>NC_137833.1:22660169-22715169 GCF_963921795.1 Nannobrachium achirus
TTAAGGTAATTGGAATGCTGGAACCCTTTTCCAATCACTTTCTAACAAACATGACATACTGTTTCAAGATCCTAATTGTCTTCATGTTTTGAATGGATCCTTTAATTTGCATGATTCCTTATTTTTATTTAACTAATACGTTTTGATACAAACATTATTTGTAAATAAACTTCATAGAATTATTAATATTTCCCATGATAAATAGCGATTGTTGCTACATGAGTGATTGAGTGAGTGAGCATCTGAGATACTGTGTGTGTGTGTGTGTGTGTGTGTGTGTGTGTGTGTGTGTGTGTGTGTGTGTGTGTGTGTGTGTGTGTGGTGTGTGTGTGTGTGTGTGTGTGTGTGTCTTTGGTGTTTGGAGGTACAGTAAGCTGCTGGGGCCCCATGTGAATATGTCACAGTATCATATGGATACCTGCCAAGCTACTGTCACACATTCACAGGGCTTCTCTTACCTCAGATTCTGAGGCAGAAGCGAAGCCAGGATAAGTTTGGGTGACAAAAAGGGGGTGGGCGGGCGGGGGGTCTGCATCATCATCTGTGTGTGTGTGTGTGTGTGTGTGTGTGTGTGTGTGTGTGTGTGTGTGTGTGTGAGAGAGAGTGTGAATGAGGAGGGGTGGAGTAGAAGAAGAGAGTGTGAATGTCACTTTGAACTGTCACACCGTTTCCACACACACACACACACACACACACACACACACACACACACACACACACACGCTTCTCTAATGAGAGCGAGAAAGGGGCTTCTCCGCTGTGCCAACCCAGGGGCCAAGGTGGGAGAGACACTTTCTTTCTCGCACCCATTGTGTACACACACACACACACCCATGTGTGCGCGCACATGTACGCACGCGCGCGCGCGCACACACACACACACATACACATATGTTGAGGCCTCCCAGGGGCCTGACAGGCTCAGATAAATCAGGTTCCAGTCTCTCCGCCCCCCCATCCCTGCCACCTGGGTGTGGAGGAGAGCGTTAATTCTCCTCCGGGAGAAAAGGAGGGGAGGGGTGGTGGTGTGTGTGTGTGTGTGTGTGTGTGTGTGTGTGTGTGTGTGTGTGTGTGTGTGTGTGTGTGTGGTGTGTGTGTGTGTGTGTGTGTGTGTGTGTGTGTGTGTGTGGTGTGTGTGTGTGTGTGTGTGTGTGTGTGTGTGTGTGTGTGTGTGTGTGTGTGTGTGTGTGTGTGATTATGGAGATGCACTTTGAAAACAACTGCTTGGAGAAGTAGAAAGGTGTGTGTGTGTGTGTGTGTGTGTGTGTGTGTGTGTGTGTGTGGTGTGTGTGTGTGTGTGTGTGTGTGTGTGTGTGTGTGTGTGTGTGTGTGTGTGTGTGTGTGTGTGTGTGTGTGTGTGTTATGGAGAAGGAACACTTCCTAACGACTGCTTGGAGAACGAAATGGGAGTCCTTGTCATGGTTATGTAGGACAGAGAAAAGCTCTGGAATGTCCCACACTGCTTCCGGAATGTTCCAACGCTGGAAAAGAGATTTCTAACTTTTTGTACAGTAGCATCCTGGTTTGTGTACAGTATACTGCAGGGTCTTCAATGTTTCCAGGCCACGGACCCCTTAGTTGAGAGAGAGATGAAGCAGGGACCCCCACAACCTTTTCATAGATTCCATACAGTTTCATCGTTTGACAGCACAATCATCAGTGTATTTTGGATTCAGTTCAATTGTGTTTTCATATATTTAACCACTTGAGCCGTCAATACATAATAAACTTGACCTTTCACTCTAGTCTGCTCTTTTTCCCCTCTAGACCAAACCTCTTTGCCGAAAATAGCCGATCTACCTCGCAGCGTGAGGCGTTGTGAGCTTGTAGATCTGCTATTTTTGGCTAAAGTTCTCTGAATATGGACGCTATAGGGTTCAAGTGGTTAATATAAAAAAGGAGTAAAAAAGTTTATATCACACAAAGATTTGGAGGCCCCCTGTAGTAACTCTGAGGACCCCCTGTTGAAGACCCCTGGTATACTGGGTAGGGTAGTATCTGGGATAAAGGTCCACAATATTGTCCATCATCTTCATCACTGCTGCGCTCCACTTGACAAGTAGTATTGTGTTCACTCTCAAGGCAAAATACAGACAAAACTAATCTAATCAAAGTCACACTTTTACCACATAATATGTGAATGAAGTGGATTCATTGTAACATGACGACGATATACCTTACCGCCAGAGTTTACCGTAGGCCAAATAGGTGAGAGATATAGAAAAACATAATTTGTCAAAATCCAGTTTGTATGTCTGCTAAATAATCGATTCAGTAATGCATCAGCATTCATCCGTGTTCACGTCATTCCAGCTAAATGTCTGTCGATCCCGTGATTGAAAAGTGCTGTTCTGAATGCCGTTTCATGGGAGATTGAAATGATACATGCCTATACTATTCCATCGTTTTGTCCAAGGTCTGGAGGGTTACAAAGACCACAGGATGAAAGAGTGACGGTTGTTCATGAAAATACTGTTTGAGGGTCAAGTTAAATTAAAGGGATATTTCAATTTCAAAAGAAACTTTTGGTAATTTTATCGTCTAATCATGCTTTTATGAACACCCTGAACAGTTTTTAATTTGCTTGATTCAATATTTAGATATTTGATGTAAATGTTACCAGGCCCTCCAGGCCCAGGGTCTCTCCCCACACACACCCATTGTAACTTCAAACTCCATTTTAACCATGATAGATTCATTAAAAACACCCATTATTTTTTAGTATGAGTCACCAGAAAAAATAATGGGTGTTTTTAATGAATCTATCATGGTTAAAATGGAGTTTGAAGTTACAATGGGTGTGTATGTGGAGAAAAGCCCATAAGGTGTTTCCCTGTTGAAGGTGGAATATCCCTTTAAGTCTGGAATGTTCCGGTGAGATTGATACTGTATGCCACAATATTATTTTGCTTTAGCTCTTTTTTGTTTGTTCGGTATTTACTCTACTACTCCTCCATTCCCCTTTAAGCTGGTCTCTCTTTTATTCTCATAGGAGGGGAGAGAGAGAGAGAGAGAGAGAGAGAGAGAGAGAGAGAGAGAGAGGGAGGGAGGGAGGGAGAGGGAACAAAATGGACACGGGGGTCTGAGTGGGTCAGGGGGGGACTGATGTTGTCGGCAGTGACACTGTTAGCTATCTGGTGCAGAAGACTCAGTGAATAAATGCAGTTTATTTTATTTATTTACTTTCTGCTTCTCCGGCCTCCGGGCCCTATTATCCTGCTGACTGGGTTCAGATGCCACATACTGGGAGTGGAGCGGGGGTGGGGGGGTGGGTGGGGGGGGCAGAGGGCTACTGGGCGAGGACTGGGAGGACGCGCGGGGAGGGAGAGGGGGCACTTTACTTCCACCCAGGTGTGGGGTGGGTGGGGTGGGGGGGCAGAGGGCTACTGGGCGAGGACTGGGAGGACGCGTGGGGAGGGAGAGGGGGCACTTTACTTCCACCCAGGTGTGCAATCTCCTCACCAAATGACCTCAACCTCGCAGGCAATGTGTGCTCTGTTTTTTAACCTGCATTTTACCCAGTGGAGGAAGGCTGCGTAGAGAGCGGTACAGCTGCTGTTTATCCCAGCGACTGACAGACACACACACACACGCGCGCGTGCGAGCGCACACGCACACACAGGCGCGTGCACACATAGACATGAAAGGGGGCTTGAGCCCCTGCCCTTTTATCCGTATGTAAAAAGTGCCCTCTCCAGACCATGAATTCAGTTTTTACTAAGGTGAAAGAAATGCAAATGGGCTCTTTCCATGCCATACCTGAAGGCATGCAGCATTCAAGAGTATTGCCTTTTTTTTTTTTTTGCCTTATCCAAACTCTCCTGAACTTGAATGCAGCATCTTATGTTGAAAGAATGTCCCTCTCTGTGTAGAAATCCATGCCGTTACGCCACATCTCCAGTATTGACTTGATTATGCTCAACTTCAGTGTGGTATCAAGTACCTTAAAATAGCCTGCGACGCGTTGTGAGCTTGGAGGTCTGCTAGTTTTGATATCTTCACCAAAAGGACCTTTTAGAAATGTCAGCCCCTGCCTCTCTAACATTCCCTGCACATACACGCACACACACACAGACACACACACACACACACACACACACACACACACACATACACACACACACACACACACACACACACACACACACACACACACACACACACACACACACGTGTGCACACACACACACACACACACACACACACACACACACACACACACACACACAGAGGTTGATAGGTTCACCCTCCTGGGAGCTGCCCCAGTATAACCAGTGTCAGAGTACCACTGGCTGCAGCGCAGCTCCAGTGGAATAGATGTGCTGTTAAGTGTGCATCGGTTGCCAGAGTCAGACATGGAAGGCGTTGACACGGATGCTTAACTAAAACAACGGCCATCTGTGCGTTATAGGGGGGGGGGGGGGGAGTCGGTATGTGTGTTCCGCGGGACTAGCGACACAATGACTTTGTGTTTTCAAAGTTTCGTTTTTTTTCCCCTGTTTTTTTTTTCCTTAATTGGAAGGGCGATGCGGCCCCTCGCGACGGACCCATCTGTTCAGGAATTGATATGTGAGTGACGGTCGCCCTCTCATCTTCTCTGGGGCGAAGAGGCGTGAGATTCGGGAGCCCTGTTTCATTTGTTTCAGGTAATTGAAGCGCGTTGTTGGCTTCCCGGCGGCGTATGACGCAGACGTTGGGAGTTCATACCTAATAAAGACCTTTAGGCTATAAACAATATTGTGTTGATTGTTTTAATGAGTGGGTTTTTTTTCTTTCTGAATTGTGTCTTTACTGTTGTTTTGACACAAGTTTCAACTTCAATATCGTCACTGTCGGGCAGAAACCTTGTATCTCCAAGTTTCAAATTTGTACGTTTTTTCACAAAGTAAAGCCCTGCTTCATCATACAAGGCCGTCACACAAAGGTAGTGAAAACAGCAGATCTACAAGCACACAGCTTGTAGCTCAGCTGTTTTCACTATTTTAAATCGTTTTAAAAATGCTAAATACAAAACAAACGGCATTGGACAAGGTTTCCACCCGACAACGACAATATGTAATTCCAGATCCGTAAGCGATGGCCAACGAGATGAGTGGGTTTATACATTTGAAGAGCAGATGTAAATAAATAAATAAATAAATAAAGACTAAACCGGAGGGGAGATCGAGAGAGACTCAAGCACAGTGTGGCGCGACGACGAAATGAGGAAGATGAAAAGATGAAGCGAGGAAGATGAGACCCCAGCAGATGGTCGAAACGAGAAAGAGGATGGGAGGTTTGAGAGAGAGAGAGAGAGAGAGAGAGAGCTTGGAGGTGGTGGGGGGTGGGTGTCATCAACAGGAAAAAAAAATCACGTCTTTTAGAAAAATCTAGGAATGTGACCCGCCACAGCGAAAGGGAAGAGAACTAGAGGTAGGGGAGGGAGGGGGAGACGGCTAGGAGAAAAAAAAATGCTTGCATTGTTGTTTTCATTATCCGACTGCTGTCGATCCGCGGGGCTGCGTATCTCCTTTGAAATGAAAGAGAGAGAGAGGAGAAGGAGGTGGGGGGCAAAAAAACGAGGGAGGAGGAGAAGAGGAGAGAGGGAGGGAGGGATGGAGAGAGAGAAGGAAGTGGGGTAGAAATGAAGGTGGTGTGTGGACATGCTCAGACAAAAGGCTGGAGCTGTGTGTGTGTGTGTGTGTGTGTGTGTGTGTGTGTGTGTGTGTGTGTGTGTGTGTGTGTGTGTGTGTGTGTGTGTGTGTGTGTGTGTGTGTGTGTGTGTGTGTGTGTGTGCGTGTGTGTGTGTGTGTGTGTGTGTGATTGATGAGTAAAGTAAAGGTGTCAGAAGTGTATTATGTAAATTAGCCCAGGCAGGGACCATTCCGACAGCCAATGAAAGAGCGCCACTAGACGCGTGTGTGTGCACGTGCGTGCGCGCACACCGGGGTAAAGTGTGTCTGTGTCAGCGTATAAGTGCATGCCTCGATCCCGTGCCGGTGTGTGCTTCTTCCACATGCGTGTGTGTGCATCATGCATACTGTGTGTGTGTGTGTGTGTGCGTGTGCGTGTGCGTGTGTCACGGAGAGAGGGGGGCATCGTCCCCCGAGCTCTGTGCCACACCATCTTTCATCTAACAAGACAACCTCACATGGCAATCCTGCCACGGACCCTGGCTTAGACCTGAGAAGGATGGAAGCAGAGAGAGAGAGAGAGATGGAAAGACAAAGATGGAAAGAGACACAGGAGACAGATATTTATATATATAAGCATTGGTGTACTGATTGACCACTCTCTCACTCACTCTCTCTCTCATACGCACACACACTCTCTCACACACACACACTCAAATAGGCACTCTCTCTCTCTCTCTCTCTCTCTCTCTCGCCGTAGTAAATGTATACAGTTCCATGTCCCTCACAGTGTGTTCTCTCACCCACCTGGGAATACAGTTATTTCTGTTGGAGTCGTAAAGAGACTGTAAAGAGGCTGTCTGTCTGATAGCCACTGACAGTATGGGGAAGCATGCCTGCACCGGGAGGAGGACAGATTGAGTTGTAAGGAAAGGAAGAGTTGAGGGGAGAGGAGAGGAGAGGGGAGGAAGAGGAGAGCAGAGGGTGTCTGTGTGTCAGGAGGTGATTTCGTGGACGGAGTCTTTTAGTAGTGTCGTGTGATTCGCGTTCGCGGGGGAACAGGCAGGTGTTACGTGGACACACGCAGGACAACGCGGACAAGACGTGTGCGCGTGGGCACACACATCCCTCTGCACAAGTAGCCTGCAGGGGTCTTCAATGTTTTCAGGCCAAGGACCCTTAGCTAAGAGAGAGATGAAGCAGGGACCACCACAACCTTTTTGTACTCTAGATTCCATAGTTTCATCGTTTGACAGCACAATCGTCAGTGTATTTTGGATTCATGTCAATTATTGTTTTTAGATATTTAACCACTTGAACCGTCAATACTTAATAAACTTGACCTTTCACTCTGTACTTGGTCTGCTCTTTTTCCTCTCTACACCAAACCTCTTTGCCGAAAATAGCCGATCTACAAGCTCACAACGGCTCGCAGCGCAAGGTGTTGTGAGCTTGTAGATCAGCTATTTTTGGCTAAAGTTCTCAGAATAGGGACACTATAGGTTTCAAGTGGTTCATTTAAAAAAAGAAGAAATAAAAGTTTCTATCACTCAAAACAATCACACAAAGATTTGGAGGACCCCCTGTAGTAACTCTGAGGACCCCCTGTTGTGAAGACCCCTGCTATATACACATGCATGGGCACGCGTTCACTCTCAAAATTAAGAACACACACTCACATTGCTACGCCCGAACCGCAGGTGACCGACCACTTAGCCCTGACGAGCGCTGTCTGTCCCACCCTCAGCCTAACACGCCAGGTAACATCACTTTTAACAGTCCAAACAACACCATCCATCACACGCTACACGCCTACGCAAAACAACATAAGCCAGGTTAAGGGAAATTGATGGCTTCCCCGGCCTCTAATACTTACCTCGAGTGGCGTCTGCGAGTGATTGAAACAGACAGAGATGTATGGAGTTCCCTCAGCGTGCTGGCGATGCGCTAATTGCTAGCGCTTGTCGCTCGGCGTAGCATTGTCTTCGAGGCTAACTAGCTGCGCTAGCCTCCTTTTCTTTTTTTCCCCTTCCCCACCCCATTGTGTTTGTTTGCGTGGCGTGTACGGGCAGAGACAGGCTGCTGAGGAAGCTGTTTTCATCAGGTAAGCAGGCAGGCAGGTTCTGGTTATTAACAGGTTCATAAGCAAAGCCGGGCCCCAGCTATTTCTCTCTGTTAGTATTTATTAGGAGTCCACAAAGAGCCCAGGCCCGGGCCTGTAATGAATGAAAGAGCCCCCGCATAATTGAGCCTTATTAGCTAGGCTGCAGTCGAGAACGGGTGGCAGTGCAAGAGAGAGAGAGAAAGAGAGAGAGAGAGAGATAGTCGGAGACGGAGAGAAGGGTGGTGGAAAATAGGACAGCGAGGCAGAGAAGAAAGAGATACCACGAGAGAAGAGGGAGAACAGAGAGAGAGAGAGAGAGAGAGAGAGAGACTGGCATTGTCAAAACCGTTTCTGCTCGCGTGCCTCCGATTATTAATTTGGTCGGCGAGGCGAGGCAGCCGGCTAATTTTCACATCTCTTCCACTACACTGCTCTCCATATTTACAGTGTAAGTATGAATGACAGTGTGCCCGGCGCCCCGTGCCACGCACACTCATAAACATTGGCAAACACGTCAGGCTGGCACACTCTTCCAAACACTCTGTCTAGGAAATGGAGGGGGGCCTCCTCGACGTGGCCCCGCGCACTTGCACTGAGTAATAGTGAGATGAATGGACGGAGTTAAAAAAGTAAGATGCAAAACACGGTGGGCAGACTATCAAACAAATGGAATGGGAGGTTCTACTTTTTCTCTTTTTTTTTTTTTTTACTTTAGATTTAGTTTTTTTTATTTTACCTCCCAGCAGATGTACTACTACACTTACTGTAACCCGAGAATTGGATCAGTATCGAATAGTAGTATCTGTTTGTTTCAGATGAGCTGCAATGTGACCACGTAAGCCTTGGTTGCCCCAATTATTATTATTAATAATTATTAATATAGGTATAGGTAAATATAATATAGGTAATTATTATTCCCCCTATATGCCATGCCAAGGCATGGCAGGTGGACATTTACAACTCTGTCAAAGTATTGTCCTACAGCTCTTTCGCTGTCTCCTAACTTCTTCTCCGTCTTCTGTCTATTCTGTCTCTTTTTAAAATTTTCCATATTCATTCATTCATTCATTCATTCATTCATTCATTCATTCATGCTCTCGTACTCTCTTTCTCTCCAGGCTCTCTTATCACATAATTATTTTCTTGTTAATTTTCTTTGCAAGCTCTTTCCCTTTTTATGCACTCTTCTCCCAAGCTTGCTCTGTTTCTGACACATGCTCCCCATCTCTCTCTCACAAACACACACACACACGCACACGCACACACACACACACACACACACACACACACACACACACACACACACACACACAGTATATATATATGCACACACTCATACTGTATATGCCTCGCTTCCCTCTTCCTGTGTCTGTGCCCCTGTTTATCTCTTGGTTATCTTTCTCTCTGTCCCACCTCACTACCCTCATCTCTCTCTCTCTCTCTCTCTCTCTCTCTCTCTCTCTCTCTCTCTCTCTCTCTCTCTCTCTCTCTCTCTCTCTCTCTCTCTCTGTGTCTGTTTCCTCTCTCTCTCTTCAGGGTGTTCTGAATGGCTGAGGTAGTCAAATTCCCCCACCTGGCTATTTTTCAAAGTGAGACGACGGCTTCTTTATTCAACCCAGAAAAAAAGCGGCAAACACACACACACACACACACACACACACATAGCCTACACCCCACACCGCCCCTCTCTCACACACACACACACACGCACGCACGCACGCACGCACGCACGCACGCACGCACGCACGCACGCACGCACGCACACATACACACACATACACCCCACACCGCCCCTCTCTCTCTCTCTCTCACACACACACACACACACACACACACACATGCGCACGTGCGCGCACACACACCACTACTCAAATAGTCACACGCGCATGCATGCACACAAAACACTACACGCGCTTGCACATAAACAGAATACATCTATGTAAAACCAGGCAGGCACACATGCACACAGATGCTTGTGTGTACACACACACACACACACACACACACACACACACACACACACACACACACACACACACACACACACACACACACACGTGCACACACTCAAACACCCTATCCATCCTTCTCTCCTTGGCCCTACCCATCCCCTCCATACACCTCATTCTATCTTTCAACTCCGTCTCTCTCTCTCTCTCTCTCTCTCTCTCGCTCCCTCCATCCATTGCCATTTCCCCCACTCGCTCTCTTTAACTCCCTCTGTTCCTCGCTCTCTCTACTTTCCCTCCGTCACTCTATCTCCCTAGCTCCCATTACTCCATCTCTCCCTCTCCCTCTGATGATGCCTAAAATATATGCTTCAGTGTATGGCGGTGTTGCGCTGCCCGAAAGTAGCTGACATACAAGCTCACGACACGTCACGGATGAGCTCGCGTGTGAGCTTGTATATCGGCTGTTTTCGGCGACGCTGCACAACAGAGTATAATATCGGATCTTAATTCTAGGGATGGGACGATATGACAATATCGATATGACGATATGACAACGCATCGCAACGCGACGCGTTGTGATCTTGTAGATCGGCTATTTTTTGGCAAAGAGGTTTGGTAGAGAGTGAAAAAAAGACTGTATCAAGTACGTATATTATAAGTACGTTTTACCGATAGAGGGTTTAAGTGGTAGCGGATATGCAGCTCTGCAAATAAAAGGTGAATTGATCCCAGTGCTTGACGGAGGACGATATCGCGATAAATTTAATCTCCACGATACGATTATCGCCAGTGTTTTTTTAATCATGATAAACGATAATGTCGCTTATCGTCCCATCCCTACTTAATTCTCCCTCCCGCTTCTCTTTCCTCGTCTCCCTCATGCAGAACTGTCATTAAATGCTACCCCGGTATCCCTGCTCTGAATGCCTGTGAGAGCCCTTCCTCTCTCTCTCTCTCTCTCTCTCTCTCTCTCTCTCTCTCTCTCTCTCTCTCCTCTTTCTGCTCCCCTCCTCCCTCCTTTCCTTATTGCTTCCTTCTCTCTTTCCTTCTCCTCTCCTCTCTGGCGTCGCTGTCTCTTTGTTTCATGTTTCCCTGCCAGTCCTACATTAGAGCGCGGAGAGACAATACCTCCTCCAGATAATGCCATAAATGAGGGAATTTACATACACACTCGCAAACCACAGCCCCTCCACACAGGGTGGATTTGTGTGTGTGTGCGTGTGTGTGTGTGCGTGTGTGTGTGTGCGCGTGTGCGCGTGTGTGTGCACGTGTGTGCGAGTGTGTGTGCGCGTGTGAGAGAGAGAGAGAGAGAGAGAGAGAGAGAGAGAGAGAGAGAGAGAGAGAGAGAGAGAGAGAGAAGTGGCTCTCCAGTGGGACCATCATTAGAGTGGATCTGGACTAATGACACAGGAAACGGATTCACACAGCGAGAACTTCTGTAAAGACCCGACCACACACACACACACACACACACACACACACACACACACACACACACACACACACACACACACACACACACACACACACACACACACACACACACTCACACACACGCACACACACACACACACACACACACACACACACACACGTGCACACACACACACGCTGGCACTCACCATACTATCTTCCCCTTCTGGTGCTGACGACGGAGACAAACTGTAAGATTGGATTTTTTTTCCAGTGCAGCGACCCTGGCTCCACCACCCAAATGATTTCCCAATTTACCTGATCAGCTATCAACCTGATTTGATCCCACTGCCCGTCACAACCGACACGCTGTCCAAATATCACACGCACGTCGCACACGCACGCACGCACGCACGCACGCACACACACACACACACACACACACACACACACACACACACACACACACACACACACACACACACACACACACACACACACACGCTATAAGCAGAGTGGAAGTTCAGTTTAATGGAGTTGTTTTATATCGTCGTTGTCGGGTGGAAACCAGTTAAGTTTCAAATGTGTACGTTCTTTCACAAAGTACAGCCCTGCTTCATCACACAAGGCCGTCGCACAAAAGTAGTGAAAAAGGCAGATCTACAAGCACACAACGCCTCGCGGCGCGAGGCGTTGCGTGCTTGTAGATCGGCTGTTTTAAAATGATAAATGCAAAACGAGCGGTTTTGGACATACAAGGTTTTCACTCGACAACGACGATATGTATAATGGTGTTTAACGGCAGTAGGCTTCAGTTGACTCTGTAAACTGTGAGTGGGGTCGCGTGGGAAAGTTCAGCGCCAGGAAAACAACAACACATGTTTATGTGAACGCAAAATAGAGAAAATGATATATAAAAATGTTCACTTGACTGTTTTTTATTTAATTTTTTATCCTCTTTACTGCACACACACAAGCACGCGTGCGTAGGCTATGCACACACATACACACACCCTGTCTCCCATTACAAACGCACACATGGAAATGGGCAGGACCTGTGAATTAGCTCAGTGGCTAATTGCGCTAGCGCTTTTAACTTCCAGGGTCACGGGCAGAGAAAGGGAAATATCGCTATATTTAAAGCACTCCAGGTACCGCTAATGGCTAAGGGTTAGCCTAGCCTGAACCGCGGCTGCATGGCTATAACCGGAGGTGGCCGTTTTCTCTTTTTTTTTTTTGCTTTAATTTTTTGGCTTTCAACCCTCTTAGCTGTGGCGGGGTCACTGCCTGCAGCAACCCCACAGCATCGCTACATGCTTTTGTTTACCTGGCATGTGTGCTATTAGCCATCTGTAAATTTACCAGTTTGTTGTTTCCTGCAGGGGATTGATTTAATAGGTTGTTGGTGGAGCCCTGCATTATGGGATGGAATGTTGTACTGCCCTCTCGTGCCCCATAAAACAAACAAAAAACATTTGGCATCACCCAGGCTGCCACGTTGCATTTTAAATCCACTGCTGATAGTTACTATCAAAACTTCCACCGGCTGTCTTTCTGTCTGTCCGTCACATCACGTCACACTTTTGGCCCTACTCTTATCTCCGGCACCGTTGCCCCTATCCATGCCAAACTTTGCACACACACTCCTTGGCTGGCAAATCACAATCTCCGCCCCTGATTTCTCTCATGACCCTGTTCTAGCGCCACCATGAGGCTACCTTTTGCTGACAATATTAATGGACACTGCTCCTACAGATCTTGCCTACAAATCATGCAAAGTGTGGCAAACCACAACCTCCGCCCCAGATTTCTTACATGCACCTCTTCTAGCGCCACCATGAGGTTGCCGACCTGACGGTCGCTTATCACCCGATTAGGGAGTCGGGTTGAAGAGGGGGGGGGGGGGGGGTTATGATCATAATCAGATCAAAATAATGATCTGATCACAATATGTTGGATATGAAGTACAAGGTTTTATTGCTGTGGATGTGAGCAGAACTTTTTTTCCCTTCTTTTTGGCTTGTTACAGAAACAATTCATCCAATGAAATGCCTTTTTTAGGTTTCTGTAACATCATTTTGGATAGCGTCTAAAGGAACTGTAAATTATTCCGGTTATAGTAAATACAGATTCATGGAAAATACATGCATTATTAATGGCATATGACAACAGTATTTAATGCAAGTCATAGTTAATTATGCCTAGCAGCTTGTTTGACCATGATTTCAGATAAGGATTGACGTTGCAGTTGATTTGTGATGACGCTTGTGTGGACAGCTATTTTATGATGCATATTAATGATGGATTACTCATTATGGATTATTTCACCAACATGACAGCGACTTCCTGATCATTGAAATATACAGTCGCACTTAAAGGAGCTATAGTCAACTTTTTCTTGAAAAACGGATGCTAAAATAAAAATAATGTTTCGAAAATATTTTATAAAAAAATAAGCTTCATATATGTGTTTCTATTAAAAAATGACCACAAAAAGCGTAAAATAATGATACAATAATCATTTTGGCCATTGTCAGACCGACACTTTGTTTACATTCTAGTCTATAGACTAGGATGTAAACAAAGTGTCGGCCCTACAATGAAAAAGTTGACCATAGCTCCTTTAAATTATATACAAATACAAAAATGGAGTAAATTTCTTTAATTTTAGGAGACAGCATGCCTCTCTAAGGATGTCCGTTCACCTCTCTGGTATCATAAACAACATATCCCAAAACCCGTCCGTCCGGACTGGTAACACCTGACACTGTGGTTCCCCTGACACATCACTGTAACATCAGAGCAGGGATAACACCTGACATCACAGTGGTGTGGCTGGTTCAGACAGGGATCTCCATGTATGGGCATAAAAGGGATTGTATGTTGTGATGTCATGGGAACCACTAACAGAATCCCTGTTATGCCCATGTATGGAGAACCCTGATGTCATCAATATTAAGCCCATATCTAACAGGACATCATATGGAAATATTTGGAGGAAGACAGCCCATATCTGTGTGGCTGGTTCAGACAAGGATCTCCATATATGGGCATAAAAGGGATTGTATGTATGATGTCAGATGTGATAAAAGTCATAGGATTTTCACATAAGGAATAACTGAGTAAGCATGTTTGGGGTCTCACAGCATATCTCCATATAGAGTACATGGATCTCCATATGGGTAACTGGTCCGATACATCACTGGCCAGACGGCCAAGACATGGCGTGGCCTTGCCCTTTAGGCGTCTTACTAGTATATATATGCGTGCACATTTTAATCACAATGCTGTCTAAATGGCAAGGAAATAATGCGTTAACCCTTTGCGCCGTCTTGTGCCCAGCGGAAGATAAGACCTAATTGGATGTGGTGCCCCACAGTCCATATCGTCACTGTCGGGCAGAAACCTTGTATCTCCAAGTTTCAAATTTGTACGTTTTTTTCACCAAGTAGAGCCCTGCTTCATCATACAAGGCTGTCGCACAAAAGTTGTGAAAACAGCCGATCTACAAGCTTGTAGATCTGCTATTTTCACTAGTTTAGCTAATTTTTTAAATGATAAATACAAAACGAACGGTCTTGGAACGGTCAAGGTTTCCACCCGACAACGACGATACTGTGTGCACTTATTACCCTTTCAGCCTATATTCATACCAGTGGTAGGCTACAGTATATCATGAAAGGACTGGAGGTTGGTGTGAAGGTGTCGCGCCAACAGGAATATGTCTGAATTCCTTTCTGAACAAGCATGGCATACAGATGGTTAGCTACCTCTATACTCTAGCTTGTCGCTTACTTCAATTATCTTGGTTTAGGCAGCTTCTGTAACCTAATGTAGTTTACCTCTTCTTCCCCTGTCCTCTTTGTGGGCCCTTTCCCTGCAGCGTATATCCAAAAGGCTGACTGGTGCTGTGTCATTGTACCCAGTGTTGATTTCATCAACTAAAACTATGACGAAATTTTTTTGTTGACTGCATTTTTTTCACTGACGGAAACTAAATAAAAACGAAATAAAAACTAAGCTGCGATGACTAAAACTAAGACTAAATGTATTGACAATTTCGTCAACAAAATAAAAACTAGACTAAAACGTTAGGGAGGGACTAGTGGAGGAGAAAGTAATTTTATGTTTGGTTGCTATCATGTGTTGCGTGCTGAAAATAGCCGATCTACAAGCTCACAACGCGTCGCAGCACGACGCGTTGTCTGCTTGTAGATCGGCCATTTTCAGCATGCAACCAAGTGTAAAATCAGTCATTACGATGTCATCAAGGCCTGCCAAAATGCATTTTAGTTGACAAAATCAACTGTAGATTTAGTCAACTAAAGTCTTATGATATTTAGTTGACTAAAATTAGACTAAAACTAAAACTTTTCAGGTGACTAAATTATGACTAAAACTAAATTACATTTTATTCAAAAGACTATGACTAAAACTAAATAAAAATTTGCTGTCAAAAACAACATTGCATTGTACCCAGTGAAGTCACTGTGTTCCTCTGGTTTAAACCTGTGTGCTTCTTCACCAGCCATCCACTGCCATCAAAAGCATACTGTAGCCCTCCTCCTAATCTGAGAGCAAGAGGTGCTTGTTAGAGATTGGAACATGTAGAAGAGCATTAGACTGACAAGGCATCCATAATATCACCTTCAATTCCTTTTATGTTTCAGTTCACCTTTACCACATTTCTCTCTCAAACACACGCAAATGCACATGCGCATGCATGCACACACAAAACCATGCACAGACAGACAGATATACCTTTAAGATATAGATATTAGTTTGTTTCTTATGGGGATAACACCATACACAGCTTTAACACTGAGAAGTCTTCTGTTTCTGAAACTTTGCCAAAGGTGTACTGAAAAGTTGACCTCAGTGGGGTGGGGTCAAATCTGTTAATGTGAAATCCATAATCCTTACTTCCTGGTTTGTAGCCTCTGCGGCCGTGACATTGTCCTTGTTTGTTGTGTTTACAGTAAAACATTGTGACCTTGATTTCAGGGAGTATTAATCAGGTTGATGTAATGGTGAACATACACCATATGGGCATGCCAGGCCAACGCTTGCCTACAGTACAAAGTGCATCATGGGAATTCTACACCAAAGGAGATCACGCGCACTTGTAAGATATTCGTAGTTTGTATAGACAATGTCTAACCACAGACAATTAACTTTAAGGTTTTACTTCACGTGTTTGGGTTGTGCATGTCAAAAGTATAAAGACGACTGAAGGACAAATGTTTATTTAGTCTCTCGCGCTGAAAACACGATTTTAGTCTTATTTCTACGTAAATAATAGGGGAATGTGAAACTCAAACATAAAAGCGGCACCAAAACTGCACATCTTTACCGAGTCTCTCTGTCTCTCTCTTTCTCTGTCTGTCTCATACTCTCCTCCTTTCTTGTTTACTTTTTAATTAATCGCGCCGGTTCATTCGAAAGTTGTCAGAATAAATAGATTTTTCATCCGGGCGATATCGTCGGGCATGGGGGGGTGGCGGTGGTGGTGTTTGAGGTAACGGTGGGGACATGGCGTGCTCTGCTATTATTAATGCTGCAGAGAATTCAGCCCCTGTTTGCAAATAATATCCTCAAATTGAATCATTGTTGCATGAATATATGCAAAATATTCATTCCAGGCACCGTGAGGGTTGAGTGCTTTTAAATTGGAGAGATCATTCATGGCTTCACCTTTTCAGGCGAGATAAAGTCGTGCGCGGTAACGTTACAATGTCACCGCAGGGGAGGCGAGAGAGAGAGAGATAGAGAGAGAGAGAGAGAGAGAGGGAGAGGTGGATGGGAAAAAGGAGATGGAGAGAGGAGGAAAAGGTGAGGAGAGATTTGTGAGGGACGCAGCATTAGTCTGTAAATGCATGAAAAACAAAGCAAATGAGAGAAGGGAGGTGAGAATGAGAGAGAGAAAAAGAAAAAAATATACTTTTTTGTTTCGGTACAGAGTTAATTATGTGCTCGTATCGTGTGTGCATGCAGTTTAGCTAGGGTACGCATGGAAGTGGCATCTTTGCATGGTTGTGTGTGTGTTTGTGCGTGTGTGTGTGTGTGTGTGTGTGTGTGTGTGTGTGTGTGTGTGTGTGTGTGTGTGTGTGTGTGTGTGTGTGTGTGTGTGTGTGTCTGTAGACACACACACTAATCCTCCTGCACTCTTCTCTCTTCGAACGTTCCAATCAGAATAAAAAGCCAGTGATTTTAAATAAGGCAAAATTAACTCACAACATCCAATTAAAACACGTAGGAAGTGATGAAAATCCCGCTGAACTGTGAAAAAAATAAAACAAAAAAATAAAAGACTCAATGCAATGCAATGTGTGTGCGTGTATCAGTTATTCCATATGACAAATTGTCACATGTTCAACTGAAGGAAATGCCACTCATGTGTAAAATAAATGAATTATGCTCAAACGTCTCGCATATAAACTGGACTCAGCCAATCAAGACATTATATTCCATACGATATTTCATTGAGAGATAATGCCAATTCAACTTGTATTGCAAATAGATTCTTCTTATGTCGAGCACAATGTGTGTAATACAATAAGTGAGCAGTTTGAACTTACACAAAGCCAGATGTCTGTTGCTTCGTTGTTTCAGCCCACATTTACTATATTTATGATGTTCATGTGCTTAATTGTCAAGGTAGTTTTTTTCTTATGGATCCAAACACAGAGGCAGTCACACTCCAGTGTGTTGAGCTTAAAGCCCGATTTACGATTCGTCGTTCAACGGTGACACTGAAAATTGCCCATCTACAAGCTCACGTCACGATGTGTTGCGGTGCCACATGTTGTGATCTTGTAGATCAGCTATTTTCTTATAAATCGCATCAAGTATTAGACACTCTGCTTCTGGCCCATATAGGATCAAATCCCACCAGTCTCTCTCCTTTGCCTCAGCTCCACTCTATCACAAAATGAAAAACACACACCAAAGGTGAATGGACGGAAAGGGACTGACCATGGGGCAAAAATGACCCTGACCCAGATATCAGTTCAGGTTGCTGTTCTCATTGCTTCCTTTCTATACGGCCGGTCTCATTTACTGATCCCAGACCACACTTTCATATAGGCATTTCTACACTGTAAAGTAACCAAGTACATTTACTCAAGTGCTGTACTGTATGTACACTTTTGAGGAATTCTTACTTTACTGGAGTGTGTCCAATTTCCAATACCTTTACTTCTACTTCACTGCATCTCAGAGGCTAATATTGTACTTTTACTCCACCACAATTATTCGATAACTTTAGTTAGTAGTTACCTTGCAGATATACTGTAAATTATTATACTTTAGCCCTATTTTATACACAGGCTATTTGAAAATAGCTGATCTACAAGGGTGCGTTGTGAGCTTGCGTAGATCTGCTATTTTCAAAGATTTTAGTACTTTTACTTTTGGTACTTTAGATATTTTGATGCCAATACTTTTGTACTTTTAGTCAGGTAGCATTTTTCAACTAGTTTACTTGTAGCAGATTAGTGTCCGACCGATATATCGGGCACCGATATGCCCTTATTTGGTCATATCGGATCATATCGGATCGGTGAAATGTCTCCCCGATAGAAAAATAGTAATAATTATTCAGATATCAGTACAGTTCATGTGTGATGAATGCTTGTAACAAGCCGGGCTTGTCCTCACAGTCATTATACCACACACTCAAACAGGCAGTTGGACATACTATACATGTGTCACTCTCTTTTTCTCAGACATCTTGACTGACAAGTAAAAAAATAAAGTTAAGTCTTTAATAAAGACATTGATTTAAGAAAGCAGCTGTCTGTAGTACTACTGTCACTACCTTTGCATAGTCATATTGGGGCCAAATCTTTGCACAAAAGGCCTGTTTTCATTATGCATACATATTATGCATACATATATCGGTTGCATATATTGGTTATCGGTGACTGTCTCTCAAATCGGTAATCATATCGCACACAAAAAATGCCTATCGGTCGGACACTATAACAGATTAGAGTACTATTTCTTCCACCACTACGGTATTTCAACAGGATATGTCTGTACCCCTGCGTTGAGCATCTCAAGAAGTTAATGCCCCACCTCACACTCACGCCTGTTCTTCCCCACCCTGCTTCTCTTCTGTTATTGAAAAGTTTCTTCACCTTGTATCCAAGGGAGGAAGGGGAAAAAAAGAAAGAAAAAAAGAAAAGAAAGCTAATATATCCAAAGCAAATATACCCCCCACCTCTCCTCTCCCCCCTCTCTCTCTCTTTCTCTCTCTCTCTCTCTCATCTCGCTTATATTCATAGCAGCTGCAGATTAACAAGTATAAACGCGGGCATAATCACCGGCAGAATCAAATTCCTGGGATATGAGTGCGGGAGCCAATATTTTATGGTAATACAATAAAAATGTAAAGTCGAAGGAAGATTCCTAGCCTCCTCCTCTTCTTCCTCTTTCTTCAGCTCTGGGTTTATTTCCCCCCCACCCCCCGCATGTAAAAGGTATGCTGAAGAGTAGCATGTGTGTGTGTGCGTGCGTGTGTGTGTGTGTGTGTGTGTGTGTGTATGGGGGGGGGGGGGGGGTGTTTGGATGCCCGAGCACGTGGGCCGTCCCCCACAGAGGGATAGGCTGTCGCTAGGAGACGGAGGCAGGGAGCGGACCAGTGGCAATGATGTATTAACTGGTGAAGGTGGCTGACAGTAATCTTTGTCACTAGATGCACGGGCTGTCTAAGTCCTGTCATTTTATGCATCTCATGCAAAACAGATGTACCCAGATACTACCGCTGCTCTGAGAGAGGGGGGGAGGGGGAGGAAGGAGGGGGGGGCTCAAATGCAGGTGGCAGAGGATGGTGGAGGAGGAGGAGGAGAAGGGGGAGAGAGAGAGAGAGAGAAAAATCATTATACGGCCCAGGGTAGGAAGGCTGTCACAAAGAATTCCATTATTTTTCATCCCGTAACGAGAGGTGGATATTGTGCATATCGTAATATTTTTCTTTTTTTTTCTTCTTCTTTTCTTGCCACTATGAGCCTCTAAATAATTTGGGAAGTTTCCAGGCCAGAAGTTTTCTTTTCCTCTCACCCCCACCCCTCTCTCCCTCTCTCTCTCTCTCTCTCTCTCTCTCTCTCTCTCTCTCTCTCTCTCTCTCTCTCTCTCTCTCTCTCTCTCTCCGTGGCGTGCTCATTACCTGAGGTTCAGGGCAGAGGTGCTCAATCACCGTCGTACGCAGGGAAACGCTTACACACCAAAACACGGTCCGACACGGCCACTGTACCTCCTCTCCTCTCCTCTACTCCCCTCTCTCTCCTTCTCCCCCTCTGTGTCTCTCCATCCGTCCCCCCACCCCGTCCCCTGCACTCCATCTCGTTCATATCTCTCTCTCTCTTTCCCTCTGTTTTCAGACTTTTGTTCTTTTTCTCCCTTTTTTCTCTTTCTGGGTCTTTTTCCCCTTCGTTCACCTTTTCTCCTTTGCAGTCCCTCTTGCTCTCTTCTCTACAGTGTTTCAGTTATCGTTGTGCTTCTCTTCGGTTTTTCCTCACTCGCAGGGGTGTAGAACCAAATTCTGGGCCCTGGGTACAAGGATTCACTTCAATTATTTTGTGCTTTCACTATTGAAAAATCGTGAAAACTTGCAAGTCTTTGAATATTTCAAATCCTTCTAAGGTTTTTGAAAAAAGACTATGTTTCTATTTCAGTGGTGCTCAAACCTTTTCACATGAAGGACCCCCACAATGATATGCATTTGGCCACGGACCCCCATCTCAAAATATTTCGTTCCAGGGACCCCCCAGAAGCAAAGATTTGAGTTACAAATGTTCGCTTAAAAAATACATATTATTCAAAGATTTGCACACATTTTCACAACTTTTTTGCCACGCTGTGAGCTTGTATATATGCTATTCTTCAATAGCTAAAGCATAACATAATTAAGGCCCCTCCACCTTGGGTCCCTAGCAACTCAGTCCCACTCCCCCCCCCCCCTTGTGACGCCCCTGCTCTCTTCTCTACAGTATTTCAGTTATCATTGTGCTTCTCTTCAGGTTTTTCCTCACTCGTTCATTCTCTTTTCCTCGCTTTGTCACCTTTTCCCTTCCCTCTCCTCGCCGCTTTGCCCTCGTTCCTCCCTCCTCTTTTTATAACTTGTCCTCTCTTTTTTCCTTTACTTTCACTCCTTTTTCTTTCGTTTTCCCCTGTCTTGACACCGCCGTCCTTGTCCCTCTTCCCCCCACGCGTTCATTTTTCTTCACGTTTCCCCCCTTCTTCATCCATCCGTCCTCCGATCACTCCTTCTCGGGATGTGTAACATTATTTTGTTCATCTCTGCTCCCTGTAGTCAGTCGGCTCAGGTGATGGGAGGCTAAGATACAAAGTTAAACGTAGCATTTAGAGTCAAACTAACACTTTGAGGTTCTTCTGCTCCAACAGCGGAATTCATAGAGTCGGATGCTCCCACTGGATTCTCCTGCTCTCAGATATTTTGTTCTTCAAAGGAGAAATTACATATAGGAGCACTTCACCTATTTTCAACCTCCAATCTCCATTTAATCGGTCCAGTGGTTCTCAACCTTTTCAGGCCGCAACCCCCAAAATAATCATATTTTAAGTGGGGACCCCCCCACTTAAAATATGTGATGCCCAGAGTTGAGGCATCACAATTTCTGCCTCTAATATTTGACAATTTGGCCAATATTTAATTTGTCATTTTAGAGTCCTTAAATGTTCACTTTAGAAATGTGCAGATACCCTCTCTACACTTAAACTTTATGTTGGTTTGTAACCCCCTGGAGGTCCCGACCCGCAGGCAGTGGTGGAAAAAGTAAAAGTATCAATACTGCACTGCAGATGTACTCCGTTACAAGTAAATGTCCAGAATTCAAAATGTACTTGAGTAAAAGTGTGAAAGTATTGGCATCAATAAGTACTTAAAGTACCAAAAGTAATTGTACAAAATGTTTGAAAATAGCCGATCTACAAGTTCACAATGCGTCACATCGCGATGCGTTGTGAGCTTGTAGATCGGCTATTTTCAAATGGCCACCGTATAAAATCAGGCTTAAGTGGTTTATGTATGTTTTATACTATTGTAATTTAGATCTGCAGAGTAACTAACTAAAGTTTTCAAATAAATGTAGTGGAGTAAAAGTACAATATTTGCCTCTGAAATGTAATGGAGTAGAAGTAAAAGTATTGGAAATTGGAAATACTCAAGTAAAGTACAAATACCTCAAAACTGTACTTAAGTAAAAGTACTTAGTTACTTTACACCACTGCCCGCAGGTTGAGAACCACTGCTATAATAAGATGTTGTCTACTCACTCTGTGTCAGGAGGGCTGTGGACAGTTCAGAAACCTCCCTAACAGAGATATCATCAGTAGATGTAGTGGGTTACAATGTATCTTACTGTGGTGTGTATCTGCTATCAATTGGTTCCGCCTGGCGAGATCGTCGTTCTCGTCGTTCAATTGCTAATGCCTTTCTGGCCCACACAGACACGTTGCTTCACCGTCACTGATTTTTATTTCCCCCTTTCAGGGGTTTAACATAGACACTGGCGTCTCTGTTCTACACAAAAACATTGGCGTCAATGCTAGAGAGAGAGGCTGTCATTATTAGCTTGGATTCCCCATTGGTGATGTCATCGGTAGACAGGTGTCTGAACTGCCCACCAATGAGATGCAGAGTGATCAGTCGGAAATTGTGCCGTCTCATTATGAGCGAAGATAAGGTTGGAAATTGTGCTCCTTTAAGTGATAATTAGAGGGACGATTAGGGATAAATTATCCACCAAAAATGCAGGAAGAAGTGATTGACATCATATCATTTTTTGTTGTGTAGGTGTTTTTGTATCACATCGTAAGTCAGGGGATAAAAATACAAACATTGTCTATAAAGCCTGGGAATGAGGTGGCACTGACAAAAATGACACACCTAACATTAACCAGCTTAGACATGAGGCCGATTCTAAAGACGCCTTCTAAATCCTGAAAAACGTACTTACTGTACGAATATTTATTGAAAGATTACAAAAAAATCTAATCTATGTATGTTATATATACAGTAGACCTACAGCAACGAACCCAAAAGGGGTACCTGGATTGAAAGGTATAGTTACGTATAGGGGTCTAAATGGGTTAAAGGCATAGTATGTAACTTTGCCCTGTGTTTACATAAAAAAAAAAACAATATATACACATGTTTTTTAACCCATCATTTTCCCTCTATACTAGCAGTTATCAGCCACTGCAGTCGTGTGGCGGTGTTAACCTGCTGAAACACACTGTCCTCTCACTGTTTGTTTTGGTAGATTTCCCCATCCAAAACAAACTGTGAAAACAACAAAATGCAGAGGGTAGAGCGTTTCTGCAGGTAAATACCACCAGTGGCTGAAACAGCTGGTATGGGAAATGATGGGTACAACAGAAGTATTGTTTTGTTATCTAAGCACAGGGTAAAGTTACATACTGTATACCTTTAATGCATCAAAGACAACAATCACTTTGATAGTTGCCAGAATCTGTCTGATTCTACCTAATGTGCCTTTAATGTCATTGAACTGGCTATATTTAAACGGCTGGCCTCCAGAATGACATTTTGTCTGTGCGGTCCTTAGATCCAATCCCACCTGAGCCATCGGTCCTGTTCCTCTCCTGCACTGTTCCACTCAGCTCTGCTACTGAAAACATTCGTTTTAAACACTCCAGTCATAGTGAAATGGACCTGAGTTGCAACTGTACCTGGACCGCTTTTCTTCAGTCTACACCAAATCCCTTTGCCCACAAATAGCCGATCTAGATCTGCTATTTTTGGCTAATGTTCCCCCCCAGAATATGGATACTGGGGTTATTTGTTGGGAATGTCATCATGAATATCATATTTTATTTTTACATTTTCCACAAGTTAAAAAAAAAAAAATACCAAAAAGTGCAGATCTACAAGCTCACAATGTGTAATGATTTTTAGAATTGGGTGCATGCTTAACCATAATGAACCCCAGTATCACTATTCTGGACATGTCATAATAGGCAAACATTCAACGACAATACGCTAACATTTGTTTAGAACATTGGCAACACAGTATAGGGTTTTAAGACATTTGTGTTCTGCTCTATCTTTATTAATCTTCTAAAACAATCCACACAAATGAACCGCTTAAATGTCAATTCTCTCCGTCTCCTTTTTCTTCTTACCATGTTGTTCTTACATCTTTAGACTTGGTGACAACGTATTTCACATCCATTTGCTTTGGAGGAGCACATCCCATAATAAGGTGGTGCAGTCAGTGTACATACACTAGTGTAGATGGAAGCACACAGTGAAAGTGAGCGTAATTTAATGTGTGCGAAAATGGACCTGTATGACCTTACCGTTTTACTGTGCAAAAGGGCTGTATCTTTTTATCTGCCTGTGCTAAAAACTCATCCTCTGTTTGCCTCCCATTTCATTCCTTACACTGGGGAGAGAGAGAGAGAGAGAGAGAGAGAGAGAGAGAGAGAGAGAGAGAGAGAGAGAGAGAGATGGGAGTTTGTTATAAGAAACCGTTTTCATTGGAGGTACAGTACATTTACAATAATGAGGGAGACGGAAAAGTGAAGTGATAGATACTGAGAAACGGACAAACTGTCAGAAGACAGACATGATCAGAAGCAAGCAAGACAGAGGGAAGTCTATTTTGAAACTTGGAGATACAAGGTTTCTGGCCGACAGTGACGATATAAGGAAAGTTAAAGGAAAAAGAAAACGAGAGAGAGAGAGAGAGAGAGAGAGAGAGAGCGAGAGAGAGAGAGAGAGAGAGAGAGAGAGAGAGAGAGCGCAGTGGTGTAAAGTAACTAAGTACATTTACTTTTGTACTTAAGTACACTTTTGAGCTTTACTTGAGTAAAAAAAACTTTAGTTACTTGTTACATTGCAGTTATAAATTATAATATTATAAAACATGCATGGATCACTTTAGCTCTATATTTAAAAATAGCCGATCTACAAGCTCACACCGTGTCGCGATGCGACGCGTTGTGAGCTTGTAGATCTGCTATTTTCAAACATTGTGTACCTTTACTCTTGGTGCATTAAGTACATTTTGATACCGATACTTCTGTAATTTTACTCAAGTTCATTTTGAATTCTAGACTTTTACTTGTAACAGAGTATCTCTACATTACAGTATTGATACTTTTACTTAGGTGAAATATTCCGCCACTGGAAACAAGTGTGGGAAAAACTCCATGCAAAGGGTGCCAAGACAACGGAGAAACGGAAAAAAAGGGGTTGACGGAGGGAGAAAGAGGCCAAAGGAAGAGCAATGAGGATGGAGGGAACTCGAGGATGAGAGAGAGGAGCAAAAAAACAGTGTGGAGGA
The DNA here is from genome assembly GCF_963921795.1 of Nannobrachium achirus. NCBI lineage: Eukaryota > Metazoa > Chordata > Actinopteri > Myctophiformes > Myctophidae > Nannobrachium > Nannobrachium achirus. Next base: position 22,685,587 of record NC_137833.1, read on the forward strand.
AGAAAAAGACAGAGAAGAAGGGAAGAGAAGGAGAGGGAGAGAGAGAGAGAGAACAGAGATGTAAGTGGGCTCCGTGGAGGCCCCAGGACTGTGGCAGGCTCTCTGATTCCCATTCATTGTGAAGATGGATGACTTCCCAGTCCGACCGAGAGGAGAGAAGGACCGCCGCATTTCTCTCTCACCCCAATCCCCCCCTTCTCTCCCTCTCTCTCTCTCTCGCACAGGGGCGTCGCACAAAATTCTGGGCCCTGTGTACAAGGATTCGCTTGTACACATATGAATGTTCTTCATAGGGGGAACTGGAACCGCATTATGTTGTGCTTGAACTAAAAAAATACCAGATATACAAGCTCGCAGCGCTGCACTAGCTTATAGATCTGCTATTTTTGAAAAATCTTGAAAAATTTGTGCAAGTCTTTGAATATTTCAAAAACTATGTTTCTTTGTCAGTGGTGCTCAAACCTTTTCATGTCAAGGACCCCCAACATGATATGTATTTGGCCACAGACCCCCAACTCAAAATATTTAGTTCCAGGGACCCCCCAGAAGCAAAATTTGAGTTACAAATGTTCGCTTAAAAAAAATACATATATTCAAAGATTTTCACAAAATGTTCACGACTTTTCAAAAATAGCAGTTCTACAAGCTCGCTACGAGCTTGTATATCTGCTATTTTTCAATAGTTAAATCATAAAATCCTTAAGCCCCTCCACTTTGGGCCCTAGTAACTCAGTCCCCCCCCCCCCCCTTGTGACGCCCCTGCTCTCGCACACTCTCTCTCTCTCTCCCTCTCTCTCGTTTTTCCCCCTCTTTTTCTTTTTTTTTTTTTTTTGGAGGGGGTGGGGGTGGAGGGGCATTATTCAAAACAGAGCTTATTTTTGGCGGCCATTATGCATGCACACCTGATCAGCATGTCAGCCTCGGCCTCCCCGCATCGCATGATGGAACGCCCCAATTTACCTCTTTCACCTGCCTTGCATAAAGGCACGCCGAGCGCGCAGGCAGGCAGGCAGGCGGGCAGTCTACTGCACACACACACGTACACACACACACACACACACACACACACACACACATAATGCATTCAGATGCACAAGCACACATACCGTCGTTGTCGGGTGAAAACCTTGTATGTCCAAAACCGTAGATCTGCTGTTTTCACTACTTTTGTGCGACAGCCTTGTATGATGAAGCAGGGTTTTACTTGCGAAAGAACATACACGTTTGAAACTTGGAGATACGAGGTTTCCACCCGTCAACGACGATACAGTATATATACACATGCACTCTGTGGAGTGTACTGTAGGTGGTATAGGGTGTGTTAGTCAAATACGAAACACGAATGGACACACACACTCACACTCACACGCACACAAACACAAACACAAAGCGGCAGATATTTATTTAATAAAGGCTGCTAAAGTATGGCTATGGGAGTGTGTGTGTGTACATGATGTACAGTCTGTGTGTGCAGACACACACACACACACACTCACACACACAACACACACATATGCAGTCACACAAGCACGCACGCACGCAAGTCTCCCACGCTACACCCTAAGTGTGTCAGTTGTTACTGGTAGTAAAAGTAGAATTCTTTATGTGGTCAGGAGTCTCTGTCTGTCTGTCTCTCTGTTTCAGGCACGTGCACACATAGACATCAAAGGGGGCTTGAGCCCCTGACCTTGTATCCGTTCCTAAAAAGTTCCCTCTCCAGACCATGAATGCAGTTTTTTACTCTGGTGAAAGAAATGCAAATGCCCTCTTTCCATGCCATACCTGAAGGCAGCATTCATGAGGATTGCCTTGTCTAAACTCTCCTGAACTTGAATGCAGCATCTTATGTTGAAAGAATTGCCCTCTCTGTGTAGAAATCCATGCCGTTACGCCACACCTCCAGTATTGACTTGATTATGCTTGGTTCAGTGTGGTATCAAGCACCGAAAATAGCAGACCTCCAAGCTTGGAGGTTGTTTATTTCCGATATTTCCACCAAAAGGTCCTTTTAGAAATGTCAGCCCCTGCCTCTCTAACATTCTCTGCACATCCCTGCTCTGTTTTATCTTTTTTTCTATCTTCTGATTCTTATTGGTCAAAGTGAACTGATCCATTAATTAAAGATGGGGTGCCATGGTTTTCTTTCCCCCTAAAACATGATGATCAGGTATTATGATTATACAGGAAGATTTTTTTATTTATTTTTTTCAAATAAAAAACCAGTTCATTAAATATGCCTGGTTTTCAGGTGGGTGCATGGTGACCAAGCTGAAGTTAGCCACACCCACAGTGTTGGGTGAATGGTAAAAGGGGAGGGGATGAGTATGTGATAATTAAATCTGTGTTTTTCGATCAGGCCTTTTGACTCGGAGGCTTTCAGCTTTCAGGAAGTAAACAAAAATACACAGGGAAGACAAATCTGCACATTATAACCACACCCGGTTAACTTCATAGACACATACAAAACAGAAAAAATACAAAACTATGGCACCACCTCTTTAAGTATATCTTTGGTGGCAACAGCAAGAAACAAACTAAATTAACCTTGATTCACCAACTAACTAACAATTGATCAAGCAAATTCCCCTGTTAAATGGTTAGACGTTTGTTAACAGTACAGGTATTACAGTCAAAGGTTGTGATAAAAGGCTGTACAAAACATTGACGTTGGTCATTAAAACTAGTAATTGTCAATGCTAATCTGAAAAATAAAATAAAAAATAAGGACTTGATATTGAGTTATGAAACGCTTACGTTTGTTATGATAGGTAATTGCAGGCTTCAGACTAACGATTCATGTAATAGTTTATCTCATTATCAGAGGTCTCAGAGATAATGGCCTTAATTAGCAATTGAGGTGAGCTGTCATATAATTCAGTGGCTTAAGTGAAAGCAACATCTCTTGTTCTGTATTTCACCATTCCCTAGATCTCTTGCCAATCATGTGATTCTGCATGACCTTAACCTTTATCAGCCCCAAGATTTGTAATCTCTTTTCTCTTTAGGGTAGCACACTGATCACTCCCACCAAGTGTCATAAGAATCCACCAACCCTACTCGATTTTGACCATGGACGTGACTTTTTAGACCCAAGTTGTTGATCTGACAGCACCCAGTGGCTTCATCAAATAATTATTTCACCCTATCGGTGATGATCTCAGCCATGGTTTAGGTTTTAATATGCACAGCTGTATGTGGGTTGACAATAGGGATGGGACGATACACGATATTAGCGTTTATCGTGCTAAAAAACACTCACGATAATCGTATCGTGGAGATTTAATTTATCGTGATATCATCCTCTTTCATGCACTGGGATCAATTCACCTTTTATTTGCCGAGCAGCATATCTGGTAATAATAATAATAAAACCCTCTATAATTGGTAAGAGGGACTTAATATACGTACATGAAATAGTCTTTTTTTTCACTCTGTATCAAATGTCTTTGCCAAAAAATAGCCAATCTACAAGCTCACAACGCGTTGTGAGCTTGTAGATCGGCTATTTTTTGGCAAATGTTCCACCCCAGGATAAGGGATTTTTATCATTGTGATAATATCGTAAATCACGATTTATTTTGTCACAATAATCGTGATATGACATTTTCATATCGTCCCATCCCTAGTTGACAACAAACCCAGGGTGGGACGTTATTGTAGCTAAGAGTCCCAGCTGTTACCTAGCAACATGTCAAACACAGTACTGAACTGGTCCCTGCCATGGTTCTGGTCAGAGGCCAAACACAGGGTTATGTGATGATGTATGTGACATACAGTCAGAGGAGGAGACTGTTGCGCCTTTCTTTGTCCTCAATTCAAGGTTGGTTGCAGGTGCGGGAGAGGAAGAAGTGGGCCGTGAGGATGTTGCAAGTGGGCCCCCTCAACTATTTGGCAAAACACTAAGATCTTAAAGGGGTAGTTCACCCCCAAAATGAGTTTTTTTTTCTATTGATTACTCACCACATGGAGACTTGAATTCAATAAACAAAAAATGTTTTTTGTCACATTCAAGCCAATAATTTGATTACAATAAATGTACCCCCATTGATTCCGGATGGGGACCCAAATGCATTTGGGTCCCCGTCCGGGTAAATGTACTATAATCAAAAATGTGTCTTAGGAATGTGACACATAAAAAAAAATATTGAACTCCATGGCGTGAGTAATCAATAGGGAAAAAAAATCATTTTGGGGGTGAACTACTCCTTTAATGATCTTAATTGATATCAACAAATATAATTATGTAAAAAGATGTAAAAATGTATGATGTAAAATAGGGGTGTGCATCTCTCCCTTCCAAGACGATTCAATACGTATCCGATACATGGGATACGATTCGATTCAGAGATGATAAAACTTACATACAGAACGATTCGATGCGATTCGATTCAATGAAATTCGATGCGATTTCGATTTTGTGGAATTCGATGGGATTCATTTTCCATTTAATTAAGAAACTAGATCTATATTGCTGACCTTCAAATAATAGATAAAACACATGATTTATGAGACTGTGGCGGCTTGTGTGGGACAACCAAGGTATGGATGTGTTTGTAATGTAACTAGTAACACATTCATGAAAAAAGAAATCACCTTTGACCACAACAAATAGTGTAAAAGAGTATAGGCCTATAGGCTCCAGTCTAAGCTATGATGGCTGCTGCATGGGTTCTGCTGGGGGAATTGGGGCGTTTCTGCCTAATAGACCCCATGGACAGTCATTTGGGATCAATATAAGTAGGAAAATGAGCCTAGATGTTGTTTAGGACTTCCAACGTAAAAAAGACTGTAAAAGGTCTTATTTGGGATGTTCCTTTTGGGCAGGGTATTAACTGTACTTGTACTGTACTACATTTGTATTGTATTGACTAAACTTGTACTGTTCTCCATTTTTGTCTAATAAAATAATCAATCAATCAATCAATCAATCAATAGGGCAAAGTTGTCCTTTAAGACCTGAGGCCGATTCTACAAATGCAGTGTAAAACATATGTTGCTATGCTATATATTTCTGCTGTCTACAAGCTTGTCGGTCTGCTACTTTTGCTATTTTTTAATTGAATCCTGAAAAGTAACAGTTACATAAAAGTAACATAATGAGTTTCCACCTGACAGAGATGATATTCACTTATGTGCAAATGTACTATGACAAAAACTACGCCAGTAGGAGTGGGGACCATATTATTAATATTATTCGATAAGATCATTCAAGATAAGACGAGAGAATCAAACTTTATTCCTCCCTGAGGGTAAATGGGTCGTGGCAGGGGGCAGTAACAGATTATAGATGTAGGCCCACTGCATAAAACTTGTCTTGTCAAGGTCATCGCACAGTGTGCTAGGGTGCGTTGTCTCTTTTCATTAGGACTACCTTTTAAATCCTCCAGCTGGACCTGCTCTGTGTCAAACTTCCAAACCCATCTATTACTACTGCTGATGAACGATAATGTTAAAGGGATAGTTCACCCAAAAGATTACTTTTACTTTGTTTTTGGTTTTTCTATTGATTACTCACCCTATGGAGACTTGAATTCATGGACATCTTTGAGTTTTTATCGCATCCGTAAGCCAATAATTTGATGACCAGCAGTGGTTCCCTATGGAGACACAAAGCGCCTCCTTTTTCCCTATGGAGTTTCCTCAAATTACTGTCTTAGAAATGCGACAAAAAATGGCTCCCCCTGGCCAGCCGGGGCGCTTGATGGAGGGAAAGGAACTGGTTGGAATAACGTGTTCCTTCCACGCGCTACGTCCAAACCGGGGAAATCCCCACTGACAAGTGAAAAGAAGCAACTTGGACTCCTCATGCATAGAAGGAAGCATGAGGTCAGTCTGTTGTCTCCCCAGGCGTGGCAGAGGGAGAGCAGAGCCCAGGATTACATAGCCAATTGGCACTGGGTGAAAATGGGTTACAAAATCGTGGGATACATTTTTTCTAAATGTGACAAAATAATAATAATAATAATCATGAATTCAAGTCTCCATGGGGTGAGTAATAGAGTAATCCCTTTAACACCCTCAAACTAGGGATGAGTGTAGAAACTGACTTATAGTATAATGCTCTATTGTTTATAGCCTATTATTTGTTTGTTGCCCTGTATGAATCAAAAGGTAACCTGTGACCAAAACGATCGATACACATACAGTATAGATGGATGGATGGGCAAAATGACCAACAAGTGACTAACAAGAAGATCTTCTACTTGCACAACATCTCCAACAACATGTTGTTATACCTCTGGCATGCAGAAAAAGAGAGGAGAAAAAGGCATTTCATTGCTTGCCTTTGTGAGTCAGTGCGTGTCACGTCCACACACGTACACCAGATCATATATTCTACCAGTTTCCTCGAGCAACACTCTTGGTCTCGGCAGTTCAACGTTTGAGGCCTGCTCTCTCCTCGCTGTCAGATGCAGATGTACAGGGAGTTCTGGAGGGGAGGGGGGAGCGGGGGGTGCCCTGGCAAACAGTCCATGCTATAACCCAGCAACCACGGTTTATTTATATCGAACAGCGCGCACTATGGCCCGCCTAGGTTACAGAGACTCTCAGAGACAAAAGAGAGAGAGGAGAAGTTTTGTGTGCAGTGAAAAGGGATCAGAGCACGAGACACTCTCTGTGGGACGGAGGATGGATCTGGCAAGAACTGTAGGCTGGTGGGGGCGGGTCAGAGGAGGGGGGTGGGAGAGAGAGAGAGAGAGAGAGGAAGGAAGGAAGGAGAGTGGAGGGTTGGAGAGGAGGAGGCCAGGGAGAGAGGGGAGGATAGGGGAGAAGAGATGAGAGGGGAGGCGAGAGTTGAGGAGCAGAAAAGGTGAGGAGAACTGAGGAGTTTATCGGAGGAGTAGGACTGGGAGAGGAGAGGAGTAACCTGGCCACTGCTCCAGGCAGCCTGCGTATCCTCCTGGCTCCCAGGCTGTGGAATGACCTCTGACGTCTCTCCATGTCGGTCAGGACTGCAGTCAATCTCTCTCCGCATCCTACACCACAAAATGTGAAAAGCAATCGCTTCACCCATATATGCATCCAGAGTCAGCAGACTTCTGTTCACTTATCCCGCATGTGCCAAACCCTGCTTAACACTGCAGGTTTAGTGCTGTTTGTTGTTTACTTATCATTGTTCATTTGTAAAGCGTACTGGTTCAATGTGATTTTTAGTTGTTGTGTTTTGAGACAGTCGCTTATCCCCTGATTAGGGAGTCTTATAGTACAAGTACCATGAGTACAACTTTGCTGTAGGTCAAGGGTCTTCAACACAGGTTCTCCGGGACCCCTAGGGGGTCCTCAGAGTAACTAGGGGGGCCTCCAAATCTTTGTATGATAGAAACCTGTTTTCTCATTTTTTTATATTAACCATTTGAACCCTAGTGTCCATATTCTAGTGTTCATATAGAACTAGTGTTCATATAGAACTTTAGACCGAAAATAGCCGATCTACAAGCTCACAACGCCTCGCGTCGCGAGGCGTTGTGAGCTTGTAGATCTGCTATTTTTGGCAAAGGTTTGGTGTAGAGGGGAAAAAAGAGCACACTACTAAGTACAGAGTGAAAGGTCTAGGCTAAATACTAGGCTAAATTTTCGGAAGGAGAAGCAGCGAGCAAGCGCGACGCCAGCGTCCTCTCACAGCCGGTGCGCCGACCTATTGGAGTGATGACATCCAGTATTGACAGTATTAAGTATTGACAGTTCAAGTGGTTAAATATCTAACACAAATACACTGATGCACTGACTATATGTAATCTCTGAAAAGGGGGTGTCCCTGCTTCATCTCTCTCTCTCTCTCAACTAAGGGGTCGTTGGCCTGAAAACGTTGAAGACCCCTTTGCTGTAGTCGTAGTAAACTGTGGGGTAACATTTGGAAAGAAGGACATGCAGAAGAAGGTTTTGGAGAGGTGAAGAGAAGGGAGGGGAGGAGAGAAGATGGGAGGAGAAGGAGAACAAGAGAACAGAAGAACAGGAGAGCAGAAGGAAATGCAGTGAAGTGATATGCAGAAGAGGATAGGAGGAGAGAGAGAGAGAGAGAGAGAGAGAGAGAGAGAGAGAGAGAGAGAGAGAGAGAGAGAGAGAGAGAGAACAAAAGATAAAGAGAGGAGAGGAATACCCAGCGGAGCCTCTTCTAGAGCGGCCAGCTGTACAGAGCAGGTGAACCAAACAGGTCACATCATTAACACACACACACACACACACACACACACACACACACACACACACACACACACACGCACACACACACACACGCACACACGCACGCACGCACGCGCACACACAAACACACAGACTATCTATTTTTTCTCCATTCATCCCTCCATGCATCTCTCTTCTTTTCTTTCTCTTGTCCTCTCCCATTCTTTTTTTACGTTCTCCCTCTGTCTTCCATTTGGCCTCTCTGTTGCTCTCACTTCTTCTTCTTTCCCTCTCCCCCCCTCTCTCCACCCCCCCCCCCCCCCTCCCCCCTTCTGTTTAGAGACATTATTGTGGTCGAGAGGTCAGCTGTTCTCTTCAGCACAGCTTGACTGCTCTGCAGAGGCCAGACCAGGTGTGTGTGTGTGTGTGTGTGTGTGTGTGTGTGTGTGTGTGTGTGTGTGTGTGTGTGTGTGTGTGTGTGTGTGTGTGTGTGTGTGTGTGTGTGTGTGTGTGTGTGTGTGTGTGTGTGTGTGTGTCCTTGTGTTACTCGGGTTAAAAAGACATGACCCAGGTGGATACTGCAGGACAGGAGAACGGTGAAGGGGAGGTGTGTGTGTGTGTGTGTGTGTGTGTGTCCGTGTGTCCGTGTCCGCGCGCACATCACGTGCAGTGTGTGTGTGTACCCATTAATCACAGCTGTGCTCCAGGCCATGGCCTCTGTCCCACCTGATCACACAACGGACCACACTCACCTTTCTATAACACCACCACACACACACACACACACACACACACACACACACACACACACACACACACACACACACACACACACACACACACACACACACACACACACACACACACACACACACACACACACACACACACACAATGACATACTTGGGCCTGCAGAGGTGGTGAGCTAGTTTCCTTGCTGTATAAGGAGTGGGATGGAGAAAGAAAGAAAGAAAGAAAGAAAGAAAGAAAGAAAGAAAGAAAGAAAGAAAGACTAAATGGAGTGGTGGAAAAATCGCTGAATACAATGTCCACATCGAAACAATGAAACCTGTACAACCTCAGCAACTAAAACTACTTCAAACAAAGGCATTAAGAAAGACAGGACTTTGGCATGTTTCTCCTGCACACTTTCTCCTGTCTCTCTCTCTCTCTCTCTCTCTCTCTCTCTCTCTCTCTCTCCCTCTCTCTCCCCCTATATCCTCCAGAAGTGTGTGTATGTGTCAGGGTGGTCAGGGGTGTGATGGCGGCCCCCCAGGGGGCACGACACTGGGGCCACGGCGACAGTTGTAGGTGTCAAAGCCTGGTAATTGGTGGCAATGTGAGGTGTAAAACAGGCTGACAGTAACCAGGCCTGTGATCACAACACCACTGCAGTGCTGCTGGAGAGAGAGAGAAAGAGGAGAGGAGAGGACAGGACAGGACAGGGGGAGAATTAGTGTGAGGTGGAAGTGTGTGAAGGATGGAGGGAGGTGAGGTGAGGGAAAGGTGTGCAGAGATGCTGCTGGAGCAGGGAGGTGCAGAGAATGTTAGAGAGGCATGGGCTGAAACTTCCAAAAGGTCCTTTTGGTGGAAGCACCGAAAATAGCAGACCTCCAAGCTCACAACGCGTCGCGCTGCGACGCGTTGTAAGCTTGGAGGTCGGCTATTTTCGGTGCGTGAAACCACACTGAACTAAGCATAATCAAGTCAATAATGGAGATGTGGCGTAACGGCATAGATTTCTACACAGAGAGGGCAATTCTTTCAACATAAGATTCTCTTGAATGCTGCCTTCAGGTATGGCATGGAAAGAGGGCATTTGCATTTCTTTCACCATAGTAAAAACTGCATTCATGGTCTGGAGAGGGCACTTTTTACAGACGGATAAAAGGGCAGGGGCTCAAGCCCCCTTTGATGTCTATGCGTGCACGTGCCTGTGCTGGAGGGAGCGAGGGATGGAGTGGAGGTATAGGAAGAGAGGAGGAGGAGGAGGATGGCAGGATGACCTGACAGGGTGTGAGGCCTTCACACACTGTAAGTAGACACATAGCGACTGAGCGAGCGACACAAAAAGACACACACAAGTGTAAGAACACAGTCACAAGAAAAGACAGACCCAATTGTGAATGAATATGGATGAAGTCCACAAACACACATGCACGCACGCACGCGCACACACCGCATACACACACACACGCACATACTGTAAACACACACATGCAGGAAGGCAATTTCTGTGGTGTGAATGTGTGAAGTGGAGTCAGGACTACTTATTCAACGAATAGACACAGTGTCACTGTTTCACACATGTACTAGCAGGGCATTCACGAATAGTGATTTTTAGTATTCTAATTATTCAACCTCAAAGTATTCGAACAGTCGAATATTTGACAGGACTGGCCAAACTGTCAAATGTTAAGTAAGCAAGAGGCGAACATTGTGAAAATAGCCAGTCTACATGCTCAAAATGCCTCGCAACGCGAGGCGTTGTGAGCATGTACTGTAGATCTGCTATTTTCACAATATTTATCTGCGGAACCGAGTCACATTAAATGTAACCTACAATTTCAAGTGCTTGTCAGGGTGGTGGGGGTCCCCAGTTCAAATATGTTTATTTTGGGGGTCACGGCCAAAAAGTTTTGACAACTCATTCTTATGACTTCCTATCTGGCCAAGCTTTATACACTATATTCTTTAAAGAGAAAACAATAAAAAAATAAAAATAAGCGAATATTCGACTTCGGTGAACAACGTCGAACAGTGACTTTGATATTCGAATATTCTAATAGTTGGTGAATGCCCCCCCCCATGTACTGTATTATGGACTTTTCCAGACTTTAAACGGTGGGGATGTATATGTACCCAACATTTATGGCTCAGAAGGATCGGAAATGCAACAGTAGTTATGCTGGCACGAGTCCCAGTGGTGGGCTGTCAGGGCCTGCAAGGCCTTCTCTGCTGCAGAAAAAAAACAGACATTTTTTTTTTTTTACCCATCAGATATTTTTTTGTGTTGTCTAGAGATCTCCACCGCGAGCCTTCAGAATGTCCATTGAATCCAACCGCAGTACAAGTGAATGGGGCTGACATTTAGATTGTCAGCTTCTCTAACCAATCAGATCTCGAGTTTGGTCTGCTGTGTGTATTCTTTCAGATAGCAGAGCCTTTTAGCTGGCCCTGATGACGTTGCTTGCTTGCCTCAGAAACCTAAGGCTTTTATTTTGGCGTTGCTTGCATCCCATGGCCTTACAGTCTATAGATCCCATCCCTGGAAAGAACAGGGAAAGAACTGTCCAATGAGAAACGGGAACCACTTCCTCCTTTGTTTCATGTTCTTCTGTTTACTCTGACCTGAGCTGACAGTGATGAGTTATGAGTTCAGTTCGCTAAATTAACTCAAACAAATGCACAAATAACAAAACATGGCTGAAGGAGGAGAATAAACAGATTTGGTGTGGATTTACTGGACTTTGGCAAACCTTTTTCGAGTAGGACACATTAATAGCAGCCATGGTAAGTTTAATCGATCTTTATAGGCTATTATTTTGTACTCGCTATGATGATTGATCTTTTTATAGGCTATATTTTTGTTGCTGCCTGTGTTGCAAGTTGGCTCTGTCTGACTGCGCTAAGCTGCAAGTGTGTGTGTGTGTACTGTGTACTGTGTACAGTACAGTGTGTTTGTGTGTGTGTGTGTGTGTGTGTGTGTGTGTGTGTGTGTGTGTGTGTGTGTGTGTGTGTGTGTGAGTGGCTGTGAGCGTGCGTGCGGTGATATCGGTGTTGTCTGTTGTTGCCTGGTTATGTCGAATGACACTATAATCACGTGAATTTGTGTGCAATTCTAACCGCTGAGCTTGTGGGAGGATTGATATATACTGGGTATAAAATGCACCGCCCGCCACTGGGCACAACCCTTGACTTACAGAGAGAGTCCGGGTAATGTCCGATTTGGCTCAAACCGCTCTATGTGTGTGAATGGACGCGGTGAGTGTCTGGTGAATTTTGATACGTTAACTCTGCATCGTTTGAGTTGACAATATTCACCGGTCAACTTCCATGATTAATGGCTCATATAAGCGAAACAAAACACAAACATCTCTTTTGTAATTATAGACAACGAGCTACATCTGCGCAGTGCGCACATGGCTGTGCAGAGACCAATGTTATTTTTCCAGCTTAGAGGACGGCTTGTTTGGATGAAAAGTAGGTTGAAGCTTGTTGTCTATGAGGCCTACCTAGTATGTCGGGTGGAAATCTTGTATGTCCAAAACCGTTGATTTTTTTTATTATAATTTTACAAATGAGTTTAAGTAGTGAAAATAGCCGATCTACAAGTGCTTGTAGATCTGCTATTTTCACTACTTTTGTGCAACACTCTTGTAGGGCTTAAATTTTGAGAAAGAACATACTATTTTGAAACTTGGAGATACAAGGTTTCCGCCCGACAGTGACGATATGGTAGTAAAGATGTTTGGTATTGTGTTTCGTAACAGTGCATCAAAGGGAGACCGCATGTCAAGCAGTTCAATGTATGGCATGTTCTGTGGGGAAAAAAAGTTTGTGTTTGATCCTGGCATCTCCCTCAGGCTGTGGCTGTGTTATATTTAAGTGGGAGTTGCTATGTGTGCGTCTACTCCCTCCCCTCACCTTATCAAACGGCCTGTTTACCTTCATGTGTGAACGCATCTGAAACGGACATTCTCCTGTTACATGCTACATGTGTGAAAGACCAACACCTGACTCCCTGGACATTTCTCAGTGTTTAAATATGAAAGTGGCTTTAGTTTAACTAGAGCAGGGGTCTTCAACGTTTTCAGGCCAAGGACCCCTTAGTCGAGAGAGAGATGAAGCAGGGACCCCCACAACCTTATCCATATAGTTTCATTTTGGATTCATATACATTTGTGTTTTCAGATATTTAACCACTTGAACCGTCAATACTTAATAAACTTGACCTTTCACTCTGTACTTAGTGTGAAAATAGCCGATCTACAAGCTCACAACGCCTCGCAGCGCAACACATTGTGAGCTTGTAGATCTGCTATTTTTGGCTAAAGTTCTCAGAATATGGACGTTAGGGTTCAAGTGGTTAATATAAAAAAGGAGAAAAAAAGTTTTTATCACACAAAGATTTTAAGGACCCCCTGTAGTAACTCTGAGGACCCCCTAGGTGTCCCCGACCCCCTGTTGAAGACCCCTGAACTGGAGTGTAAAATGTGCATTTGTGTTAAATGTATGCATATTGAGCTAGCTGTGTTTGTGTGCCTGCGTGCGTGCATGTGTATGGTCTTCCTCACCCAGAGCATGGGTCTACTGGCCTGCATTAGTGCCAAACTAAATTACCCTCCTGCTTGTCTGGTGCCCTTGGCCTTAATACACACACACACACACACACACACACACACACACACACACACACACACACGCACACGCACACGCACACGCACACGCACACACACGAACACTCACAGCGCGCGCGCGCGCGCGCACACACACACACACACACATACACATACATCCGTTGTTATGGATTTGTGTACAGTGGAACAGTGCTGCAAGAAACATTCTGCGTTGGACAGTTACACGCACGCGCACGCACGCACGCACGCACGCACGCACGCACGCGCGCGCGCACGCACGCACACACACACACACACAGAGTGAGTATGACAGAGTGTGACAGACAGCAGTGGCCTCGCCTGTCCTCTCGGCAGCCTCTCTGTCCCCTCTGAACATCTTCACCTCTCTCTCCGGCCCACTCTGGAAACTTCAGAGCCGTTTATAAGGCCTTGCGGATGCAGTGTGTGCGTGTGTGTGTGCGTGCGTGCGTGCGTGCGTGCGTGCGTTTGTACAGTTTATGCCGTCCCTCTGGTACCACGAGACATGCACATCAACACTCAATTTACGCACACCCACGCTCACACATACGCACTCTCTCTCACTAAACAACGTAGTGTAGCCTTTTTGCTGAGTCTTAGCAGAATAAGTGAGCAAATACGGCAAGGAATTAAATATTTTCTCTTTCTTATTCTCACTCTGTAGAGTCAGAGTTCCTCCTCAGTTCGTTTTGTATTAGTAGTGGGAGATATAGTTTAGCATTCGTCATTATCGTTTGTCGCTGGGATTTCCTGACAATGTTGGAGAGGGAGTTGGCTGCATGGCACGTGATGCTGGCCCTCACCCTTATTGGTAAGCAGCCATTATATCTCTAACCCTAACCGCACGCGTAGCCACGCGGTCAGTGTAATGAGACGTCGAACTTTCATAATCCTCCGAGATCAGCTATTTATTTTTTTAAACACACCCAAAATATGGACGCCAATTAAGTGTGTTCAGCAGCAGGGGTGTTGCTCACGGTGATAGCGTGCAGCGGCAAGCGCTGCTTAGACAGCTACTTCCATACCAGCCCTAGGGTGGATGTCACTTATCACGCTCTCTTGTCCTTTTTATCACTCCTTTGTACCCCTCCACTCCATTTCAATCACTCCATTGTACCTCTTTATGTCAGATGGAGGGAGGCCTACTGTGGAGTTTATATTTAGCTTAATTCAATGGCAAACATATCCTCCCTGTCCTCTCCTCTTTCACGTCCTCCTCCTGCTTGTTTCCTTCATCTTCCATCTCCCCCCGTCTATTTTCCCTTCCTTCCTGGTTGTGGGTTGTTGTTGTTGACAGGTCAGTGCTCTCTGCAGCCCTGCGTGTCGTGTTGTATCATGTGTACAGTACGCGTGCGTGCGAGTGTGTGTGTGCGCAGGGGTGTCACACCAAATTCTGGGCCCTGGGTACAAGGATTCAGTCACATTTTGTGCTTTAACTATTGAAAAATCTTGAACATTTGAATATTTCAAATCCTTCTAAGGTTTTTTTTGGAAAAAAGCAAAAAAATAAATTTCTATGTCAGTGGTGCTCAAACTTTTTAATGTGAAGGACCCCCAAAATGATATGTATTTGGCCACAGACCCCCATCTCAAAATATTTCGTTCCAGGGACCCCCCCCAGAAGCAAGATTTGAGTTACAAATGTTCGCTTAAAAATGTCAAAGATTTGCACACATTTTCACGAATTTTCAAAAATAGCAGATCTACAAGCTCGCAGTGCGGCACTCGGTGCCATGCTGTGAGCTTGTATATCTGCTATTTTTCAATAGCTAAAGTATAAAATAATTCCAGGCCCCTCCACCTTGGGCCCTAGTAACTCAGTCCCACTTTCCCCCCCTTGTGACGCCCCTGCTCATCCGCACGTGTGTGTGTGTGTGTGTGTCCATGTGGGAGCATCTCAGCTCTCCTCTGCTCCCTCAGATGGACTCTCTCTGTTCTGCCAGAGTGAAGAGGCACCAAACACAGAACCATGTTAGCATCACCCCTCCGCCTCCGCCTCCCCCCCACCCAACCCAACCCCAACATCTCACTCTATTATTTAACACACTCTGCCCTTGCTGCATGCAACGCAGTTTTTCCCTTTCTTTTCTTTTTAAACCTGTTGTTGTTGTACTGCGCACCGCCCGTGAAAATGTACAGGGCACTTTAGTGTACATGCATGGAAGTTAGTTTGTCGTTTTATTTATAGAATGCTCTTTTCAAAAAATGCTACCTCCGCACACGCTGCATGTGCTCCCCTGGTGAAACGCCACACACTGTCAGGTGGGAAGGGGCGCTTGGTTTGTTGGAGGAGTCACATGGTTGTCTACACCAGGGGTTCCCAAACTGGAGGTCGGGAACCCCAGGGGGGTCCCCCAAATTATTTTGGGGGCTCCCCAGATGATTAAGCTAATGTGAAACATTGTTTTTTCACTCAACAGTAAACAGACCAACGTAAAGTTTGTGTATAGAGGGTATCTGCATGTTTCTAAAATGACAATTCAAGGACTTTTTAATACCTCTAAAATGACAAATTAAACACTGGTAAAATTGTCAAATATTAGAGGCAGAAGTTGTGAAAATAGACGATCGAAATAGCAGATCTACGTGCTCTTTTTCACAATAGAACCGTGTTATACAAAATGTAATGCCTCAACTCTTAGTGCTCGTCAGGGTGGGGGTCCTCAGTTAAAATATGATTATTTTGGGGGTTGCAGCCTGAAAAGGTTGAGAACCAGTGGTTCCCAAACTGGAGTTCGGGACAATTATTTTTTTGGGGGGACGCCCAGATGATTTTTTGCAACATTGTTTTCACTCAGCAGTAAACAAACCAACATACAGTACAGTATACGTTTATACAGGGTATGTGCACATTTTTAAAGTTAGAATTGAATGGCGTTTATGACCTTTTCAATACCAAATAGGTCAAATTGTGAAATATCAAGACAGAGGCAAACATTTAGAAAATAGATGAACTATACAAGCTCACAGCGTTGCGAGGCATTGTAAACCCACAGTTCAACTATTTTCACAATATATATCTGTGGGACTGAGTTAAACTAAATGTGATGCCTTGTCAAGTGCTTGTCAGGGTGGGACGCCCCCAGTGCAAAATTATGATTATTTTGGGGGGTCCCCAGTTCAAAATTATGATTATTTTGGAGGGTAGCGGCCTGAAAAGTTTGGGAGCCTATACCCAAACCAACATTGTGGGTTGCGAATGCGATACAGTGCACATGGGGGGCGATTGGCTATGAATGAAATGGAGAGAAAATGTAAAAGTTGTTAAAGCACTAGAGACAGCTGAAGTGGTTTGAACCAACCAGTAAAAAATGTAGGATCACTGAAGGATTAACATGAAGACAACATAAAAAGCGAAAGTGATTACGTGATTACAGTGAAGTACCATAATACAAATAAAAATGCCTTTTGAACTAAGGGTAGCGCTATAGACATGGTGCCACCAAACTTAGGGTTCAACCTCCAGGGAGCATCATAGTGTTGAACCAACCGACCCACTGACTGACTGACTGACTGGCTGACTGGCTGGCTGACTGACTGACTGTATTGACATACAGTATAGTCATCTCTCAAACCCCACAGAAGTTTTTAACTTGAAACTATGGAGTGCTTTGACACAATCGAAAGAAAGAAAGAAAGAAAGAAAGAAAGAAAGAAAGAAAGAAGAAAGAAAGAAAGAAAGAAAGAAAGAAAGAAAGAAAGAAAAGAAAAATAACTCCAGGAGTAGATGGATGTGCGTTGGGTTTGTCCCTGGCATCCAGAGGTCTAATCATCGTCCATGATCCCTCGGCTGATGCATGGACCAGCCCACTCCTCCATAAATCCATTCCTCCTCTCCCCCCCTCCCCTCCCCTCTCTCCTCTCTGCTCCTCACCCTCATCCCTCTGCATCCTTCTCTTCCTCACTCTCACATGGCCAGGTGTCGAAAACGGAGGGATGGGGGGAGGGGGTGGGGTTGTAGGTGAAGCGGCGAGAAGGGTCTAAAGAGGAAGAGGCATGGACCCGGCACCAGTCAATCATGACAAGGTCGAGACGCGTCCAAAACTGTGGGTACATCAAAGGATTTCTAGAAGAGAGGGAGAGGAGAGAGATGGAGAGGGAGAGGTTGGCAGGGGAAGGTTGACGTGAGAGCGATGGACTGAGGAGGAGGGAAGGGCAGAGAGGAAGAGGAAAAATGGATCAGTAGGTTCACTATAACAAAGCAGGCAGAGAGAGAGAGAGAGAGACACACAGACAGATACATTCAGACAAAACGTTACATTCTAAGTATTAAATTAATCCTGATAGGGGGATAATGGACTGTCAGGGACTTACTTTTGTGAATAGGCAAAAAATGATGTAAGAGTAAATGTTAGAGAGAGACAAACAGAGAGTGGGGCAGCTGAGTGACAGGCAGACAGATAGATGGACAGTGGTGTAAAGTAACTAGGTTTTTTGAGGTATTTGTACTTTTACTTCTACTCCCCCGCATGCAAATATTGTACTTTTACTCCACTACATACATATTTGAAAACATTATTTACTAGTTACTTTGCAGATATGAATTATAATATTATTATAAAACATACATTAACCACTATTTTATACCTGGCTATTTGAAAATAGCCAGGTATAGCCTACAAGCTTGTAGATCTGCTATTTTCAAACATTTTGTACTTTAAAAACTTTTGGTACTTTAAGTACATTTTGATGCCAATACTTTCGTACTTTTACTCAAGTTCATTTTGAATTCTGGACTTTTACTTCGTAACAGAGTGTTTCTACATTGAAGTTAATGATACTTTTACTCAAGTAAAAAATGTCAGTACTATTTCCACCACTGAAGACAGACAGACAGACAGACAGACAGACAGACAGACAGACAGACAGACAGACAGACAGACAGACAGACAGACAGACAGACAGACAGACAGACAGACAGACAGACAGACAGACAGACAGACAGACAGACAGACAGACAGACAGACAGACACGTAGCAGGCAGACAGACACAGTTATCACATCAGTAGCAACTCAATACTGTTTAATGAGAAATGAGTCGTGGCAGTGAGTCTGGAGTCTAAAAAAACAGCTCTGACTGACAGGTCAAGTGCAAGAGCAGAGGACACGTCTGTAGCACACAGCAACACAACGTGCACGGCACACACACACACACGCACGCACCCACCCACCCACCCACCCACCCATACACACACACACACACACACACACACACACACACACACACACACACACACACACACACACACACACACACACACACACACAAACACACACACCCCTCACACACTACATTATTCAAACCAAAGCCCACTGTAAGAGCCAAAACCTAATTGAGAATAATTTTGAGTGTTTTATACTATTATTATATTTTTTGATTATTACATATTGTGTTATAACAAGGGGACGCAGTATTATTATTATTCCTCCTATTTGCATATCATGATGGTAATTTATTTACTCGTTTTAGGTTTTGTCTATTTCGATATTCTTGATACATTTCTGGAGAAACTGTGTTGTGTAATATTGCAGCTACTGCGCATGTCAGATTGACCAGTGACGTCAGTATTATATAAAGAAAAAGTTAGTTGGCTGATGTAACCGCAGGAGTAGGACGACACAAGTTTTTGACCGTAAAAGAGGAATAGTTATTATAATAGTTATCATACAGTAAAGTCAGCAGAAACGTGTTTTTTATTATTTGTTGTTGTTTGGAAAGCCTTTTCTTGTTTTCAAGAGGATCCTGTTGAGAGAAGCTCAGGAGGAATATTCGTTTTGGATGATAATAAGGAGTGGACTTCCAATAAATCCTTTAAATACATGTGGTCTCCGTCGTTCCTTGGATACTGTAAGTTACACATTAAGAAGTGAAGAAAAGTGGATACGAGTCAATACTACAGTTCTGCAATAAGGTCAAGTGTGGTTACATTTGGATAAGTAAAATAGCCACTATACCCACATATTTAATCAAATGAGAGATGAAAAATGAACGCACACACTCCCTGTCTCACAAATGGACCCACATATTGTAGTACGTATTATTTGTACACTATAGCCTCCCAGGCCAAGCTCTGTTTAGCTTGTACACAGACACAATCGTACACAACACGTACATACATGCTTGCACTTGCACTTACACACACACACACACACACCTCTTATCTATCTTTCTTACGTCTCTGTAACTTTGTAAATAACTGTATACTGCTGTGCTACTACTGGACAACTAAATTTCCCTCTTGGGATAATAAAGGTATCTATCTATCTATCTACACACACACACACACACACACACACACACACACACACACACACACACACACACACACACACACACACACACACACACACACACACACACGTGCATACAGACACGCACAGGGGTGTGTGTCTGTATGTGGGCCCTGGCCTGGGTACAAGGATTCACTGCGGGCCCCCCATGAATGTTCTTCATAGGGGGAGGGGATTTAACCCATTTAGACTGGGAACGCATTATTTTGTGATTTAACTATTAATAGCAGATCTATAAGCTCACTTTTTGAAAAAACTAGATTTTTTTTGTCAGTGGTGCTCAAACTTTTTCATGTGAAGGACCCCCAAAATGACATGTATTTGTCCACGGAACCCCATCTCAAAATATTTAGTTCCAGGGACCCCCTATAGAAGCAAAATTTGAGTGACAAATGTTCGCTTGAAAAAAAATGGCAGATGTACAAGCTCGCAGCGCGGAACTCGGTGCCGCGCTGTGAGCTTGTATATAATATCTGCTATTTTTCAATAGCTAAAGCAGGGGTCTTCATTCTTCAACAGGGGGTCCGGGACCACTAGGGGGTCCTCAGAGTTACTACAGGGGGTCCTCCAAATCTTTGTGTGATAGAAACTTGTTTTCTCCCCCCTTTTTTATATTAACCACTTGAACCCTAGCATCCATATTCTGAGAACTTTAGCCAAAAATAGCAGATCTACAAGCTCACAACGCCTCGCGCTGCGAGGCATTGTGAGCTTGTAGATCGGCTATTTTTGGCAAAGAGCTTTGGAGGGGGAAAAGAGCAGACTAAGTACAGTGAAAAGTAAAGGTTATTAAGTATTGATGGTTCAAGTGCTTAAATATCTGAAAACCCACATTAACATGAATCCAAAATACACTGATGATCGTGCTGTCAAACAATGAAACTATATGGAATCTATGATAAGGTTGTGGGGGTCCCTGCTTCATCTTTCTCTCAACTAAGGGGTCCTTGACCTGAAAACGTTGAAGACCCCTGAGCTAAAGTAATGAAGGCCCCTCCACCTTGGGCCCTAGAAACTCAGTCCCACACTGACCCCCCCCCCCCCCCCCCCCCTTGTGACGCCCCTGGACACGCGCACACACACACACACACACACACACACACACACACACACACACACACACACACACGGACAGAGTGGGCATAAGGCACAGGCTTAGCCAACTTCTGCAAGCAGCTCCAACTTCAAGCGGGCTTCCAGACCGCGTCTTAATATTCCAGAGGAGTGGCAAAGCCTCTCTTCTGCACGACCAATCCCATCGTCAAGTCAAATTTGCATTAGCAAATGGGAAAGCGGCGAACGGGGCTATTTGTTAATCTGATCTTTGTTTACCCAACACTCTCGTAATCCACTTTTAATTAAATAGCCGCCCAAATATGTACGAACAGCAGTTTGACTCTGTGTGTCTGCCCACACAGCCAGACTGAGAGACAGAGACAGAGAGAAGTTAGACATGGAGTAGAGCAGTGGTTCTGTTTTGTGGGCCCCCAAAATATTGAAGATTCATGAATATTTCTAAATTATTTTTAAAAAAAGAGTCCTGATTTGCTTTCTTTAAAACCTTGAAAAAATGTTTATTGATTGATTCAAGCCTGAACACGATCAATTGATTGATCATTAACCCATTAAGACCGGGAATGCATCCGTGTCACTCTAGATTTTAACCTCTTTAACCTTTATATTATACTTTCGCTTTTAAAAAATAGCAGATATACAAGCTCGCAGCGCGGCACCGGCGACAGATCTGCTATTTCTGAAAAATCGTGACAATTTGTGCAAAATCTTTGAATATATGTATTTTTAAAGCGAACAGTTGTAACTCAAATCTTTCTATCTCTGGGTCCCTGGAACAACATATTTTGAGGTCCAAGGTCAAATACATATAATTCTAGGGATCCTTGACGTGAAAGAGTCTGAGAACCACTGACATAGAAACATATGTTTTTCAGAAATTAGGATTAGAATTTAGAAGACGTTTTGAGGTATTTTCAAGTATTTTTATAGTCATGCGTTGAAATGCACTGCCGTGTTAAGTGGCAGATGGTGGGCCCTGATCCTGAGAATGTTTAGGACCCCTGCAGTCTATGTTGTTCTGTGTTGATGCGTGCATCTTTCCACTTTGTATGCAAAACAAACTCGCGTGGAAGTTTGAGACGAGCAGACACCGATTCTGTTTGCAGAGGAAACATTTTGTATTCAGAAACACACGCACACACTGAACAGTATACAGTATGTACATGCACATTAAAATGCATATTCAATATGAATATACGCAAACTTGCATGAATATATAGACATACTGAACAACACACGCACGCACACACACACACGCACTGTATATACTATTATACAGTACAGTACATACTGTATATTGAACAGTAAATACACACACTGTTATTGAGAGGTAAAGTCTATATGTAGAAGGCTTTCTGTGGGTCACTTCTGGAAACCCGGTTCATTCCATTGTCTGGTCAAATATCTCATTCTAACCCGACAATGGATTTGCAAATCCTATCTGTGTCATAAACCAGACTCTGCGTTAGTTTGAATAAATCATATAACGCGCACGCACGCACACTTGCATTGCATGCACGACGGCGCACGTGCACCGAATGCAACCGAACGCACACACCCTTGTCAGGGATACTGAGCCCCCTATTCAACACACACACACACACGCGTGTGCACGCACGTGCGCACGCAGCATAAATACGGCAGCATAATGTTCTTTATCTATTTATGGTTAATGCTGGTCCATCCGGGACTGTGATAATGCAGTAGATACCTGGTAGGCAATTACAGCCCCCTCCCCGATGCCCCCCCCCCCCCCCCCGCAATAAAGATGCACGCGTCACAGAGAATGACTGGGAGTGGGGGCAGGGGTGTCACACCAAATTCTGGGCCCTGGGTACAAGGATTCACTGTGGGCCCTGCATGAATGGGAACGCATTTTTTAAAAATCGTGAACATTTGTACAAGTCTTTGAATATTTTTGACACGATTCTATAAATATCTTCTAAATCCTTCTAAAAAAGAAAAAAAAAAGTTTCTATGTCAGTGGTGCTCAAACCTTTTCATGTGAAGGACCCCCAAAATGATATGTATTTGGCCACAGACCCCCATCTCGAAATATTTAGTTCCAGGGACCCCCAGAAGCAAAATTTGAGTTCGTTTAAAAAATACATATATTCAAAGATTTGCACATTTTCACGACTTTTTCAAAAATCTGACAATCAGATCTACAAGCTTGTATATCTGCTATTTTTCAATAGCTAAAGTATGAAATAATGACGGCCCCCTCAGCCTTGGGCCCTAGTAACTCAGTCCCACTCCCCCCCCCCCCCCCCCCCAGTGTGACGCCCCTGAGTGGGGGGGTGAATATCACCCCATAGCCTGAATGAAGCCAAGCCCGGGCCAGACTTTGGATCCGCATATGTTCAGCAGTAAGTCAGCCGCGGCTCTGACAGCAGACACATTGTCATTCACATGTGTCTTCTATAACAGTATTGCTAGCTTATGTAAAAGGAAACAGCCAGTGGTGCTGATGGCGTGGGGGACATTGTGTCCCTATCAGAGTATTAGAGGTGACATGGTATTATCCCCCGCTTCTGCACGCATGAGAGAGGGAGATATCTGAATAATGTCCTTCTTGAGGAATATGTTTGTGTGTGTGTGCGCGCGTGCGTGTGTGTGTGTGTGTGTGTGTGTGTGCGCGCGCGCGCACGCGCACAGTACGACACATTCTGTCAGTCTGTCTGCTCCTTTTCGCTCTCTTAAAAAACACACACACACACACACACACACACACACACACACACACACACACACACACACACACACACACACACACACACACGCACGCACGCACGCACACACACACGCACACACACACACACACACACACACACGCACAAGTTTGTGTATTCAAGCTGTAAGTCAATGCAGACAGAATCGTCTACGTCGGACAAAAGCCACTGCCTCCATCCTGAAGGTGCATTGAATGACAAAGGGCCAACTCCATTAACTGAAGCTAATGCTCCCAGAGTTTCACTGTTATCATTTGATGGACATTTTGAGAACCAGGACAAGGGTAGCCACACTTGGTATTCTTTAGCATGCACGGCCACAGTGAGAGAAACGCCAACGCGATGCCAAAAAGAGTGTCTCTCCACTGCACCGATATACAAGCTGGTTTGTTACTTGTTCGTGGCGATATCACTATCTTTCGCGTTTTGGAGATGATTTCCTTTTTTAAGGTTTGGAGAAGATTTCTTTTTAAGGGAGATTTGGCAGATTGGCCTTCGTATCACTTTTGTTTATGAGGACATTTTGAGAGCTGTGCACTGAGATTCTGTAACGTATTAGTCAAGTTATGGGGAATTTCAAATAATTTACAAATCGGGCGAGTAATTGATTCCAAATAAGTTGCTGACACGGTGGAAGAAACTGTTTTTGAGAACATCATGGCCACGCAGCACCACTGGTCTACAGTTGCTATATAATTCATGCATGTATTGTGTGCGCACGTAATAATACACATAGATAGCAATGTTCTTCCATCATTATAGAATATTAAGGTGTATTATCGATAAACACAGTCAGAAGGTCCTATTTTTGGGGCTACCAATCACATTGGCATTGGGCAGGTGGTGTGAGTCAAGTAAATGGGAGACTAATCAGCAAGGGACAGGTGAATGTTATTGAAACGGAATACATTCACGCAGTGTCTAAAGCAGGGTTTCCCAAAGTAGGTGCCGTGGCACCCTAGGGTGCCGTGATGACAGTCCAGGGGTGCCACAGAATAATTCATCAATATCACTACATCAATATCACTTCACTATGCTTAGGAAAAACTATTTGCACTGTACTTGATGGGCAATTACAAACTTGGAGGCATGTTTAAAAGTACATCATTGCCACTGTCAGCGTGAAATAACCCTAGATTTAAAACAAAAAAACAATACCAATCATGGAAACAATGTGGAAAGAGACCTATATCAGGCTTATTTTGTAGCCTACATTTAATTGCTGAAGATGCACCAATACAGACTAGCCTAGCATATCGTCACTGTCGGTTTCAAGTTTCAAGTTTGTACGTTTTTTCACCATGTAAAGCCCTGCTTCATCATACAATGCTGTCGCACAAAAGTAGTGAAAACAGCCGATCTACAAGCACACAATGCCTCGCGGTGCGATGCTTTGTGTGCTTGAAGATCTGATATTTTCACTAGTTAAGTTCATTTTTAAAACGATAAATACAAAACGAACAGTCTTGGACATACAAGTTTTCCACCCGACAACGACGATATATATAGCATAACATGTAAACAGTTCTATCCCTGTGGTTGTGCAATTAACTTGAGAAGTGATATCTTGCCGCATGTGAGCGTTCTATCCCTAAACCAGAGGGTAGGTCTGACTCACTGATAAACTGCATGAATCCAACTCCATGGGTTGACAAATAGTTCACGCATGGTCGCCCACGCTGGTATTCCTCTGGCTCAGTTTTAGTAGGTCTTACTGGGCCAGCTCGATAGGTATCTCAGGTTAAAAACGTTGGGAATTGTGTGGATGGCAAAAGTCCAAGTTTAAGAGTCCCTCTGTTATTTCCATCTTTCAGTGTTGTTGTCTCTCGTGGCCTGGTAGACGCACAGCCTCCACTTCTGCCTGCACATGGTGTTGTGTGATGTGTGCATTGCTGGTGCCATCAAAAACTGTTGTGAGTCAAATGTGATTTCAACTCTATCAAAGACACAAGTTCAACAGGGATTCTGACTGCTTTGGTGTCTGAGGCCAGTTAATACAGTATCTGGCTTAAAGTCCTGTTCGCAATTTGGTGTTAGGGGAGTTTCTCACCTGAACTGAGTCAGTGGGTCCCTAGACATGATAAATCACAGAGGTGCTCGTCCGCCATAGTGCCACGAATGGCGCAATGGCCATATCAAATATGGCTGCCATCGGCTATGATGAAAATCCAACTTTTCTGTTTTTGGGTGTATATGCACATGTAATATCTCTATTTGGACTAATTGTGGTGTGGGGAATTCATTTCTGATATTGTTTTGAGCATTTTGGGTGATTTGGACCTCAAAAGGTCATGGTCAAGGTCATTTTGCTATTCCGAAGACCGTGGGCCATAACTTGGCCATTGTTAGGAGTAAAAACAGGTGCAGTAGGTCTAAATCAACTAATGCTGACATGTAAAATTCATTTCTGACATTGTTTTGACCATTAAGGACCATCTTGTCTTTGAAATATCAAGGTCAATGCCATTTTTCAAAAACGATTTTGTTCATTACTTGCACTTTTATAGTATTTTTTGTAAGTTTGTTACTATTTTATAGTAAGTTTGTTTTGTTTATAACAAAAGACATACTAGTGAGAAATACAACAAGTAAACATCCACATTTAACTTTAAAGGGGGGTTTAAAATGGATGTTTAAATGAGCAAATAAGACTATTTACGAATAAAAGTGACAAATAAAATTACACAACGAAATCAAACACAAAATTAAATAACAATTTCCCTCAAAGTGCACCATATTGTGATTGTGTGCATACAAGTTAGTATGAGGTGTTTTTACAGGATGGATTTGTCATTGTTCCATGGCAAAATATGATGCACAGAACTCCATCAGTGTCGAGTGTCTTGCTTCAGACATGGCAGGAGTGTACTAAAGTCAAAGTGCTCCTTCCATCCATCAGAGCTTGACATTGACTTTTTGAGGCAGTTGTCCTTTGGACAAGTATATTTCCCATTCACTTGTCCGGGGACAAAAGTCACTTGTCCGGATAAAAATGTCATACATTGAAATAATAACAAAAGGACGGCTAATGACCCCCCTTGCTCCCTCCACTCCATAGTATGGGCACTTGTCCCGGAAAACAGGACAAGCCTTTATGTGATTCCCTGTTCCATTGGTTCTAGTCTTTCCTCAGGTTACTTGGCTGTTGCAAGCAGGTGGCAAGAAATGCGCTAGAAAGGTGCCTTGTTGGTCTCAGCAGTTGTACTTCTCTGCTACCAATACTGTGTTCTGTCAAGGTCTTTGCCTCTCCAAAGTTTGTTAGATATTGTACTCGGTCAGAAGCCATAACTACATGTTTAATCCTCACCTGGCCCATGCAGTCATCTCCTGTCTCCAAGGCATATGTGCCTTGATCACTGTCTTGGCTAGTGGTGCTCCAAGATGAGACTGCTTGATGCAGTGGAAGTGAGTCTCACCAGTGCCATACTGCTGCCAGATCTCCTTCATCCCCAGTGCTTGGAAATATGGGGTGTAGTATAGCAGTAATGTGAAGGAGACAACAACTCTCTGCGGTCTGCTCATAGTTCCGACATCCCATTATTCTGACCATTAGGTTAGTGAAGGTTAGGGATAGGCTTAGTTATAATGGAGGCTGTACATGCACCAGGTGTCAGCCTCCTCAATCCTATTCAAGATGTCTGCGATCACTTCTCCACTAGCGACATCATCAACAGAGACAACAGAGCTGATAATGGTAAATGGACTGCATTTACAGTATATAGCGCTCTTCTCCAAGGCGCTGTACAATGTAAATCACATTCGCCCATTAACACACACATACATTCTCACCATGAAACCATGCAAGGTGCTCATCGGGAGCAGTTAGGGGTTCAGTGTCTTGCTTAAAGGGGAAGACCACCCATTTTCAATATTGAACTATGTCATTAATATACCTTAGAGGAGTTTGTGTGGAAATAAAAAAAAGTTCCCCCTATTCTGTGTTGCCTAGAACTGGAGGATTGATTTTGGGGTTTGTATTGCAAATTACAACTTCATGACATCACACATTGTACTTTAGCAGGATAAGCAGGAGGCAGCCGTTCTACCTACATCGCCACAAGCTTGAATGGACACCATATTCCGAACACACAGCTGGAGAGCTGTTTGTTCTCCTCAGACACCCAGAATTTGTAAAGTTGATGAGGGATGGGTGCGTCTGTCGACTCTGTTATCTCTGATGATGAGTGGCTCCCTGCAAAAGGGACTGGAGGTGAAGAGATCCCAAAGATTGAACTAGATTGAGGAGGCTGTCACCAAGCTGCTGGTACATGTGGAGTCAACTGGCCCCATTATAACTAAACCTACCCATAACCCTAACCTAATGGAGGGAATAATGGGTCGCCAGGATTATGAGTGGACCCCAGAGAGTTGTCGTAGTGATACTTCCAAGCACTGGGGATGAAGTAGATCTGGTAGCAGTATGGCACTAGGTGTGCAGCGGCACATGCTTCTACAGCATCAAGCAGTCTCTCATCTTGGAGCACCACAAGACAGTGATCAGGGGACATATTATGCCTTGGAAACTGGAGATGACTGCATGGGCCAGGTGGGGACTAAGCATGCAGCTATGGCTTCTGACCAAATACAATATCTAACAAACTTTGGAGAGGCAAAGACCTTGACAGAACAAGACACAGCATTGGTAGCAGAAAAGTACAACTGCTGAGACCAACAAGGCACCTTTCTAGTGCATGTCTTGCCACCTGCTTGCAACAGCCAAGGAACCTGAGGAAAGACTAGAACCAATGGAACATGGATGGATGCAAGGAACACTTCGACACTCGAGGATATGGCTGCCTTGCTGATGGATATCGGTGCATCATATTTTGCCATGGAACAATGGCAAATACATCCTGTAAAAACACATCATACTGACTTGGATGCACACAATCACAATATGGTGCACTTTGAGGGAAATTGTTATTTAATTTTGTGTGTGCTTTAGTTGTGTGATTTTATTTGTCACTTTTATTCGTAAATAGTCTTATTTGCTCATTTAAACACCCATTTTAAACCCCCCTTTAACTCATTGCATGCCAGGCCCGATAGTCCCGAGATTATTTCAATGTCTTTCCCTGCCAGGCCCGATAGTCCCGAGAATTTCCGCCAAAAAAATTTTTTTTTTCAAATTTTTTTTTGGACCCCAAAAAATGTAGTAGGCATGATAGAAATCGCGAAATTGCATGTTTAACCCCCATAGCAACCCCATCTATCAAACATGGCAGCCATCTTTGTTTACATTTTAGGAAAACATAATGGCTTGTATCTCATGAATGCCTGAACGGATTTCCATTCGGATTTTTTTGTTTGAAAGCTGTGAGCAATGTGGACACACGTGGTGCATTATCTAGGCATGGGTGTGCATGATCCGTGCACTATGAATTACATGGAAGTCTATGGAGACCAGTGGCACCATAGAGTACGAAGGTATTGTTAAATGGCGGGGAATGTGTTAAAGTTAAATGTGGATGTTTACTTGTTGTATTTCTCACTAGTATGTATTTTGTTATAAACAAAACAAACTTACTATAAAATAGTAACAAACTTATAAAAATACTATAAAAGTGCAAGTAATGAACAAAATCGTTTTTGAACAATGGCATTGACCTTGATATTTCAAAGACAAGATGGTCCTTAATGGTCAAAACAATGTCAGAAATGAATTATACATGTCAGCATTAGTTGATTTAGACCTACTGCACCTGTTTTTACTCCTAACAATGGCCAAGTTATGGCCCACGGTCTTCGGAATAGCAAAATGACCTTGACCATGACCTTTTGAGGTCCAAATCACCCAAAATGGTCAAAACAATATCAGAAATGAATTCCCCACACCACAATTAGTCCAAATAGAGATATTACATGTGCATATACACCCAAAAACAGAAAAGTTGGATTTTCATCATAGCCGATGGCAGCCATATTTGATATGGCCATTGCGCCATTCGTGGCACTATGGCGGACGAGCACCTCTGTGATTTATCATG
>NC_137833.1:22720169-22725169 GCF_963921795.1 Nannobrachium achirus
ACATGTTCCTACACACTGTGTTAACTGGTCTGCAAAATGACAACGTAAAACGTGATCTCCAGCCCTATCTTGAACAGACTGACATCTCTGATGAGCTGTTACTAGAGAGGATGAACACAGCATGTGCCTATGAAACAGAGAGGCAGCACAAGAAGAAATCACTAGCACAGCCACGGCCTACTACAATCAACTCTGTCCAGTCGAGCGACGCTCCTGTTGAAAAGCAAGACAAGCCACCTGCTCAACAGGACCCTGTCAAATTGCCCCCTACAGTAGTATCTCAGCTAGAGGAGATGAGAACGGAAATGGCCCTGTTGAAAGATCTCAAGGCCCAAGTGTCCCAAATCAGAGACTCTATGCAGCAGCCCCAACGCCCACCACAGCCTCAGTTCACCCCCCAACAGATCCAACCCCAGCCCCAGTACAACTCCCAACAGTACCAGCCACAGCCCCTGTACACCCCCCAACAACCCCAGTACATTTCCCCACCACGTCACTCACAGCCCCAGTACAACCCTCAACAGTACCAAGGTCAGCAGACACAGAACTTGCCACAGAGATACTGGCCCCCTCCTGGTCCGGGTCAGAGAGGAGGAACCGCCCAATATCAACAGGGGTTTGCCCCACAACGCAGCTTTCCACCACCCAACCGTGGACGAGGAAAGAGGTGTTTCGGCTGTCAACAGCGTGGCACAGAAGAGTACTGCACACACTGTTTCCGTTGTGGCAGCAGCGAACACTACGCAGTCGGATGTCGGGTGAGAGGACAGCAGGGACAGTTTGGAGGTGAGCCTTTAAACGAGCAGGGGTCACTCGCACGGGACAGGGAGTGACCAGTGATCCAGCAAAGTCCCAGCACTGTGTGCACTGTGGAAAACAGAGTGAAGAGTTCAAACAATGTGCAAAATGTAAGAAAGCCCTCTACTGTTCTAAGCCCTGCCAAGTTAGTAATTGGACTGTGCATAGAGAACATTGTTCACCCCCCTCATGTATGACTGTGAACACTGCCCCCCGAAGAGAGAGACAGGCCCAAGTAGCTCCACTTGTAGGCAAAAAGTGTCTGATTGACTGTTGTATTCAAGGACAAGGGGTTCAGGCTTTGTGGGACTCAGGTTCTCAAGTGACAATCATTGATGAACTATGGAAAGAAGTGCACCTACCAGACACAAGACTAAGAGACATCTCGGAAATATTGGACAGAGCGGGCCCTTTAGATATTGTAGCAGCAAACGGGGAGAACATGCCATATGTGGGTTGGGTGGAGGTAACCTTTAGTTTAGCTTCAGGGGGAGCCCCCACCACTTCAGTTAAGGTCCCCACCCTTGTAATGAAGGGTGACAAGCTTGGCCGACCAATCATTGGGTCCAATGTTATTGAGCTAATAATAGACAGTGAATTGAAACAGTCCAATGTCACTGACAGAGAACGCCTGAGTCATACAGTAAGAACAGTATTCCCCAACCTTGAACCAGAGCAAGCCCAAGCCTTTGTACAGCAGGTGAGCGTTGAACAGAGAAGTGAATATGCTGTTAAGACAAAGAAGGAGCGGGTCAACATTCCTAAACACATGTCTGTCAAAGTGGAGTGTCATGTACAGATGCATTCCCCGTATGAAGACACCACACTGATCTTTGAGCCCGATGTCAACCCCCGTTGGACAGAGGGACTTGAAATCTGCGACACCGCCGTCAAAGTGGATAAAGACAGCAGGCCCACTATCACTGTAAGCGTGCAGAACCCCACAGCCCATGACATAGTGTTAGCTGGGAGAACTGTGATTGGAACTGTCCAACATATTCAAACCCTGTACCCCGCTTCCATCCTAGAGGGGTCCCGCCCTCCACCTCCAGCCAGTATGAGTCACATCCGGGTTGAAGAGAACAGAGCAGCTGAACTATGGGACCCACCTGTCAGTCTGAGCCACCTCAGCGAGTCTGAGAGAGAAACAGTTCACCAGATGCTGCGAGAGGAGTGTGCCTCCTTTTCAAAAACTGATGATGATATTGGATGCATTGAAAAGCTGCAACTCAGCATTTCTTTGAAGGACACTGAACCTGTGGCGAGAACCTACCTCTCTGTGCCCAAGCCACTGTACAGAGAAATGAAAGACTACTTACATGACCTCATCGCACAGGGTTGGGTCCAGAAGTCCAATTCACCGTATGCATCCCCAGTCGTCTGTGTTCGTAAGAAAGACGGGAGTCTACGACTGTGTATTGACTTCCGTGAAGTAAACAAGAAAACTCTCCCTGACCGACAGCCTATTCCCAGAGTGCAAGACATCATGGATGGTTTAGGAGGAAACTCCTACTTCTCTCTGTTAGATCAAATGAAGGCATATCATCAAGGCTTTATGGCCAAGGAGAGCAGACCTGTGACAGCCTTCGTGACTCCCTGGGGTCTTTATGAATGGATCAGAATTCCATTCGGCCTGATGAACGCCCCAGCGGCCTTCCAGCGTTGCATGGAGGAATGTTTGGAGGGACTGAGGGATGAAATCTGCATTCCGTATTTAGATGACACCCTGGTCTTTAGTAGATCCTTCCAGGACCACGTGGAAGATGTGAGGACAGTACTGCAGCGACTCAGACAACACGGCATCAAGCTGAAGCCCAGTAAATGTGAGATATTCAGGCGCGAGGTCCGCTACCTGGGCCGGATTGTGTCCGCTGATGGCAGTAAAATGGACCCTGCTGATACGTTGGCTGTGAGGGCCTTAAAGGAGAAGAGACCAAAGACCGTGGGTGAGTGCAGAGCAGTAATGGGCTTACTCAGTTATTATCGCCAGTACATAAGAGACTTCTCCCGTATTGCGGGGCCCCTGTATGCACTGCTTGAAATGGAACCTGGAGCAGATAAACAGAAGCACAGCAACACGAGGACTGCAAGAGGAAAGGGGAAGAACAGAGGGACGCCTTCGAATCAGCCAATCACTTGGACTGATGACCACCAGCGGATACTGGAGAGGTTGATTGATTATCTGGTTGAGCCTCCCATCCTTGGGTTCCCAGACTTCAACAAGTCATTCATATTGCACACAGACGCTTCAAACCAGGGTCTAGGTGCAGTATTGTATCAAGAACAGGAGGGAAAGCTACGTGTCATCGCGTATGCATCTCGTACACTGACTAAGGCGGAGAAGAATTACCACCTTCACTCCGGAAAACTAGAGTTCCTGGCCTTGAAGTGGGCGGTGACTGACCGCTTTAGAGACTACCTGATGAATTCCTCCTGCACTGTGTACACAGACAACAATCCACTTACCTACGTGTTGTCCACAGCCAAGCTGAACGCCACAGGGAGTAGGTGGGTTGCTGAACTAGCAGACTTCCATCTGACCATCAAGTACCGCCCAGGAAGAGAGAATGGTGACGCTGATGCCCTGTCGAGGATGCCCTGTGACATCGAGGAGATGATGGAGCGCTGTACAGAGGAAATGTCCTCCCTCTCAGTACAGGCCACAGTGCAAGCCGTAGGACCAACAGATTCTGACCCTGTATGGTGCATGATGGCACTAGGGTGTGCAGGACCAGATGAGGGGACACCTGCACCTTTCTCAAGAGCTGAAATCAGTCAAGCACAAAGAGAGGACCCAAATATTGGCCCTGTAATAGCCTGCAAACAGTCAGATCAAAGACCTGTCGGACAACAGCTCAAATCATTCAGTGCACAGAGCAAACGTCTACTCAGAGAGTGGGACAAACTCAGTTTGGATGGAGATGGCATACTGCATCGAAAGACTGTCTCCAGAACACAACTTGTCCTCCCGGAGAAGTACAAGACCACAGTCCTGAGACAACTCCATGACGACATGGGGCATCAAGGTGTGGATCGTACAACGTCACTTGTGCGAGACCGTTTCTTCTGGCCACATCTGCAGCGAGAGGTAGAGATCTACATGTCCAGATGCAGTGCATGTCTTAAACAGAAAAAGCCCTGTAAAGAAACAAGAGCCCCTCTCGTCTCCATTGTCACAACACAGCCATTCGAACTGGTATCCATCGACTTTCTGCATTTAGACAAGTGTGCAGGTGGCTATGAGTACATTCTGGTGATAGTCGATCATTACACCCGCTTTGCCCAAGCATATGCCACAACAACCAAATCTGCCAAGTGTGTTGCTGACAAGATCTTCAACGATTATGCCCTTAAATGGGGTTTTCCCCAGCGTCTCCACCACGACATGGGTGGCGAGTTTGAAAATCAGTTGTTTGCACAGCTAAAGAAGAACTGTGGAGTGATGGGCTCGAGAACAACACCGTATCATCCAGAAGGGAACGGGCAGGTTGAGAGGATGAACAGGACACTCCTGCAAATGCTGAAGACTCTCACGGAGAGACAGAAGCAGAAGTCCAACTGGAAAGAGTCACTGAACAAACTCATGTTTGCATATAACTGCACACGAAGTGAAGTTACAGGCTTCTCCCCTTTCTATCTCCTGTTTGGGAGATCCCCAAGATTGCCTGTTGACTTGCTGTTTGGCTTGAATCCTGAGACGGGGACTGCTGACCACAAGGAATACATGAAGAAATGGAAAGCACAGATGAAAGAGGCATATGACATAACCGCAGGGAATGCGAAGAAAAGTGCAGAAAGGAACAAGCGGAACCATGACAACAAAGTGAGGAGTTCTGTGTTGCACGAGGGTGACAGAGTCCTCGTCAGGAATATGACACCCAGAGGAGGAACTGGAAAACTGCGGAACCACTGGGAAGATTGTATCCACAAAGTCATCCGTCAGGTTGGAAAAGACATGCCCATATATGAGGTACTGCCAGAGCAAGGTAAAGGGAGAGCAAGTAGGATCCTACACCGCAACCTTCTGTTGCCATGTGACAACTTGCCCCTTGAGACCCAGTTGCAACCTACCCAGTTGCAACCTGCCAAAGCAAAGAGAAAAAGTCCAGCTCAGACCAGTAGACAAGACAAGGCAGTGACAAATCAAGAGGATGATGAGAGTGATGACGACGACTATGGATACTACTACAGGCCCTTAGAGC
>NC_137833.1:22730169-22737669 GCF_963921795.1 Nannobrachium achirus
GCAAAGCCCTGCTCCATCGTACAAGGCTGTCGCACAAAATTGGGGAAAACAGCAGATACAGGCACACAAGTTTGCCGGCTGCAATTAACGAACGGTTTTGGAATTTTGTTTTGTTTTTTCACCCGACAACGACAATATGTATGTATGTCTGTCCATGGAAGCTATTAGCACACAGAGTCCAGCTCATCCAGGTGCCCGCCATCGTGCGTGCGCGTGTAATATTCATGGGGTGGCATTAGCAAGCACGTCCAGTTAGACCATGAAGTGGATCTGGTATAAGGGGGGTTTGTGTTTATTTAGGAGCCTATTGGCTGCTGCAGTATGTCATTTTCACATTTGGCAACAACAACAACAACAACGAAAGTTGATTAATAGCCAGAATAAGCATATTATTTAACCACTTGAAGCATGGTATCCATATTCTGATCTACCATTTTTGTCAGAGACATTTGGTGAAGGGGTAAATGAAGAGCGACCAAGTACAGAGCCGACCTGACCATGCAGTTTAATAAGTATAGAGTTACCAGTATGGCACCCTAAGGGCGAGAAAGGGTAGGTCGCATCCGCGTGCTGGGCGAGCGCTGGCGCTTTGGCATGGGATCAATTTTGACCAAAACAATGCATAGACCTGGTTGGTTGTTTAAGTTGGACAAAATGTGGCCAAAATGTCTCCCAAATATGGAGATGACTGACGTCTGATATTGTAGATATCTTATGTTATAGACGACTGACACACCAGGTCATCTGTATCCTTCTGCTGAGCTGGGATGATATTGATGACATCAGGGATTTCCATATGGGCATACAAGGTACAAGGAAGGAATTCATTTGTAACATCATTGTGATGTCAGAACAGGTCAGCTAACCTTCTGCTGAGCTAGGATGAGGTGTCACGCACTGTGATCTTCAGGTTTTTTTTATAGTAAATAAGGGTTAATACACATTGGGTCCTGACTTATTGGCCAATGCAAAACTCCATGTTGATAGCCACATGTGTATTATCCCCAATAGATGATAAAGATTACAGATCATTAGATAAGATAACTTCCTAAGAAAACATGCATGCATAAATTACCAGCTGTCGTTTCACTATAGCAATGAGTTATCATTGCATGACATGATTTGATTTTCAGTGTTACTGAGACGTCATCCAACCCAAACAGGCTTTAACGACGGCTTGGTGATTTATGTTACCGAGACGTTTTCGATGCTGCACAATAGTTCCTGGGTGAGTTGCTCTCTCCACTGCTTTTCATTACAGTGTCCTCCAGGCTTAAGACTCAAAATATATTTTTACAGCCATCTGTGCCAGTTGGCTATTCTTAATTGTTACACTGTGTGCGTGTGCGTATGTGTGTGTGTGTGTGTGTGTGCGTGTGCGTGTGCGTGTGCGTGTGCGCGTGTGTGTGTGTGTGTGTGTGTGTGCGCGCGTGCGTGTGTGCGTGTGTGTGCAGTAAGTGCGTGCGTCGGTTAAAGACAGTCATCATCAGCATGTTGGGCTCGGGCTCAGAGACTCTGCGGTTTACAAGGCCGTGCCAACGTAAATGGCATTGAGAATGGTAAATGTCAAACACGCGCGCACACAGATAGGCACGCGCACCCACACTTACATGTGGCGCGCACGTGCAAATAAACACTCATTCAAACACACGCACACACGCACAGAGAGAGAGAGAGAAAGAGAGAGAGAGAGAGACTTGAGAGAGGGTAACTCTTACTGGATACCAGGGGCTCCTTGGCAGAGCTTGTCACCCAGACTGTTATGTGGTCTGCAGGGTGGTGTGGGGCGGTGGGCTGGAGCTGGCATGAGCTTAAGACATACCAGACATGACAGAGAGCTCTCCTCTCCTCTCCTCTCCTCTCCTCTCCTCTCCTCTCCTCTCAGTCCATCTACTAATGTGAAGGGTTTGTCATTGAAAATGAGGGATCACATTTAGGAATATGGAACTGCCTTACTTCAAACTGGGCTGTCTGTGGGATCAGTGTGCCTGTCTGTTTGGCAGGCTGGCTGTCTGTCTGGATATCCCACCCTCTTTATTTTTCTCTCACTTTCTCTGCCACTACCCCTCTGTTATTTATATTTATTTTCTTTTTTTTAACAGTTCTGCTCAGTGCAGCTATTTGCACCCACTTGACATCTGTAATAGTTAATAAGTATAATGCATTTAAGGTTTAGGGTTAGGTGATTTAGGTTTACTGCAGGTGGGCCAGGTGTTAGATGGGTTAGGACTACTGTAGGTGGGTTAGGGTTACATAGCCTGGCTAAAAATGACTCTGGAATGAACCCAGTCTATGTATTGCCTCCACAGTTTTGCATATCAATCATTGTTTAGCACAGACCTGGGCTTTGTGCTAAAGCATGGACTAAAGCTGCATTGCTTTTATTTTTATGTTTTTTTATTCGCGTATACGGGTATATGGACGCAATGCGTTTTGCGATCATGCACATGTATGGCCCTCGTTGTCTCAATAACAAGCAGGTGGTCAGACTGGTCACAAGTCAAGACTGCCTCAAAAACAGCTAAAGTGGCAAAAAAAAAGAAAAGTCGATGCCGAATGCCAGGTTTTCAACAAAAATTGGACTGCTAAGTATTTATTTAGTGAAGTCGGAGGTAAAGCTGTGTGTTTAGTTTTCGGGGAGCACATCTTGCGGGGAGCAATGCCTTTTGGCCTGGCCCTCCACAATATTTTCTGTTGTTCAATTCATGTGGCCCCATGGAAAAAATAATTGCCCAGCCCTGGTTTAGCAGGCTCTCATTAAGGTGAATTTATCATTTGTCACGTCATCACATGAGTGTGGCTTTGTCTGTTTGTATGTACTGTATGTCCCACACTTTGGCTCATTGGCCAATCTTCGTGGGACGCTTAATAACGAAATGAACCCATAAAAAGCACGGCTCATTTCAAACTACATGTGACTTTTTTTTTAAGTATTAAAAGCTGCCACCTATGAGTTTTTTCCGGTGTCTTTGTGTTTCGGTGTATCTACAGTAAATGATTGAGTGAAGAGCACAATCAGACATGAGAACACACTGTTGCTCTGTGGCTGAGTGAATGGAGCCCAGCCATACCTAGTGGAAAGACACACTAATAGTTAGGTGAGTACATTAGTATTTACACTGGGGTCTTAACCCATGTGCACTGCCTATATCGTTATGGATACTTGAGTGCATAGGCGATTCTAGCCTCTTCCAGCAGGGGGTGCACGACCTCTATTACCTCATGCACGCGCGCGCAGCGCGCGTGCATGAGCTAATATCCGCAAAAATTGCGGATATTAGCGGTTTTGTAATGTTGTTTTAGCGGATTTCTGCAGTTAATTTTGTACCCAAATGTAACACAATATAAACAAAAAAAAGTGTAAAACAGGTGCTTCTTTTTCTAGACACCATATGTCTATCTATAGGATTTATTTACTTATTTTGCAGACAGAGGCAGCACAGCCAGGACATATAAAGCCAAACATCAAGTTAATCATCATTCATCAAGCAATCAAGCAGTCATTTACAGTGTCAAATAAGCATTTCACAAAAACAAATAGTAGACACATCCTTATTACACAATGAACTGCAGCCTCCGGGTTTTGGCACTTGCAAACCTTTCAATTATTTTCTGCACTTTAATTTCGTGTATTTTCTCAATCTGTAAAATGCCTATATCTGACACTCTTTTATCAGTCATGGTTGTCCGTAAATACGTTTTTAGTTGTCTCAAAGTAGAGAAACTGCGCTCAGCTGAAGCACTCGTAACTGGTATGGTGAGGTACAGTGTGTAGACGTGTTTTAATGTACCTCGGTCTCCGGCAACGGCGAGCCTTCCACAGTGATGTCGGTGGCTGGATCACTGCTGCTGCAAGCTCCGTCCACCTCCTCTGGTTCACGTTCATTAGCATTACTGTCAGTGTCGAGTGAACCCGTGTTCACATTTCCTGATGATGAATTATCGGTTGTGGCACTGGGTTTGCTCTTTTTTATAAAGAATTGGTCAATTGTCTTTGTATTTATAGTTCGTTTCGCCATTATTGCTGCTCTGCTGCTGTATCCATATTGTTTTAGGCGGGCGGAAACAGATAAGGAAATCACGGAATTGTGGGTCATCATATCAGAGAGTCACACAGCCGGCCAGCACAGGTGTCAATCTCACAGCCCACCCACAGTGCCTGCCAAGTCTGCCAACAGCGCCGTCGCCAAGCAAGCTGATAGGTCTTACATTGCAAGCAAGCAAGCTGAAATACTTGCCCCTCCACCTCTCTTTTTGCGCACATTTTACAAATCACGATCACTGTTTTATTTAATAATTATAAAATAAAGTTACATTACAAAAAAAAAAAAAAAATCAAAATGGCCGCCTGGCGGCCAGGGGGTGCACGTGCACCCTAGGACACCCCTTAAAATCGCCTATGCTTGAGTGCAAATAGTGGCTGTTCCCTCTCCCATCTTAAGGTAAATCAATCTAACATCTCACCATTCTCTCTCTCTCTCTCTCTCTCTCTCTCTCTCTCTCTCTCTCTGCGTTGTTCACTTAAATCCATTGTGATCCCTCCTGCTTCAAAGATGTTTCGTCTATTCAAAACAGCCCCGAAAAATACCAAAGAAAATGACAAAACATTACAACAAAGATCCTATCAAAACGACTCTCTCTCTCTCTGTGTGTGTCTCTCCATCCATCCATATTTCCATCTCTTTTCTTTCCCTCTGTCTGTCTTGTTTTAGTCCTCGCTGTCTGTCATCTGTTGGCCAAAGCTGGGAGCAATGCCAGGCACTCTGAGGGCTGGCATCCTGCATGGCACACCATGTTGGGCAGAATGCAGGGCAGGCAGCAAAAAAGAAAAGAATAAAGAAAAAAAAAAGAAAAAAGAATTAGCACTTGTGATATTACTGTGCAGGCAGGATGATGGCTTATGGCACAAGCTTCACACAGTGTTTGTTGGAACCCTTTTGCCCAGTGCAGCTAATATGACTAATTCATCAGAGAGAGAGAGAGAGAGAGAGAGAGAGAGAGAGAGAGAGAGAGAGAGAGAGAGAGAGAGAGAGAGAGATTTGGAGAATAATGTAAACACATAGAATAATAAGTAAGATTTGGAGGAGAAAAACAGAAAGACAGTGGGAACACAAGCGGAGAGAGAGAGGGAGGGAGAGAGAGAGAGAGAGAGAGAGAGAGAGAGAGAGAGAGAGAGAGAGAGAGAGAGAGAGAGAGAGATTTATTATTCCACCAAAGACAAGGCTGCAGCTTAAGTCCAACACTATTAAACATTCACATAAATGACTTGCCAACTTCGCTGGAAAAGTCATCCTCTCTCTCCATGCCTCCCCTTAGAGCAGCAAGTTCTCCTCATCCTACTTTGTGGATGACCTAGTAGTCCTGCTGCTAAAGTAGGATCACTGCATAGGAGCACCAAGCTGTATCGTCGTGGATGTCTTGAGAGAGACTAAAAACACAGTAGGTAGAAACAGTGCAATTTCTTGCTGGCATGGTTAAGATCCTACACACACACACAATCAGGGTGAAAATACCAAAATACCAAAACAAAAATGACGGAAATGCTGTTGAGGGAATGACATGAGCCAACATAACGTTAGCAGCACAACTTAATACTGAATGTGTCCAAAAATTTAAAAATGTTTTTTTTTATTTTTTTTTATCCTGATGCCAGTGAAAACACTGGCATCTTTGAGTGCCACATTCATTTTCACTCATGTATGAATCAACACATCTCTGTTTAACAACTGACAGACATGAATAGTGGGTTGCAGCTCTCTGAATTATCTCTCTACATTGTCTCTCTTTCTGATTTCCTACCGTTTGACTCTTCTACACGGTCTCCATCATAGCTTTCCTACTGTCTCTCTCTCCTGCACTTGTCTCCCTCTTTGTCTTAGAAACTCTACTGTCTGTCTCTTCCTACACCGTTCTCTCAGCTTCCTCAATAGAGAGAATACCACTAAAGCGAGCATGCAGCCCATTCCGCTTTGAAAAAGAAAATAAAGTTTCTGCTATGTTTAGCAGGGCTCCCATTTCTCGGAGGTGCGGGAATCTCTGCTCTGACAGCTCAGAAAGGCCCTAAGCCCTCCCTTGTCAGAGAGGACAAACGTTCTCTCGCGGTTCAAGCCTCAGATTGGAGTAAAGTGCACCCATACGCACTCTGCCGCTGCCGCTGTCCCCTGGCGTCAGACCGCACGATGTTCCAACAATATTTGTGTATGCGATGGGGGAGAGGGGCTAACGTGTTCTGACACAGAGACACTACCCTTTACTCTCTTTACGCTCTTTGAACCCCGTGGCATGAGGGGGCGAAGGGAAGACGGTGCCGACACCATTGCCATCACATTGTGTGTGTGTTTGTTAAGTTAAGGGTATAGCAAACTGTGGTATCATGATCTAGACAGCTAATTTTACTGCGGGCGAGGAAGGAAATGCAACGGTAATAATCTCCATAATAATGATACAAATGACAAAAAAGAGGTGAAAAACATGACAGTTACAGTGCAAGGCTTTTCTTCATCCAATTGTCCATTTGAGGAGTAAACGGTAAAGACACACCAGTGTTGTGTGGTCGTGTAATGGAGCAAATAGAAAAGAAACATTTAAATAGCAACATTGATCCATTTGTGTACGGTATAATATGAACTATTAAAAAGTGAAGCCACTCAAAGATGGATGTTTTGTGTTCATAATGAGTTTGTTTGTTTGCCTTGTTGGTTTGTGTTGGTCCAACTGGACAGACCGCCTGCCGGTATGGCCACATAAAAAGTGTGCGTGCGTGCATGTGTGTGCGAGCTTGCAAAGTTTTACCATATTGGTGACAGAGAGAGAGAGGGGGGGCTAATTATCATACTCAACCACGACTTATACTTTCAACTTCCCACATGGGCGTACAGACGTGTGCACTTGCATCACACGAAGGTCTGTGTGTGCGCCTGCGTGCATGTGTGTATACAGTATCAGATTACCCGTCTGGCGTTGTACAATGCCAGCCTGTTGGACTGTGGAGTGGGAGAGGATGACTGGGTGGCTGTGTAGCGTAGCAGCAAACAGTATGAGAAGGGAACGGAGGGAGTCACAGCTTAGCAAGCTGTTAATATAAGGAGGTGTGGACAGGCCTGAAAGTCTCCCAGCGAAGCCCAGGGCGTGGACACCAAACTGGGCTACCACCCAGCATCACCCCGTAGGAAACTGGATCCAGAAAGCTGGAACATAAAGGAAAAACCCCAAAAGATACCATGACGTTTTGAAATCTTAGCTTATTTTTCTTAGCGAGGCCCTTGTCACAGTCCAGGCCAGACGTATGTGTGTTGGCTCTTTATAGCTTCACCCAAGTATGGGGTTTGTTAACGTTCTGTCATTCAAACTGATGCTAAATGCTATAGCCTCAAGCTTAGATTATTTTACGGGTCATAGTATATACTGATTGCTTTTAAACAGGAGTGCTAACAGGGCATTTTAGGCTAACTGAAATGTGGAAAGTTAGATTTTAGCAGGTTTACTGGCTGGCATGTTCAC
>NC_137833.1:22742669-22760169 GCF_963921795.1 Nannobrachium achirus
TTGCGGTGTGTGTGTGTGTGTGTGTGTGTGTGTGTAGGATGTAGGCCTATGTGTGTGTCACGGGCGTCCTCAGTTCTCAGTGGGAGGTGTGGTCCATTAAAGTTAGTGAGGGTCTGTTGCATTGAGAATGCTCCCGCTTGGCTCTTGATCCTGGCGGTGCGCTGCACACCGCGCCACATCAAACGCACGGACCAGGTTCCCATTGACACACACACACACGCACGCACGCGCGCGCACGCACGCACGCACGCATGCACGCACGCACGCGCGCACGCGCACACACACACACACACACACACACCATGCAGGCCAAGGGACCTGAAGAGATGAGACTCTATTAAACGTGTTTGGTATAAGGACGAATTTTAATCAAATTAGAGCAATGATGAAAGGGAGAAAGGGGTCTTTTGGGGGGGTTTTTTGTTGAAAGGAAAGTGTCAAAAGGAATGGCATGTGTGTGTGCGTGCGTGCGTGCGTGCGTGCGTGCGTGTGTGTGTGTGTGTGTGTGTGTGTGTGTGTGTGTGTGTGTACTTGTGCTGCTATCTCCACGTGAAGAACCAAATGTCCTGGCAATGATGAAATGATGAGGTGCATTATGGAAATTATGAGGACATTTGGCTCGTCCTCACTTTCCAAGAGGCTGCTGTGGGGTTAGCATTAATAAGGTGCTATTAAGGTAGAAGTCAGTGTTCGTCATGTCGTGGTGATGATTAAAGATGGGGTGCCATGATTTTTTTCTCCCCTAAAACATGATGATCAGGTATTATGATTATGCTAGGAGGAAGATTTTTTCCCCAAAAAGTGTACAGAAAGAGATAGAGAGAGAGAGAGAATTATGTTTTTTATGTGGCCACACCCACCAGTTCATTAGGTATGCCTGGTTGTCAGGTGGGTGTTAGCCACACCCACAGTGTTGGGTGTATGGTAAAAGGGGAGGGGATTATTTTATGATGTCATTAAATCAGTGTCTTTCGATCAGGCCTTTTGACTCAGCAGAGGCTTTCAGCTTTTCAGGAAGAAACCAAAAATAGGCAAATGTTCACATTATAACCACACCCGGTGGTCTGTTAGAGTAATGTTAACTCCACAGACACATACAAAACAGAAAAAGTATTACACTATGGCACCACCTCTTTAAGGTTAGATTTAGAGGTTACAGAATTAATGTACTCAATGGAAACGAGTCTGATGTCCTCACAGGTATGTGTGACAACCCTCTTCCTCCCACCTGTCACCTTGAGCTGCTCTGCCATCGTTTCCTAACCACCTTGAGCTGCTCTGCCATGTTGCAACGAGCCTCTCAGGGATCGTTGCCTCTGCCCTGGGCTGTATTGTGTATAGCAGGGGTCTTCAACAGGGGATCCGGGACCCCTATGGGGTCCTCAGAGTTACTACAGGGGGTCCTCCAAATCTTTGAGTGATAGAAAGTTATTTTTTCCTCCTTTTTTATATTAACCACTTGAACCCTAGTGTCCATATTCTTAGAACTTTAGCCAAAAATAACACATCTACAAGCTCACAACGCCTCACGCTGCGAGGCGTTGTGAGCTTGTAGATCGGCTATTTTCGGCAAAGAGCTTTGGTGTAGGAGGTAAAAAAGCAGATTAAGTACAGAGTGAAAGGTGAAGTATATTAACCCATTTAGGCCTAACCTATAGTAAGTCCTAAATCAGAAATTAGCCTACAAAAACAAATATGTTGCTACATACAGTACATGTACTGTAAGCCCCTCCCATACACTAAAATGTGTACCCGGCCTGTATTGAAGGTTCAAGTGGTTAAATATCTGAAAACGATTGTACTCTCAACAGAGGGGTCCTTGGCCTGAAAACGTTGAAGACCCCTGGTGTATAGGCACTGAGGAAGGGTCAGTTACAGTCCTAACAACCTGTGTGTGTGTGTGTGTGTGTGTGTGTGTGTGTGTGTGTGTGTGTGTGTGTGTGTGTGTGTGTGTGTGTGTGTGTGTGTGTGTGTGTGTGTGTGTGTGTGTGTGTGTGTGTGTGTGTGTGTGTGTGTGTGCGTGCGTGCGTGAGTGTGTGTTTTCTCACGTGCGCTGTCATCATCACGCTTACTCACTCACAGGTGAAGTGACAGACATTCTTGGAGGTGATGTCACCTCAGTGCCTTAAGAATAGGTTTCGACAGGTGGAGTGCGTGTGGCGTGTGTGTGTGCGCTTGTGTGTACCAATGTCTGTGTGTGGACGCTGGCACAGGCACGCGTGTGAGTGGACTGGAGGAGCAAAATCCATGCACATCATATCCGCTTACGTTTGCACAGGTATCATTTGCTTATCTTGTGTGTGTGTCCTTGTACTGTAAGTGCATCCCGGTGTGTACGGGTACCTTGATACTGCTCGCTGTCATGTGCGATTTGAGGCCAGTTCAGTCACTGTCAGATCCGGGGCCAGTTGGTGTTGTGGGGTCTCTGTTTATCGGCTCGCTGTCTCCTGGCCGTGTCAGCCACTGGGATCAGTGCACGGTGCGGTGCGGTGGGGGGGTTGTCATCCTTTCCCTGAGCTGTTAAAGAACATTGAAGAGACAGCAAAGGACCACTGACCGACCGCCCCAGAACAACATCGCCGACCACAAACAACAACCTCAGGTCTTCTAACATAATAGATAGTGATCTCAGATCATGGGGTCCGACATATATGTAACAAAAAAGAGTCTTGGGGTGACAGAAGCCCATAATGACTTACATCAACTTACATCAGAGGACTGCAACGTCATCATGAAGCGCATGTCTTCAG
Source organism: Nannobrachium achirus (assembly GCF_963921795.1). NCBI lineage: Eukaryota > Metazoa > Chordata > Actinopteri > Myctophiformes > Myctophidae > Nannobrachium > Nannobrachium achirus. The sequence goes on from NC_137833.1 coordinate 22,745,420, forward strand.
CCTCAGGGATGGGTCAACACAGATGAAGGACTCCAGTTTGCTTTTTTTAATCCTCCTTCCGTCCTTTATCAATATTGTGACAGATTGGGTCTCTTACTTCCTTCACAGGTGTTACCAATGATACTGATTAAGGCTCTGGTCCATTCTAGCCTTGCAAAGCCAGAAAATATCACTGTGTGGATATTAGTCTGGTTCATCTCAGCGTTTTAGTTTTCTTCCCCAAGGGGCGGTTACAAAAAGATTCAAACAAACTCTATTTGCAATACAACAACAACCAATCAGAGTAGCACAAACTGGGCCCCTGGTTGGTTCCTCACGACTCTGGTCCATTCTAGCCTTGCAAAGCCAGAAAATATCACTGTGTGGATATTAGTCTGGTTCATCTCAGCGTTTTAGTTTTCTTCCCCAAGGGGCGGTTACAAAAAGATTCAAACAAACTCTATTTGCAATACAACAACAACCAATCAGAGTAGCACAAACTGGGCCCCTGGTTGGTTCCTCACGACTTGTGTGCCGTGAAATATTTGAATAACTGAGCGGGGCAAGACCTAATCTGCCAAGGGCAGTTCTCACTGGAAACACTGTGCTACACCAGTGGGTCTCAAAGTGTCCTATGAGGGGGTTCGCCCCTTATGGGTCAGTAAATCTGAGAATGTACAAATGGACATTTGGTTTTAGCGGTTACATTTTGAGTTGCTTGTGGTCATGGCAATCTATACAACAGAGGCAGGGAGATGGAGAGACAGAAACAGGAGAAAGAAAGAGGGATGCACAGAACCAGACTGTGGGAATAAAAGAGGGAGAGCACAAGAAACGAGCCATAAAGTAAACGGGAGAGAGCGAGGTGAGGCGAGCGCTGATGAAGACGGACAACAAAGTGATGAGAAAGAGAACGGGAACAAAGTGCAACAACTGGAGAGGAAGGCAGAGAGGAGAGGCGGGCCAGAGAGAGGGAGGGAGGGAGGGAGGGAGGGAGAGGGAGAGTGGAGGTCAGGGTAATGACTGTGGACAGGTCCTGAGGAGTGGGCCGAGAAGCCGTGTGTTTCTCTGCTAATACGATTAAGACGGATGGGAATCCCCCTGGAGGACTGCATGCACACACACACACACACACACACACACACACACACACACACACACACACACACACACACACACACACACACACACACACACACACACACACACACACACACGTACGCACGCACGCACGCGTGCGCACACACACACACACACACAGACACACACAGTGTGGAGGCAGGAAGGGCAACAAGAAACAAGGAGCAGAGGCGACAACTCAGCAATTACACCCGCAGGGTGTTTGTGTGTGTGTGTGTGTGTGTGTGTGTGTGTGTGTGTGTGTGTGTGTGTGAGAGAGAGAGAGAGAGAGAGAGAGAGAGCATACATGTGTGTGTGCGTGTGTGTGTATATCGTCACCGTCAGGCAGAAACCTCGTATCTCCAAGTTTCAAATATGTATGTTTTTTTTTCGTAAAGTAAAGCCCTGCTTCACCATACAAGGCCTCCTTACAAAAGTAGTGAAAACAGCCGATCTACTAGCACACAACGCCTTGCGGTGCGAGGCGTTGTGTGCTTGTTGATCGGCTGTTTTCACTTGCTTAGTTCATTGTTTAAATGTTAAATACAAAACGAACGGTTTTGGACATACAAGGTTTCCACCCGACAACGACGATATGTGAGGAGTTTGGACATTAAATAGACACTCCCTCGTGTTCAATAACACAGTCTGGGATGTGCCATGGATTGATGTACGTGCCACCTGATACTATGTTCACACTGGACCCCCAAAATGTACAGAACAATAACATCTATAAACCATGGTAGGGCTGCACAGTTCATCCAAACAGTGGTTTATACTTATGTTTCACAATGATGTCATCGTGAAACTTGAACAAATTCAAACATCTTATTTGAACAGCTGTTGACCTTTGCCTTCACCATTACCCAAGGTTTAATAAAAGCAGAACGTTGTACAACTCATCGCTCCGTGCGTCAGTCTCACGGAGGCAGAATCAAGTCACAGATCCTGGCCTCTGGTCAAAGATGTGGCACTGATATGCACGATGAGCTTCAAAGCAACCACCAAAAGTCATTATGACATGTCATTGTGGTTAACTATTGCGGTTATAATGTTAAGCAAAAATAATCTGATTATCATTTAAGCCATAATCGTGTGTCTTTAAAACCCTACGATGAAGAGAAGAGGATGTCATGGCTTACACATAGGCTACTCCGTAATGCTGACGTATGGTACATTTACTCATGGGTAAATTAACACTGAGGATTTTCTGTGTATGTAGGACATAATGCCCAGTATGTAACATGTTAGATATGAACATCCTACACACTCTCACTCCCACGTGGCCAAAGTCTGCTTCAGCCGACTCAGCACCGTTCAAGTTATGTCCCGATAGGGACATACAGGCAGGAATTTCATGGAGGCCATGAAGGTCATGGCCGCCGTTGCCCCTCAGTTTGGCCTTGTGCCTCCTCAAACCAATGGCATAACCTGAGGCCACAGTGGCCTTAATGCCCCAGCTGACTGTACCACTTTCTCCTATGTCTCTTTCTTGTCAATATGTAAACAGTCGACACCGGTGTCTCTTTCTTGTCATGTAGATACCAGTGTCTTTTGTTGAGATTCTGAAATCTTAACTCCTTCCGAGTCCCCATCTTTAAACCAATCCAGTGACTATGATTGCTGCAGGGCTGAGCATGGATCAGATTGTCATCATTTATCTATTTCATTGGCCTTCCTGCCCTGGCATTTGGCCTTTGTGCCCTCAAACAAAAGACAACACCAAAGGCTAAGTGGCCTTGCCCCTAAAATGACAAAATTCCAGGCCTGCTAACAACCCCCCTAGTCAACATTGGTCATCACTTGTACACCAGAGACGTCAAGCGTTTTCCGTTTGGTGAAATCCGTCCCAAGCCGTCACCCGTTTCCCATCTTGGGAGTGAGAACACGTTGGATAACCAGTTGTTGCGACGCGAGCCACACTTGCAAATTAATTCCGTCCTTGTCCCTTTTATGACCATATATGGAGATCCCTGGTGTCATCGATATTAAGCCCATATCTGGGAATGCCGATATATGGACATGTTTTGTCAGTCTCTTTTGTTTCAGCGCGACCTCGCCCTTATGGCGTCTTATACAGTACATACTGTAGCTGCTTTTATATTCTATAAGACACTTTGAGGAGCATGTATAACACGTCACATCTCCACTTCATATTTGCGGGGCAGAAATAATATTGGCGTTGTTTTATCACAAGAAATCTCTGAGAAATCTGTGTTTTGTTGAGTGGCATCTGAACGGGTCATGTTTGATTGTCCTTGTTTGCTCTGCCTCCGTCCCTCCCTGAACTTCCACTGTTTACCAACTCGTTGCGCTTGCTTGCCCCCAACTTAACCAATGTTCTGTGTGTGTGACACCAGAGAGCGCCTGCATGTCCATCACGCCATCTCTTTCTACCTCTCTCTGTCCTTTCCTCCCTCGTTCTCCCTCTTTTTTCTCTCTCTCTGTCTCTGCTTCCTAAAATGACCTCAAAGGCACGGAACTCTAGGCTGATGTTGTGGTTTGTTTTCTGGTTCAGGTTAAAAAACTATAAAAGATTAAAAAACATTGCAGCCTGCAAAAGGCTGAACCCCCCTCCCTGCTTCACCCCCCTAACGCGCTTCCGTCTCGCTTTCGGCGTCATCCCTGCAGACGCACTGGGATGCTTTCGGCGTCTATCTGTGGAAGCAGAGGGAGAGTCTAAAGGGCTTTGCACACAGACCCGTTTTCTTCGCACGAATTTTTTTTTTTTTTTTTAAATAAAACAATGATTCTCTATGACCTCATGCACAAAGGCTCAGAATGTGTCATGCGGCAGGTGGCTGTGTTTTTTCCCCTGATCGAACCCAGTTCGATTTGTGTGTCTTGTCGCATGCGGTAAAAACTCCTTTTATGACTCCGCAGTGTGGATTCCGCACAGCCTTGCACACCAAATACAATGCGTTTTAATCATGCAGCAAACGGAAAAAACGCAACGATCCTGTGTGCAAAGCCCTTTAGTGCGCATGCGCCGACACATGTTTACTCGAATATGTACCTAACGTATCACACCCAGGCCTTAGTGATCGTAGCCATGCTACCGTACCGACTGAGCACCCAGGCCTTAGTGATCGTAGCCATGCTACCGTACCGACTGAGCACCCAGGCCTTAGTGATCGTAGCCATGCTACCGTACCGACTGAGCAAGCGAGCGGCTGACCAAAACCCCTTTTTTGTTTTTTTTACCTTTGACAACGTAGATACTAACGCAACGTGGACACTGCCACAGTACAGTCCTTTTGAGCCGCATTCGGACGCAGAAGCAGTCCCCTGGTCAAAATGTACTATTCTGTCCATAACGGCACATACATACATAACGGCATACCCGTGGCGTCCCCTACTTGAAGCAGTAGGGTACTTGACAGGGCGTCAGGTATCTGACACCTTGGGGGTGAGAATGTGTTGTGTATTGTAAACAATGCAGCTGAAACTAATTCAATGGTTGTTCAAAATGTAGGTGTGCCATATGTGCAAGGAACATCGAAATCGAACACACCCATTATTAATCATATTAGCAGCAGCTGTGTTGTTTACTAGCTTGCCATGTTTTCTTAATCCCTCTGCAGCTTTTGACAACAGGAAAACAAACTACAAACCATTAGCCTAGTTCCAGGTGCAAACATCAACCTTTTCTGGATCACGGCCCACTTGAAGATCTCGAAAGTGTTCGCGGCCCACCCATCTGACCAGTGACTTAAGCCTGTTTATTAATGATTGATCAATCGATATGTGTTCCAACTTGGATCCAACACAGTATATTTTAACTTCTTATGTATAGGTATCTCTTTTTTTAATATTCATGTTATCATATCATCAAAATGTTAGTGTTTTGCCAATTATTTGGGGAGGGCTCAATTGCAATATCCTCGTGGCCCCGACCCACAGGTTGAGAACCACTGGCCCAGGGTTTCATGGCCCTTTAATCAGAGGGGAACAGAGAGAGAAGAGAGAAAGAAGGAGGTCTGTAGTTTGAAGACCAGTGATGGTGACACACAGAGGAGTCTGGGAGCCTCTTCATAACTCTCTCTCTCTCTCTTTCCCTCTTTCCACACACACACACACACACACACACACACACACACACACACACACACACACACACACACACACACACACACACACACACACACACACACACACACACACACACACACACACACACCTTCCCCGGCCCACTACTTATGGAGCATATGCTGGGTGCTGTGTCTGTCTGTCCCCAGGGCTGACGGGGCCCGACTGGGGGCCTCTCTGCCTGACTGTCTGTCTGTCCTCCTGCCTGCTTGGCAGTTCATGACCAGAGCCAAATGGACAGGAGTGACGAGTAGATCCCTGAATCAGGGGACAAGCCAGAGAGTCCGTGGCTCAAAGTCCTCCGGGGCAATTAGAGGCAAAGTGTGTGTGTGTGTGTGTGTGTGTGTGTGTGTGTGTGTGTGTGTGTGTGTGTGTGTGTGTGTGTGTGTGTGTGTGTGTGTGTGTGTGTGTGTGTGTGTGTGTCAGAGAAAGTGTTGGACATTTCTTGATCCATTTTGGCCAGGCCTCGCTCCAGGTGGTGACATGTCGAGGTGCACAAAGCGAGCCTTGATGTGACAGGCCGGGCGCGTGTGTTCCTCTGAGCGTGTGTGTGTGTGTGTGTGTGCGTGCGTGCGTGCATGTCCACGTGTGTGCGTACGTGCCTGTGTGAGGGAGATAGAGAGAGAGAGAGGGTGAGAGTGATGGTCGCTGGCATGATGGTCTGATGCATGCTAATTGCTGTCCTCTCTGTTAACTGTTACAGATCTTCTCCAGACTGGGAAACCATGTTTAGTCTCACACTGTTCTCTCTCTCTCTGACTCCACTTGCTTATACTTCTGCTCTTCGTATAGGAGAGTTTTCAACAGGGGGGGAAAAAGGGCTATTTCCACGGACAAAGGATGTTTGCTTTCTCGTCTATTTTGGACAATGTGACGAGTTGTGTTCTTTCTTATTTGTGTACGTCTTTTGAACTTTGTCTCTCTCTCTCTCTAATGTGTGGCTTTGGCCACGTATATCGTACGTATACACAGACCATTTTGCCGTTAATTGCTTCACTTTTTTTGCGAGGTTGCGGTTGTTGTTGTTGTTGGGGAGCGCTCGTTTTAATTAACTCCAAAACCTGAGTACCACCTGTTTCGAAATAGCATAGACCGCTGAGTAATTTAACCCTTTAAACCCTGGATCTGTGTCATTTTAGATTTTGGCGCTGGCTATTCAAAAATGAAAGATATACAAACTCACACATCTGCTATTCTTTAAAAAATACATCTTTAAAGTGAGAACTTAAAAATGCATTTACAGAATCGGCCTCAGATCTTAACACTTCCGATGCCAAAAACATCCAGGAACTTGATAAGAATTACCGCGGTGCGACGCCACGGCTCCGTTATCACGTCCAGGGACTGGTGAGCGAAAAAAACTCATATCCCACAGTGACGTCATTACGTGCGCGTCCCGCGTCTCTGACGCATTCACGTTGCCTAGAGACGCATTCACGTCATTGTCCTGGGGTCCCACGGACGCATCGCCTCCATTGGAGTCCACGTTAAAATAATTTACCACGTCGTGAAAAAAATATATTTTAAAAAGTCCACAGACGCCACCATTGTTCATGGGTGAAGGCATGCTACTGTACCCTACGTTAACACAAATGAAATCCGCGTAGAAAGTCTTTAAACAGACGATAGAACTAACGACAGTGTGTGTTTGGAATCCACCGACGCTATTTTGTGCGCCGTGCATGGTCACAGAATTCAATGGGTGCCTTTTTTAGCGTAGCACCGGGCCGCTCTCTGACCATAGTGGCACAGCGTGTTAGGTGATACACCAAGAAGGGTTCCCCCACCGAACGTGGGTTTGGCTTGTCGAGCCTGTTATCGGGTAAGCGTCACGTCATGGGCTGCTATAGCGGCCGGGGGCCGGGAGGTACAATGCCTCATCGATAGTTGTGTGCTTTGGAAGTGCATGCGTGCCGCGGAACAACGGTGGAACGCGTGAAACACTAAAAAGTTTGGTTACCTTTTTGAAAAGACATGGGGAGAGCTAAATACAATGGGCTATATGCAGCACGGTTGTTACATCATGCTCGGGAGGGAACACTTCGACAATGCAGACGGAGCCAGGCACTTGTCCATAGTGCATCACATAAGACCCAAGTGCAATCAATAACTCTGCACGTCTGCGACTAGCTCTGGTCCATAGCGTTAGTGGAGTTCTCCTCCACTAACGCTATGGACCAGAGCTAGTCTGAGACGAGTTGAAACAACTCCAACGCGGGCTGTTGAAGCAGCGCGACAACCGTTCTCTTCCACCCAAAGTATGTGGTGCTTGAAAATATGAATGATTCCATCGATAATAATCCGTTTGGGATACTCAAAATCACTGCCATAGAGTTATAATGTATCGCTCCGTGCGAATGAATCCGTAGCGTTGCCAGCGCGACTTCTCTCAGTCTACCGAAAATAGCAGATGTACAAGATCACAACGCGGTGCGAGCAGACACGGTTTGAGCTTGTTGATTGGGTATTTTTTTGTTGCGTGACACCGTCGTACTATGCATTATAAATTACACTGTTAAAGAGACGGTACACATTTAGTTTCTTCAAATATTTTCCAAAAATAAAAAGGTTGACTTGCCTTCTGTTCTGTCTGTTAAAGTACTGTATTTGAAGGCCCTGGTCAAATGTATTTAATGGAAAAAATAGATATGCATATACTGTAAAAAAAAAAAAAAAAGGAGAGACATGGAAATGTTAGCCTATAGTTTATAGTATAGTTTTACAGTAGGCTATTATTATTAATTCATGAATAGTACTGTAATTATATATATATATATATATTAGTGTCTCATCATGTCTTTCCACAAAATAACAGAAAAAAGCTCAATAGTGGGCTCGATAAAAGCCCGGCTCGATAAGCAACATCGATAAGGTGCTCATTATCAATAAAAATTAACGAGCTCCATCCCTAGTGCTTCTTCATCTCAAGGTACTATTATAGTTTAATTGTTTCATTTGTTTTTGTATGTATTTTGTAAGATAAACAATGTAAATAACCATATAATAACCAATTCAAGTTAAATGCTGCACTTTTTCAAAAATGACATGACGCGTTGAATTTTTGTGGGACCCATAAAATACCCCTGGGACTCATCCGAAAGACCCTTCTTGGGTCCCGGGACTCATTACATTAAATACCTATTAACATCACTGATCCCATGATGCAACTCGGCCGCCATTATCAGGAAGCGTGTAATCTCCATATTCTCCAATTCATTGCTGCTGCAAAGAAACGGCTTTCCAGGTATCTCTGAATCTTTCTCTAAAAATGCTTCGATCACCGAGAAATGCTTTTTTTCACGGCGACACTGGGCTGCGATGGTCGGCCGGGGTTAGAATTTTTAATTTCCGCGTGAAATCAAACATCCCGGTCTACATCCGGATTTAGTGAATTTCCACAACATGGTCACGACCGTGGCTTCCGGGGCTCTTCAAAATAAAACGCAGTGAATGGCAGCACATACAGTATCTGACTTCAGAGATAGTGTATATTGTTTATTATAGAGAATGCATGTGGGACTTCATCATAATGCTGCAGTTAAAATACAGAACATGTAGAAATCAATATTTAACTTCTTCGAATCAATGAATCAAATCTAAAGCAGTTGTATTTAAAGTTCCCATTCATCATGTAAAGTACATACAGTATATTATTAGCAGGCCTTCAGGGCAAACACATAATTTCAGACACCCACTTGCAATCGTTGACATATTAATGAACCGTTAAGGTTGCTATCGCTCCTAGCCACGGAAAGTACTGACCCCGTTGTGTGGAATATGAAGGTTGGGTCACTTTTCATACACAGACTGTCGATGAAAGCGCCTTGCAATAGCAATAACAATAACAATAACCAGTGGTGGTCATCTGGTTCATATTCCATATGCATGATTTCATATTTTTGAGCGGTGGTCACACCGTCTCCATAGCGTGGCCGTGTGTGTATGCGTCTGTGTGTGTCTGTCTGTATGTACTGTATGTAGTCTGAGCCTGGCCTGCAACTCGGTTCACACTGGTGTGATTTTTTCATTTTAAATGAGCCTGAGCCTGGCCTGCAACTCGGTTCACACTGGTGTGATTTTTTCATTTTAAATCACAAATATGGGACAAGATGAAAACAAACAGCAGGGTTGATTCAGATAGTTATGAAGATAGTGATGAAGGTGAATGTGTACAGTGATACGGCACCATTTTAATAGCTCTGTGTTATACTTTTTCTGCGTGCGACTGTAATTACCTGTCTGAGTAATTAAATCGTTAATTCATAAGGAATTGTCTTGTCTGTAGCGTCTGGTCCATACAGGAAGTATAATGAGCTTAGCAATGTCAAACCCAGCTCCTCCCTCGTGGGCTATAAATGTCACACAGAGACTCATGGCATTACTCAACACATACATACTGTGGTAATAATAGACAGGGTACTTAAACACTCGCAACAATACAATTACTATCTATCTCTCTCACATATATGCACGCACGCAGGGACGTGCAGAGAATGTTAGAGAGGCAGGGGCTGAAATTTCAAAAAGGGCCTTTTGGTGAAAATATCGAAAATAGCAGACCTCCAAGCTAGAGGTCTTCACGGGGGCCCCGACCCCGAAATGACCCGAGGACCTGAGAGACCCGTACCGGGTTCGGTCAGTGTTTTATCATAATCACTCGGAGCCGGGTTGGAAACGGTCGCATTTCCCTCGGAACACGGGACTGTAATCATCATGTGTATAACCCGAGAGGACCCGATAGGACCCGTACTGTGTGTGTGACGTGTGTGTACTTTCTGCTTTTTATGCAAACTGTAAAGCAAGCAATCAATCAATGTGTGTGTGTGCGCTGGTGTGCGCTGCTGCGCTATGATCAGGATATGGAGCGTGTGTGCTGTTCTGTGTTTAGGCTGACCTAGGGTCAGATTCAGGTCCGTTATTAGCCGCGAGGCAGCGACATGAAGAATGGCTGTGTAACTGTGAGATGATAATGCTGGTCTAAGATCAGATTTACAGTGGGGAAAAAAGAGCTTGGTGCGTGCGTAATGCATGCGTGTGGGTGATGCGTAGCAGCTACTCCTGCTGTCGCCTGTCAGGCTGATGAGAAACCACTCGCCTACAAGTTAAACCATGACAAACAAACCGAAAATGACTTACCTCTGTAGATAGAAAATAGCCTAAAAGTATTCCTTTATCCATGGCATTTGTTTCGATGTTAATATAGATTCCTTGGCAGCCTTCTTCTGCCTGTCAATCAGTTAACAGCGCACGCCGCACAGCTGCCGTGAGTGAGGGATCTCGGTACCTCGGAAATAAAAGGATTTCGGGACAACATGTCACAGGTTTCGGTCTGTAAAAAAGAAAGAAAGTCGGAACGGGACGGAATCGGACGAGACCGTTACGGGGCCACTCGGGTTTGGTTTTGTAATTTGATTATTATTTCGGAACAGGTCGGAATCGGACAAATCGGAATCGGTTCGTTTTTTTTGACCCGTGAAGATCTCTACTCCAAGCTCACGTGAGCTTGGAGGTTGGCTATTTTCGGTATACGTCTTTAGAGGGCACTTTTTACAGACGGGTAAAAGGGCAGGGGCTCAAGACCCCTTTGATGTCTAATTGTCTATGTGTGCACGTGCCTGCACGCAACGCGCACACAGACAGAATACGATTACACACACCTTGCGTGCATGTTGTACGCACAATTCAGACACCATACGCATACTGTGCGCACATGTATGCGCATGCGTGCACTCACACAAAATGCACAATCGATGGCACAAATACTGTAAGCACACGCACGCTAACCGCACACAAGCCATATACAGTATAACATGCTCTATGCCATACAGTATGTTATACATGTACACCAGTCATGTATAGTTTTAAGAATAAACTCCATTCAGAGGCGGATCACTGGGAGCCATTTGAAAACAGAAGAGGTTTTTGTGTGTTAAATATCGTCACTGGCAAGCAGAAAGCTTGTATCTCCAAGTTTCAAATGTATATGTTTGTCATAAAGTAAAGCCCTGTTTCATCATAAAGACAGTCGCACGAGACCAGTGAAAATATCAGATCTACAAGCACACAACGCCTCGCACAGCGAGGCGTTGTGTGCTTGTAGATCGGCTATTTTCACGGTGTTAAATCTTTTTTAAAATGATAAATACAAAACGAACAGTTTTGGACATACATGGTTTTCAGCCGACAACAACGATGTCAGGAATCAAAGCGGGCCTCCATTCTGCAAACAGAGAACGTTCATGTCCATCATTCTACCCCGAGGCAAGTCACAAGGATTGTGTGTGTGTGCGTGCATGCTCACTGCTTTGAATCTGTTTGTACACCCGCTGTGCGTATATGTTTTCAAACACTATGTTTGCATTCACATTCTGTGTGTGCGCTCGCTTGTTGTTTCCGTGTGATCATGCCCATGTAGTTCAAGCGCATGCATTCATACAAACACATACAGTACATACTCCAAAGACCACAGCACTGCTGACCGAACAAAATACCAGCACATACACACACACCGTAACAACTTATCCTTCAACGCTACACATATGCGTGCACGACGTATACGCATGTGCTCGCGCGCACACTCGCAGTCTCTCACACACACGTGCGCGCACACACGCAGTTAAAGCCAAAGAAATCTCTATCATTTACTCCCCCTTCCTCCCTTCCTCTGTCTCTTTCTCTCCATCTCTCTCACTCTGTCTCTCATTCTTTCTCTCTCTTTCTCCCCTCAACCTCTCTCTCTCTGTCTCTCCGTCTCTGTCTCTGTCTCTGTCTCTCTCTCTGTCTCTCTCTCTCTCTCTCTCTCAATCTTTCTCTACCTCTCTCTCTCATATCTCTCTCTCTTGGATATCGATCGACCTGAGTGCTTTGAGTACAAAGAGTTAAATCCCCGAAAGGCAAAAACGAGCTGTGATTTCAGAGGAGTCATGAAAGTTTAAAAATGCCTCCTCTATTGGCTAAGCTCCGCTGAGATGCGTGCGTGCATGCGTGCACGTGCGTGTGTGTGTGTGTGTGTGTGTGTGTGCGTGCGTGCGTGCGTGTGTGTGTGCGTGTGTGTGCGCCCAGTGCCCCCCTGCGGCGCCTGCCGCAGATCCAACAGTTGAACCGTCGCCCGCTCTGTGTTGCACCAAGTCAATGCCTATTATTAGCTACTGCCTGCCCTCTGCTATGAGGTCTGATGAGAGAGAGAGAGAGAGAGAGAGAGAGAAAAGGAGAGATGGCCTGGTGGAGGGATAGAGATGGGAGAAGGAGGGATAGAGAGAACGAGGCAAAGGGAAAAGGAAAAAGGGAGAGAGAGAGAGTGTCACGGGGCAGCCTGTGCCCTATACCAGGGGTCTTCAACATTTTCAGGCCAAGGACCCCTTAGCTGAGAGAGAGATGAAGCAGGGACCCCCCACTACATATTGTATAAAATTGTGTCGCTCATTAGAAATGTTCATAGATGGGGGTACGGTGGCGCAGTGGTTAACGCTTCCCCTCACAGCTAGAAGGTCTTGGGTTCGATTCCCGCCGGGGGACGCTGTGGGTGCTGGGGGCGGGTTCCTCCCCTCGCATCATCAGCGCCCACACCCTAGGTGGGGTTGGTGATAGGGCCTTTCTGTGTGGAGTTTGCATGTTCTCCCCATGTCTCCTAGGGTTGATACCCTCACAAAAACATGCAGTAATCCTGGTCTCAATAATGCCTCCCCCTGGCCAGCCAGGGTGCCTGATGGAGGGGAAAGGAACTGGTTGGAATAACGTGTTCCTTCCACGTGCTACGTCCATCCCAGGGAAATCCCCCCCTGTCAGGTGAAAAGAAACAACTTGGACTACCCATGCATTGAAGGAAGCATGAGGTTTGTCCGTTGTCTCCCCAGGCGCGGCAGAGGGAGAGCAGAGCCCAGGATCGTCAGTTGGCACTGGGTGAAAAATGGGTTACAAAAATTGTGGGATAAAAATTATAAGAAAAAAAAAAAAAAAATGTTCATAGATTTATTAGACAGCTTAGACTTTGTTTGACAGCACTGTCATCATGTTGCAGTAATGTGTATTTTCAGACATTTAACCACTTGAACCATGAAATACTTTTTTGTTCCTTTGCCACCTTTGCCATACCTTTGCCAAAATAGCCAATCTGCAAGCTTAAGCTTGTAGATCTGCTATTTTTGGCTAATGTTCTACTCAGAATAGGGATACTAGGGATCAAGTGGTTAATGTAAAACATGATCCTATCACAGCGGCCCCCCTGTTGTAACTCTGAGGACCCCTTAGGGGTCCCGGACCCCCTGTTGAAGACCCCTGCCCTATACAGACAATGATCAGGGACATGGCAGTGATGGCACACACTTGACTACACAGCTGCTTCCATATTAACCACCATCCTGCCGGCTTGGAAGTGTGGGTCAATTTGTGTCATTGTATAGGTTTTGTTCTAACTGTGACATGCACTGCTAAAGAACACATGTCCTACTCATGGTTTTAAACATGTTTATTATTATTATTCATTGAACTGAAGTTGAATTGATTGTGTAGAAGGGGAGGGGTGTTTGGTTCGCGGTTAATCTTTGTTCATGGTATTCATGGTAAAACCTTCAGTAATTGTAAAACCTTCAGTAATTGTGCAAGTTAATGTCAATAAGAGTATTGTGCAATAAAATAACACAATTAATTTGTAGTTGCAAATAATGTTTTCCTATTGTCCCTATTATGGGCATGTCATAGGCAAACATGTGTTGAAAATAGCAGATCTACTGTACAAGCTCACAATGCAGCACAATTTGACATGTTGTGAGTGTGTACTTTAGATTGGCTATATTTTGGCTTTTAGGCCTAGAATTATTGAATGCTTTAACCAGTGAAAAATAGCAGATTATACAAGCTCACAGTGCCGCGCTGCGAGCTTGTAGATCTGCTATTTTTGAAAAAGTTGTGAAAATGTGTGCAAATATTTGAATATATGTATTTTCAAAGCGAACGTTTGTAACTCAAATTTTGCTTCTGTGTGGTCCCTGGAACTAAATATTTTGAGATGGGGGTCTTTGGCCAAATACATATCATTTTGGGGGTCCTTCACATGAAAAGGTTTGAGAACCACTGACATAGGACCTTTTCTTTGACGATGGCTGGCCAGATTGCTGACATAGAAACATAGGTTTTTCAAAAAATCTTAGAAGGATTCAAAAGACACTTATAGAATCGGGTCAAAATTCTAATTTTCACGATTTTTCTAAAATAGCACATCTACAAGCTCGCAGCTTGTAGATGTGCTTGTATATCTGCTATTTTTGTATATCTGCTATTTTTCAATAGTTAAAGCATAAAATAATGATACACAATAATGTGTACCCGTTCTAAATGGGTTAAAAGATTTGGCTTATGGAAAAATAGAGTTGACTGAGCCCGGGGGAAGTATCTACCTTTTAATTGGTTAAACACAGTGAAATCATGAGATATACTTACTTAAAGTTGTACTATGTAACTTTTTTTATAAAACAAATCTTAAAATTCTCCTAACTATTAAATCACAAAAGTTTTAGAAGATCCGCGCTGTGAATTTCAGCCTGTAAAGCCTTCTCTGTATGTAAACT
>NC_137833.1:22762669-22775169 GCF_963921795.1 Nannobrachium achirus
TCACTTAAACCTCATACCACATGGACTCTAGCATCCCTGTTCTGGGCAGGTGAACATCCTGCAAAAAATAGCAGATCTCCATCTCACAGAATAGATACACCGGTGCAAAGAGATTTGGTCTAGGGGCAGGGGACCATGTACTGACCCTTAAATTAAGGGTCAGTACATGGGTCTTTCCAGATAAACTTTATTTTGCCAGATAAACTTCATTAGTGAATACCGTACATATTCTCCATTGACTCGAATAGGAAAATGCAAAAATGTACAACTTTTCCCAAATATGGAGATGAATGACATCATATGTCTGACGTCATAGACCACATGAGACTGACATGGGAAATGCCAATTCAACCATGTATGACCATATATGGGCATTCCAAAATAAGGCCCTGATATTGATGGGATCAGGGATCACCGTATATGGGCATAAAAGGGACAAGGACTGACAGAGATCTCCATATATGACCATTGACTTAAAGTATTAGTGAATACATTTTCCCCATTGACTTGAATGGGGAAAATTCAAATGGTAAGACGGAATTAACTTGCAAGTGTGACTCACGTCACAGCAACCTCACTTGCAATTCCCCAGAATTGCATCTTTCTAGTTATGGACTCATACACGGCCATTTGAAAATACCTTCCAAGTTCCATATTCCTCCCTCTCCATAGACTTCCATGTAATTCATAGTGCACTGATCATGTCATGTCCATGCCTAGATCATGCACCACGTGTGTGCACATTGCTCACAGCTTTCGAACAAAAAAAATCCGAATGGAAATCCGTTCAGGCATTCATGAACTAGCAGCCATTATGTTTTCTTAAAATGTAAACAAACATGGCTGCCATGTTTGAAAGATGGGATTGCTATGGGGGGTAAACATGCAATTTCGCGATTGCTATCATGCCTACTACATTTTTTGGGGTCCAAAAATGTTTTTTCTCAGGATTATCGGGCCTGGCAGAGAGGGACATTAGCATATTCTCTGGACTATCGGGCCTAGCAGTGAATGAGTTAAGTGAGCACACACTAGCTGTCCTCAATTTATATTTATTCCTTTTTTTGGCATCCTACTACTTCCACATTCTTTCAGCTAGAAATTTGTTCAGCTTTACACAGTTATTATTGCTTCTACTTTTCTTTTAACACTTTGAGTGCCAGCCCCCCCTGCCCCCCGTCCCTTACCAGTGCCACCATTAGGTCCCATTCATTTCTGCCCCAATTCCAGGGAATAAATTGGAAATGATCCGATATTCACATCGGAACAAAAATGGGAGGTTTGGTAAAAGAGGATTTTTTTTTTTACCAAAAAAATTTTGGAGTGATTTCGGTGAGCGGTTTTGGAGATAGGTGCTCGAGAGTGCGCACTGCGCAAACCAGTCAATAACCTCAGAAATCTAGATTCTGAGATATTTGAGTTCAAAGAAAAAAAGCTTTAGGAAGCCATAGCAACAAATTGGTAAATGGTAACGGAACACAAGTACCCTTGACAGAAAGAATGACATGCCTACTTTCATTATGTGCAAAAGAAGTTAAAAAAATATTGTACCATCGTCTAGTTTCAAGGGGGCAAAGTGAAAAAGTATGAAATGACTCAGAAGGTAGAAATTGCCTTACATTTTGATAGAACTATGCACTGTGAATTCACTGTGTTTTTACCTGGTCTAGAAGGTCAGGAAGACAAAAAGTCAGAAAAGCGATGTCAACCTTTTATTTTATGGCAACATCGAACCCTAACCCTGGTGAGTACCTCACACATCCAGCATGAACATATTTATGTTCAACAATATTTACAAATATTTCCAAAAAAAAAGAAATCACAAATATGACTTCACAAAAATAAAATATAACTGGATAAAAGTAAAATAAAATAAATGTGCAGCAAGTAAAGAATAAATAAAATAATATAAAAGTCAGTACTGTACTGTACTGTATTCTCAAAAAAAGGCATTCAACAAGCCAACATTCAGGAGTCAAAGGCACCACAAATAAAGGTCAAAGATGGTACTGTTCACCGTGTGTGTGTGTGTGTGTGTGTGTGTGTGTGTGTGTGTGTGTGTGTGTGTGTGTGTGTGTGTGTGTGTGTTTGTGTGTGTGTGTGTGCGCCTCAGGTACCTCAAAATGGCCTGGTACCTGTTTCTTGCCATTGTTCTGGGAAAGTACGGCATGCAATGACAGGGTTTTTTGACCAGTGCATGGCAATCTCCGCCTTGTGAACGATAGCTGTGAGGAAGAGAAGTCCCAGAAAGTTCTTCAGCTCCCCTAGAGTGACATTGGTCCAGGCAGCGAACCTACAGTGTGTATGACCTATGCCTGACTCCTCCGCTCTCGCTATCTCAGCCATCATACTGTCCTCTCCATCCTTCCTCCATCCAGTCAGACTCCACGGGCCCTGTATATGATAGAAATAAATAAAAAATACTAAATGATCGTGCTTCTGTATAATTTGTATGTTCTTTAGCAAAGGCTGTCGCACAAAAGTAGTGAAAACAGCAGATCTACAAGCACATAACGCCTCGCGGTGCGAGGCGTTGTGTGCTTGTAGATTGCACATACAGTATGAAACAGAGCCGATACCTTTATGTAGGAAAATAATGCTGCTATGTGTACCCTGTATATATATAAAATGTCACAATGCGACATAGCTCTGTAAAATGAACAATGCTGTACCCCCTCCAACTGTATATATGTTCCCCATTTTCAACTGGTTTTTATATTGTATTTGTTATACTTGCTTTGGCAATGTAAACATATGTTTTCTCATGCCAATAAAGCTCCTTTGAATTGAATTGAATTGTATAATGTGCACCCAAAAAAATGCACAAAAAAAAAAAAAAAACAATAGCAGGTCAGGCTTATTGATTGATTGAAGAATGTATTAGAAAGAGGTGGTAAAAAAAAAGAACCTAGCCCCACCCTACCCTCCCCTGCCCCTTCTTTGTATATACTGTTTGTTTAGACTTACTGTCTTTTTTTGTTTTTCTTTACATATCTACTGCATAGTACTGTGTTCTATCTGTCTGTCATTCAATGTTATATGAGATACTTCAATGGTTTCCACTTTCCAGTGGAAATAAGCTTAGTCTTTTCATGGATCTCCTTTTAGTAGACCTTGTACCAGTGAACTGTACCGTCATGAAACTGTACCTTTTCCTATGCAAACTTCTAATAAAGTCTTCAATCAATCAATCAAAGTAGGCTACAGATGCATGGCTCATTTCAACAGGAACCACACTTTATGCAGCTCATACAGTGGTGTGTTCTAGACTCATATTTTATTGTTAGTTACTAGTTAGTGCCTAAAAAGGAGATCGGCTGTTGTTGTAGATCGGCTGTTTTCACTAGTCTAAATAATTTCAAATGATAAATGCAAAACGAGCGGTTTTGGACATAAAAAGTTTTCACTCCCTCCATCACGGAGGTATAGAGGCCGACGCCGAGCGGCGCCATGCCCAGGAGGGTCTCCCAAATCGGGCTTGAGTTGTGGAGGGTGGTCGCTAGTGCTTTGGAGGTTCCAGGGCGAGCGCCCCCACCCCGGGGCTCGCGATCAAACCTTTTGGGAACCACTGTTCTATACTAGGCTGTGATGTGATGTCCTTGGCTCATTATCGCCAAAATAAACAATGTTCTACTTCTAACGTGAGTGGCACGTAGTATGCAGTGAAGAATATAGCCTAAAATCAGCGTTTCTGAATGTCGACTTTACAATGAAATGGATGCTTCTCTCGTTTGGGTCGGGACCCATTTGTGAGTCGCGGAGACAGTTTTATGGTTTATGGGCCATATATTTCATACATTTTGATACATTATACAGCACTTATCTCATATAACATTGAAAGACAGACGTATAACAAAGTGAAACGTAGAGAACATACCGCAGCACAGCTCAGCAGTGCATCCTACAGGGCGCGGGGAGAAACCGTAGCAATCGGTGGTCTGTCCCTGGCAGCATGCATGCCTCGCCGTAGAAGGAGCCCTTCTGGCCGCCAGAACCAAAATCGAGGCCGTGGATGTACCAGCGGAGGTCCTCGCTGATGAACCGATCGCCCGTAGAAGGAGCTCTTCTGGCCGCCAGAACCAAAATCGAGGCCGTGGATGTTCCAGCCGAGGCCTTCGCTGATGAACCGATCGCCCGTAGAAGGAGCTTTTCTGGCCGCCAGAACCAAAATCGAGGCCGTGGCCCGTGGGTGTAGCAGCCGAGTACCTCCGTGATTTTAGGCTGGCCCATAAACAAAGAAACTAGCCCTTCCCCCACTCCTCCTTGCTAAAACCTCTACATTCCGATCTCTCTCTCTATCTCTATCTCTCTAAATAATACTAAATCTAATGATTTTATAACTAATTCTAGCTCATTCTCTCAATATATCTCTCTCTCCCTCTGATTGCTGTGTGTCCGGTACGGTAAAAGTCACTGAACTCTTTGAGACCCTTGTTTCTGGGGGGAACCGGCCAACCAGCATGCTTGAATTTGGTCACATAAGCGTGTGATGTCATGCAGGGGCGTCAATTGGGTATGGCAGGGGTATGCAGCTGCCATACCTTGACAGGGGGAAATAATAAAAATTTACTTTTCATCGTGCCTGTTGCTAAGGTATGGCAACATGACTGGTGTCTTCACCAGACACCAGTCATGTTGCCATACCTTAGCTTGTTCTGAACTGACGCCACTGAATTGTCATGCATGACGACCGTCCCATCGTCCAAAAGGGCTGTATCTTGGTTACCGCATAGATCCAACACTGTACTACTGTAATATGAAAAAAAAAGCATCTGGCGTCATATGACGCCAATATTATTTTCTGGCATCATTGCCAAGTGCGTGTCTGACGTCATATGACGCCCTGGCACTCAAAGTGTTAACAAATTGTTATACTTTTTGAGATTGTGGCAGTGGATTCCTCGAGAAGATGAATTCATTATACTGTATATGTAGGATGTGTACATTTTCTACTGTACATAATATACTTTGTGCGTGTTTTCAGTGATACCACACAGTTTCTGCAGGAACTGCTTTGCTAGTTCTGTTCAGTGTCATGGCCACGTTAATATCAGGAACATGTATCTAATCCATAACCACATAACCACTGTATATCCATTTGTTATTCTCCATTAGCAGTAAAATGTGCGTGCGTGCGTGCGTGCGCGCGTGCGTGCGTGCGTGCGTGCGTGCGGGGGCATGGGGTGGGGGTGCCTGACTCTTCCATATGTGTTTTATATTAGTGTGCTTGTGTTGGACCCGCTCCATCCATAGGCAGAGACATCACCCTGTCCTCTGACAGCTGGTCCATGGAGGACTATTCAGCCTGGACATTAAACCTGTCAGAAGTCACTCCAAGAGAAATGAAAAACCTTGAAATTACTTGAGTACTTAAGTGGAGTAGCTCTGAGAGAGAGAGAGAGAGAGAGAGAGAGAGAGAGAGAGAGAGAGAGAGAGAGAGAGAGAGAGAGAGAGAGAGAGAGAATTTTATTGTTCATGTGCACTGTGTGTTCACTGTGTCACACCTCACCACTTAAACACTATATCGTCACGGTCGGGCAGAAACCTCGTATCTCCAAGTTTCAAATTTGTACGTTTTTCGCGAAGTAAAGCCAGCTGCTTCATCATACAAGGCAGTCGCACAAAAGTAGTGAATAACAGCAGATCTACAAGCACACAACGCCTCGCAGTGCGAGGCATTGTGTGCTTGCAGATCGTCTGTTTTCACTAGGTTAAATCATTTTTAAAATGATAAATACAAAACCAACGGTTTTGGAGATACAAGGTTTCCACCCGACAATGACGATATAGTCCTCTGACTGGAGTCACACTGTAGTCTTTAGACTAACTCCCTCCTTTTTCCCCTCTACACCAAATTTAGAAAAGAATTGCCGATCTTGTAAACCATCTATTTTCACAGATTGTTTGCCTCGATGCTATAGTAGTATAGTTAACGCATATCAGGATTTAGGTGTCCTTTGTGGTGAATAATTAGCCTGATTTCAGACTCAGCTGAAGCTTTAGTCTGACATTGTTCCCTGTCTGAACGATTTACAGGGGAGGGACTTTGACTTCCTCTAAACCAATCACTAGAGATCAGCGGATCCGCCTACTTGTGGCTTCATCCGAGCGCAGGCACAACATTGCTAGCCATTAACACACACAATGGCAAAAAACATCGTGTGTGTGTCTGTGTGTGAGCGATCGTGCATGCACGCGGTCGGGTGTGTGTGTCTGTGCGAGTGACTGTGCTTCCACACAGAACTGCGATCAGAAACATGTAATCAACTGCTTGGTGAAATCAGCGTGTGTGTGTGTGTATGTGTGTATGCCACTGTGCCACTGCTGCCTGGTGTGTGTGTGCTCTTCCTGAAATGTAATCGTTTCAACTGCTGCGCAGATTGAATATTTGTTAGACCCACCCCCTGCATGTGCTCAGTGAAGGAGCCGCAATTTCGGACGGTAAACTCCAGATTCATTACACAACACCAGACCAGAGAAACAGTCCACTCTGAGAGTGGGCGGGTCTATGGGCTGGAGCCAGGCTAGTGAAGAATCTGAATGAACCTTTAAAATGTACAGAATATGTTGGCATATGGCTTCAGGGAATACATTTCCAGCCTCCAGCTTCTACTATTTGTCCTAAAAAAAGAACTGTCCAACCACAGGAACCTTGTCCCCATGTCCTCTAACCTGCCCTGGCGTCCCCAGACGATCGCCTCACTGAACTGAGCAAATCACCTCTGATGTACAAATGGTGATTAACCTGGGCAAACAGTGGCCCGCGCCGCAACAAGGGGAAAGGGGCAGATGAAAGCAACGACATTCAAAACAACATAAGCCATGTTGTTTTGAATGTCGTTGCTTTCGTTTCTCTTCTCTTCTCTTCTCTTCTCTTCTCTTCTCTTCTCTTCTCCTCTGTCCCTGCCTTGCTGCCTTGTACCACTGCAATGTACTCTCTCTCTCTGGGTCTCCTGACCACTCACTCCCCCACTCTCTCTCTCTTGTCACACACACACACACACACACACACACACACACACACACACACACACACACACACACACACACTGCCCCCCACCCCACCTACCACCCACCCACACATGCACACAAAAATGCACTTCATTGGCGCTGACAGTCTCTTGAACTGTTGACAACAAGTTGATGGGCGAAAGCCTTTGATAAACATATCTGGTGCCACCTCTGCCCAGCTGGAGCTGCTTACACACACGCACGCACGCACGCACGCACGCACGCACGCACGCACGCACGCACGCACGCACGCACACACGCACGCACGCACACACACACACACACACACACCCCCACACACACACACACACACACACACACACACACACACACACACACACACACACACACACACACACACACACACACACACACACACTCTTTCCAGGGCTGAGTGTCATTAGTTGGTATGTTTATGTCTGTGTCCATGCGGCCTGGCACAGAAACTTCTCCAGTTCACTGCTGAACACATAACAGACAGATAGATTAAAATAGAGTGAGACAGACAGAGGGAGAGGGGGAGGGGGGGTAGAGAGATGCATAGAAAGACAAGAGTAGTGTGTGTGTGAGAGAGAGAGTGATGCTGTTTCTCTTTGTTCCCGCCAGGCCGAAGGCGTGACAAACGATACTATTGTTTTCGCCCCAGTCCGGACAGGAGCAATTGTGCGAGTGTGTGTCCATCCGTCTGTGAGCAGCCAATCTCCGGCAATTTTGGACCAATCAGCTTGAAACTTGGCACGCACACTCCCTGGATCTCAGAGCAGAACCTCTGTGGCCAAAAGACAATTCACGTTGGTCTGTTATAGGGCCACCAGGAGGCAGATTTTTGCTAAAACATATTTATATGACTCAATTTAGGCCTAATCTACACCAATACGAATTCCACTTCCCCGGGTTGGCCCTCTATGCCTCCACACGGCCCTGTGTAGAAAATCATTTCTGCCCACATGAAAACGCAAAACGCTATAAATCCCTGTCTGCACGTCACCGAAGCGGGTGGCCGCGTCCCCCTGCTCTCATATAGCTGCGCTGCAATCATTGCAGCGCAGCTATCTATAGGCTATGCATCGTCCAAGTTTCACAATCTTCACACTTTAACATGCACAATTGCTATTTAAACATTCATTTAATATAATTTCGCGAACTATTAAAGCCCATGTGTGCCTCTGCCTCGATCCACGCAGCACACACGTTAAACGGGTCGGGCTTCCTTTATAATGCGCTATGCGTGCCCATTTCCCTCTCATTGCAATAATAGCCTATAGGCCTATCATTCCAAATCATCATAAAATGTATAGGCTAGGCATGTCTGTCAAATATTGTTTTAGTTCAAGCCAAGGCAATTAAAAAGCTATAATAAGCAACATCGGTATGGTTCATTTTGGTCGCCTCCTCCTATAGCTGCCCACACAATAAAAAGTAATAGACTCATACAGCAAATTAACAGACTTCTCACAGATTATTGAGACCTTTGAATTATAACAATCGCTGGCTTATAATTCATGGCTGCTTATTAATATCCAAAATTTGACCAAGAGAACAGGCAGGCGTCGCGTCAGATATGCTCCGTTACTTAACAATAGGGCTGTATAGCTCGTTATTGATAATGAACACCTTATCGATCCTGCTTATTGAGCCGTTGGAAAGATATGTGAGACAACAAATTCAGAACATAACTGGTATCTTTTGCGACTGTGAGTTTGTGGTTGACCACCATCTATGAAGATGACAATTGACAAGAGTAACAAATATCATTAAAACAATCATTCATTAGGGCTCCATCCCTAAACAAGACAGCTCTCTAATGTTAACATGTCGTGAATGCGCTCAAAATATGGATATTCTACAGAGACCACCACGGGATTCTCTCATTGCAAGGAGGAGGCGAGGAGCACAAGGTGCATGTAAGCATGCAAGCAAAGAACTTCTCCGTTTATGCTGTCCACACGGCAAAAGAAATACGCCCGGGTAACAAAAATGCACTGCAGCCGGAGTTTTGGAAACTATTCGTCTAGTCCTCCGTTTTCATGCGTTTGCATGTCACACCTTCCCGGTTAACTAAAATCCGGCGTCGTATGGACGGCCCCTTAGTCAGGAACACTCACGTTATAGTAGACTTAACCATTTATTGCATAAATGGAATACAGTTAATCTTGGCGTTAATGGGCTCCACGTTCTGAGATGTTCCCTGAATTTTGTGCATGATTTTTGAGTATACCAGGGAACGCTAAGCAATACCCCCCATAGGGATACAAGCAGAACAATGACAATACATTGACATGTAACTTTGTCAGTCAAAGTCACAGTATTTGAGCTTAACAATACATTGACATGTAACTTAGTCAGACAATCACAAGTATTTGAGCTTAGCCAGACTGATCGTGAAAGGTGGAGGCTGGGTGGAGGAGGAGGCAGCTAGCAGCAAATGATTCCGAAGCTTCGGAAACCAAGAAAAGGTAGAGAAAGCAAGCCTTATTTCAAGGAGCCTTCCCTACTGATTGTTTTATTTCAACTAAAGTGTTGGAGTAGCATATTAGAAACGATGCTGTTACAGCATATTACTTTTAAAAGTAACAAAGTCATATTACATATTAATAGGATTTCAGTTCATAAAGTTAAAGCCATACTGTGTAAGATGCCCAACTAGTGGTCATTAGCCCTATAGCAAACCGCGGTCGCGTCCGCGTCTTTCGGACGTTTTTCGTACCTTCAGACCCCCGCGTCTGCCTCCACCTCGCTGAGATCTATCTTTTAAGGGGTCCCTTGTTCCTGTGCGTTCAGTAATTCCAGAGATACGGACTCCTTCACCCTGCCTGGTAGGCGAAATTACCTAGAGAAGGGATGGTACAAACGGGCGACAACAAATATGGCTGCCATAGCGACCCCACTTCAAGATGCGCTGTGATTGGCCGGCAGTTGTATAACCCTCGCTGTGATTGGCCGGTAGTGTGATGACGCAATTTTGGCGCGAGATCCGGTCCACGGCAAGGATCTCAGTTTACATACAGAGAAGGCTTTACAGGCTGAAATTCACGGCGCGGATCTTCTAAAACTTTTGTGATTTAATAGTTAGGAGAATTTTAAGATTTGTTTTATAAAAAAAGTTACATAGTACAACTTTAACATAAGAACATAAATGCATTTGAGATTAAATAAAAGTGTTACGTTTCAGGATTCCAATTCAAAAAGTGCAAAAAAATAATAATTCTGGATTCCAATTAAAAAATTGTAAGAAACTAGAAGCTGCGTCTAGTCGGCGACCTGGCCAACTCGGGAACGATGTAAATAGGGAATGAATGCCCCGCCCTTTAATGCAAACCCCATTATATGTTGTCATAGGACCCGTTTTGACCATCTGTTTGCCTGTGTCCATTTATGCCCATATATGGAGATATCTGTTATCTGTCTGTCTGTCAGCGTCCATTTTATGTCCATATATGGAGATCACTGCAGATATAGTTCTGGGTCCATTTTATGCCCATATATGCCCATATATGGAGATATCTGTCTATTTGCGTCCATTTCATGCCCATATATGGAGATCTCTGTATCTGTCTGTCTGTGTCCCTTTATGCCCGTATATGGAGATCTTTGTGATTCTGCGTAAATTTTATGCCCATATATGCCATTTGCGTCCATTTTATGCCCATTTATGGAGATCTCTGTATCCGTCTGTCTGTGTCCCTTTATGCCCATATATGGTTGATCTTTGTGATTCTGCGTTCATTTTATGCCCATATATGCTATATATGGAGATATTCAGAGATGTTTTGTTGACTCATGTGGCGTACGTGATGTCAGAGCCTTTTATGAAGTGATGTCACAATGAGTCAGCGCTTGCGCCGATTTCCTCCGGAACAGCCTGATGTCAACAATCAACCCCGCATAAGGAGATTCCGAACGTTTCGCGCCGGTTCGGGAAAACCGCGCGTCGGGTCGAGTCGAGAACCCGGCACTGCACTCCGTGCCGCGGCGGGGAACGCGCGTGCCGAATCTGAAGCCGGTGGGACGAACGGTTCTCGAGATACGCGGATTACAGACACGCAGAGACTTCTCGATCGCATTTATAGATAGATAACAGATCCACATGCTGGTAGATCGGAAATTTGTGCTATTTTTGAGAGTAGCCCACCTCTGACATAAATCAATTGATGCAGAGTGATAGTGAGATATACAAAGAATATTGTCGCTGTCGGGTGGAAACCCTGTATCTCCAAGTTACAAATGTGTGTGCTTGTACATTTTCACTAGTTTAAATCATTTTTAAAATTAAAAGTGCAAAACGAACAACGACGATATTTATGGACACCTTGTTTCTTTGTGTACACTGTACGTGTGTGCGTGTGTGCGTGCATGTGTGTGTAAGTGAACTCATTCACCTTTGCTGTTAAAACATGATAGTACACCCTGTTCTCATCTCTGATCCTCTGTCCCTCCATTCTCACTGTCGGCCTGCTGGCCCGCAGGCAGATGGCAACACAAGCTGTGCATGTGTGCGCGCGCACGTTCATTTATGTGCATGCGTACCTGTGTGTGTGTGTGTGTGTGTGTGTGTGTGTGTAGTGCTTTATCACAGAGAGAGAGAGAGTGACCCAGGGGTCACCGCCTCCAGACAAGCTTAATTTTTTAACAATTAATCTCCTTCAGACCAGGGAGGACCGGAACAATTCTAAAAAAACTCTAATACACAACACACACACACACACACACACACACACACACACACACACACACACACACACACACACACACACACACACACACACACACACACGTGCGCGCGTGTGTGTGTGTTAATCTGAGATGTGAATACGCAGAGATTAGATAAACCTGGGGATTAAAATCTGGCCTTTACCTCAGAGGATCTGCAATAGCAGGACAGTGTGACGGACAGACAGATACGTGCACACGTGTGTGTGTGTGTGTGTGTGCGTGTGCGTGTGCGTGTGCGTGTGCGTGCGTGCGTGTGCGTGTGTGTGCGCTATAGGCAGAGAGTAGGCATACAGATGGACCCTTTGGGGGACCAACAAGTTATATTTCATATGAATTTAATTTGAGAACGTGTCCATCCCAAGCTGATCTCCTAACAACTCTCTCCCCCATAGCCCCAGACTGTCTGTCTCACCAGCTCTACTCAATCAATGCCATTATTACAAACTGGTCTCCTAATGTTTAACTATGGATATCTGTGTTTAATCCAACGTCTGCAAATACTTCTGACTGCATGGACTAGTATAAATATATATATATATATATATTCTTTATGTATTAGAATTAGTTAGTTATAGACCAGTTGTCTAGTTTTGTTAGAATACCTTTTGCCCTACTCATCTCCGCCACAGTTGCCCCTATCCATGCCAAACTTTGCACACACACTCCTTGGCTGCCAAACCACAACCTCCTGATTTCTCACATGGCCCTCTTCTAGCGCCACCAGGAGGCCGATTCCTGCAAAACACATCTTTGGACACTGCTCCTACAGATTTTGC
>NC_137833.1:22780820-22783320 GCF_963921795.1 Nannobrachium achirus
GCCTGTGTGCGTGTGTGCGTGCGTGTGTGTGTGCGTGCGTGTGTGCGTGCGTGCGTGCGTACGTGCGGGTGGGTGGGCGTGCGTGCGTGCGTGCGGGCGGGCCAATTTGTAGGCAAAAATGTGCATGTAGGCCACGTGCGTTCCTGCTGTAGCATGCTGTGCGCATTTGGTTGTGTCTATACTAGCTGTACTTACAACCGCTCTGTTTGCCTTCATGTGTAGGCTATGTGTGTAGGCTGTGTGTGTGTTCGCACGCACGTGTGTGTTTGTCTGTCTCTCTGTCTGTCTGCCTGCCTTTGACCCTGGCGTTGCTCATACTAATTCCTCACTGCGTATCGGATATTAGTCTGGACTCATGAGCAGAATTTTCATTTCCAAGGGGTGGGTTAAAACTGGGACCTGATTGGTCCCCACAATTTTGGGGGAGAGGAAATGGATTCACAATTGAGCGGGGCCAAACCCATATATCCCATATTATCGTCTGATTCCAGGCTAGGTGGTCAGTACAGGTGGAGACCACTTTCAACCTGGTGTGCTTATGTGCATGTCATTAATAGACAGATATTTTCAAAAAAATTCTAAATGAATTTAAAGTTGCCAATCTACAGGCTCACAGCCCATTTTGATGCAACACCATATGAGCTTTTAGATCTGCATATACACATATATCTACCCTTTTTTTATTTGGTATTGGTTCAGACACAAAGAAGAATTAAATACTTCAGTCCCATTTCTCTTGCCGTCCATTTCTCCTCTCACTTGTAATCCTTCTTTTGATGTGTTTTATTTTACTTTGTCCGTCACGATTATGAATTTCGCAACACTGTAGAGACAACTTTTCTGTTGTTATTGGTTTCTCTCTCTTTTTTTTGAAGGGGAGGGGGGGGCATTAACATTTTTTTCCCTTGATCTAATTCTGTGAGTCTTGAGAACATAGAAAGGATTTTCTTTTTTTTCTTTTTTTAAATAATTATTACTGTTATGCAGTATTATTACTTTTATGCGGTATTATTATTATTCATTATGAGGTTAGAAGGAATAAATCAAACACGCTGGTGCTGCTAATTACAAAGGGAGATTGAGAAATGAAATCAAAACGTGAGAAGAAAATAATAGAGCTTATCGTTGTTGTCGGGTGGAAACCTTGTATCTCCAAGTTTCAAATTTGTATGTTCTTTCGCAAAGTAAAGCCCTGCTTCATCGCACAAGGCCGTCGCACAAAAGTAGTGAAAACAGCAGATCTACAAGCACACAACGCCTCGCGGTGCGAGGCGTTGTGTGCTTGTAGATCTGCGGTTTTCACTAGTTTGAATCATTTTTAAATGATAAATACAAAACGAACGGTTTTGGACATACAAGGTTTTCACCCGACAACGACGTTATGCATTTTCAACGTGATTAGCATTTTGATTCAGAGTTGAATCTTTAGCAACAGCACAGTTTCTTTTTTTCTTTTCTTCTTCTTCTTCATTTCATTTCATTTATTCTTGTTTCTTTGTTTCCTCTCTAATATCTCCCAGGATCAAAGGCTTGCGTTTGTGCTTCCTTTTTACTCCACCCATGCTTTGTTTGCCTCCCAGGACTGCGGCGAACTTGTGTGTGTGTGAGCCAGATCTGGCTGGGTGGGGAGAGGGGGACAATTAGCTATTCCATCCTGGGTCTAATTTGACATCAAAAGCAGGAGAGAGCAATACGAGCCAGGAAGGACAGAGATCCAATTGGCCCATTGTGACCTCCAGGGTACACAGTAACACACAGGGAATATGAAAATGTTTTTTTAGTGGGAAGTTTTTCTTAAAGAGTTGGTGCCATAGTTTTGTACTTTTTGTGGTTAGGAGGTTGACAGTATTGCATTAGACCCCCTGGTGTGGTTGTTATGAACAATTATGTATTCCCTTTGTAGTTTGGGTTTCTTCCTCGAGGCTGCCACCTTGTGGGTCAAAAGTACCGATCCAAAAACACAGATAGAATGACATCATATAATCATCCCCTCCCCTTTTACCATTCACCCAACACTGTGGGTGTGGCTAACTACGGCTAGATCACCCACCTGACCAACCAGGCATACTTAATGAACTGGTGGGTGTGGCCACATAAAAACCTAATTTCAACTCTTTCTGTACACGTTTTTGGAAAAAAGCTTCCTCCTAATATAATCATTATACCTGATATTCATGTTTTAGGTGGGGGTGAAATCATGGCATCGCATCTTTAAAAAGTTGGATCTTAAAAAACTCTATATTCCAGGGTGCCCTGCTGGCCTACTGGTCCAGGTGCATACCACTTAGGCATTGCCACATAGGCATGGATGCCTGGTGGCGGCGCCGGTTCGATTCCCGATCCGGATGACATTTCCCGCGTGTCACTCCCCATCTCTCCCCCCATTTTCTGTCAGTCTACTGTCCAATCAATAAAGGCATAAAAGCCCCAAAACAAATCTTTCAAAATAAAAACCCTCTATATTCCGATTCAGTAACAGCTAAGCCTCCCCATCTCTCCA
>NC_137833.1:22788320-22813320 GCF_963921795.1 Nannobrachium achirus
TCTCTGGGCACGTGTGGACGAGCTCTCTGTTTTTCTGTCTGTCTGTCCATCCATTTCTCTGTCTTTCCGTCCATTCAGCATTTGGTCACAAACAACATATTTAGAAAACTATTGACTGGATCAGGGCAGGAATTTCGCGGAGGCCATGAATGCAATGGCCGCCGTTGCCCCTTTCTCCTCTGTCTCTTTCTGGTCAATATGTAGACTGTAGACCCCACTGTCTCTTTCTTGTCATGTAGATACCAGTGTCTTTTGTTGATATTCTGACTCCCCATCTTTAAACCAATCCAGTGACTTTGATTGGTGCAGGGCTGAGCATGGATCAGATTGATACCATAATTTATCTATTTCACTGCAGATTATGTTATCATCCCTAGCCCTTAAATTCAGCAAATTCTTTCAATAAAATAAATTCTTGTTTTATTTGATGGCCTTCCTGCCCTGGCATTTGGCATTTGTGCCCTAAAGAATTTGCCCCTAAAATGACGAAATTCAATTCAACAATACCATTACAAAGGAAAAGAAAAAACATAAAAACCTTGTTAAATACATTTTTTAATATTTGTCCATCTCACAGAAAGAACCAATGCTTGACCGAGTGGTAGAGAAACCCCCACTTAGTACATATTGACGAGTGTGCACAATCTGACAGATCACTCCCTCTAAGGCCACAACGCACTGTGGATAGAGTCACTGATCATTAATAATCAATACATTTCTGCATAATCTAGTTTAAGTTAGTACTTAAAGGAGTACTTCACCTCCAAACTGTTTTCCCCCCTATCAATTTTGAACCCTTGAATGTATGGAGATTTTTTGTTTAATGTGTTACATTCCTTTACGGTCAATGAATAATAAAAATATTAGATAAGAAAATAGAGAATACAATACTTGGGTAATGTACAGTAAGTAGTATATCGTTGTTGTCGGACAGAAACCTCGTATCTCTAGGTTTCAAACGTGTACATTCTTTCGCGAAGTAAAGCCCTGCTTCATCATACAGCAGATCTACAAGCACACAATGCCTCGCACCGGCGTTGTGTGCTTGTAGATCGGCTGTTTTCACTAGTTTACATCTTTTTAAAATGATAAATGCAAAACGAACGGTTTTGGACATATAAGGTTTCCACCCAACAACGACGATATGTATATATATATCAGGCTATATAGTCGGTTTATCACAAGGTGAACTTCACTAGAATAAAATTGTGAATTGAGCACTTAATTCCCCTTCAAGCCACTCTAACTGTAAAGGCAGACATTTGTATCACAGATAACCAGCAGACAACATGGTGTCATTGAAACATGTCGCTGCATGGATGCATGTAGCGTACACTGTACCGAATGCATCACTCGGTGACGTTTTTTCTTTTATTTTTTCTCTCTCGCTCTTTTTTTTTGCCATTAGCTGCCTCGGCACTATATCGACACAGAATGTGTCACTCTCAGGGGCCCATAAAATGTGGGATCTCTGCGATCGGGCCGGGGTTTTGAAAAGTGCAAGAGTTCAAGGACGCGAGGGAGGAGGAAAAAAAGCCCTGACATGAAGGGATGACTGTACCTGGATTACAAAGATAAAACGCTTTTACTTTTGGCGCTGCTGCGTCTCCGTGCGCTCGGACTCTAATAGGAAAGATGGTTTTGCATGATATGAATATGAGAATATGACTGACGCGATTCGCTTTCCCACTGTGTGTGTGTGTGTGTGTGTGTGTGTGTGTGTGTGTGTGTGTGTGTGTGTGTGTGTGTGTGTGTGCGTGTGTGCGTGTGCGTGCGTGTGCAAAAGTGTATGTTGAGCGGGAGGCCCACATTTGTATACACACACACACAAACACACACACACACACACACACACACACACACACACACACACACACACACACACACACACACACACACACACACACACACACACACACACACACACACTAGTGCAGTGTGTATACTAACTTGTGTATCTACTTGTGTTGTGTGTGTATGTATGTGTGAAGGTGTATGTTCTCTTTTGCCATATGACAGATTTATTCATAATGCACTTGCTGCACCACCTCGGCTTGCACTGTGAATGCACACATATATACACAGATGTGCGCGCGCGCACACACACACACACACACACACACAAACACACACACACACACACACACACACACACACACACACACACACACACACACAAGCAGGCGTAATAGATATCCCATATAGCTGCGAGCTGTGGAAGGGTCCTGCTACATCTGTCAGCGCTGCCTGGCGAAGGCGAGGAAAGTTCAGATGCTATCGCCGCAAAACGCCTGCATCAAAAGATTTAGTGTCCGCCCCCGAGGATGGGGGGGCTGCCACGGCAACCCAGCGGTCCAGCCGGCCAACGCAGAGGAAGACGAGGAAGAGCAGGAGTGGGAGGAGGAGAGGGGGTTGGGTGGGGGGTTGGGTGGGGGGTTGAGAAGGCAGGCGTGGGGCAGATAAGAGGGAGACAGAGGGGGGACAGTGGTTTCAGCTGGAGGGCTGTTTGAGGTGGAGGAGGAGAGGAGAGGAGGTAGAAGGAGGAGGAGGAGGAGGAGGAGAGAAGACAAGACATGTTGACTCTTCTCTCCTCTTCCGCTCTCTCCTTTGTGTGCGGCCCTCCAGTGTGGAGTCCAGTTTCAGTATATCGTCGTTGTCGGGTGGAAACCTTGTATGTCCAAAGCCGTTTGTTTTGGATTTATCATTTGAAAAATGATTTAAACTAGTGAAAACAGCCGATCTACAAGCACACAACGCCTCGCACCGCGAGGCGTTGTGTGCTCGTAGATCGGCTGTTTTCACTACTTTTGTGCGACGACCTTGTACGATGAAGCAGGGCTTTACTTTGCGAAAGAACATACACATTTGAAACTTGGAGATACGAGGTTTCCACCTGACAGCGACGATATATTATTGCGACCGAAGGTCGCATATACTCTGAAGAATCGTGTCGCTTGAGTGTCCGAAGCCTCGTGACCGTCCTTCCGAAGCCTCTGTGATGTCAGTGTGATGTCAGCGAGTTGTGACATCACTTCCTGTACAGGGCAGCTACACGAAATGTGGATAACACTATATATGGAGATAGTCCAGTCCATCATGTCATATGGGACTACCGTCATAGAAAGTAGCCATTGTTAGGCCGGAGTCAATGGCTGTCTGTCTGACTGCCAAGTCTGCCATTGACTTGCAGCGCATGAACGCCGCACTGGAGCGTGAAAACCAACAGGCCTGATGGAAAATGATACATGGCCGCAGGCTTTGTGACGTCCCACATCTTATGTGCTGGGCATACTACTAACCGACGCCAAGGACCTCCAGAGGCCATACAAAGAGTATCTAACCCGAGGCCCCTTACTAAGTAGCATACATTTACAACATACCTTCTCCAAAAACATCAATATTGAACTCCATATGTATATGGATACATACATGTATTTTTATTAATAAAGGATAAAATAAAATAAAAATGCCATAGATGGGCATTCCCAAAAGCAAAATCCCTTTATGCCCATATATGGGGATTTCTGATGTCATCAATCTCTGACTCTAACTAGCTCAAAAGCCTGCTTTACTCTGATTTACACCCTACCTTTCCAGATGATGACCTATTGGGTACACACTTATGTCCAAATATAGAAATCCCAAGGCATCAAACCTAAGCTTGGCTTTACTAATTAACATATGTTTCATGCCCATATATGGAGATCCCTGTCCCAATGTTATCAATATTAAGGACATATCTGGAAATGCCCATATTTGGTAATGTCCACATATGGGCATGTTTTGACATAACATAGTCAGGGAACTCCATGTATGGGCATAACATTGATTCTGTGAGTGTGCCATGATTCTGTGAGTGTGCTGAGCTCCTAGTGTTGATACCCTCACAAAAACATGAACAAACTCCCCCCAGAATGACAACAACTAGAATCGTCAGAGAAACGCTGTGGTTGGCCAGATTGTCAAGAATTGGCGCGACCTCGCCCTTTAGGGCGAGGTTGCATGTCACCCTGAGGTCGCATTCCACCCTTGGGTGTCTTACTAGTATACAGTGTACACACACACATACCTGCAAGTATACATATGTACATACTGGAGGTTCAGGCTGCTACGCCGCCTCCACACCAGTGTACATTTTTTTCAGCAAATTCTGATTTAGTCTTAGTAAACTTTGAAACGGAAATTTTGAAAAAGATTTTGCGCTGCTCTTCCGTCTCTCTCTCGCCCTTTGTTTCTTCTCTCTTTACAATTTTGTGTCTACAACAGACATTGGCCGAGTTTCCCCAAGCGATTTTAGCCCATTGTAGCTCACGCTTGGTCGTAGAGACCAAGCCCCGACCATCATGTTCCCATGTTTACATGGGTTTGGGCAGAGCGACCCTACAACTACACCATCATTCAGATTCCACAAAGTGCTTAATAAAGTCTCACTCCTGTCTAAATACGGTACGGCATTCTATAATTAGCCGTATCCTCCGTGAAGAAGCCTTTTTATCCGATCGCGTTCTGTTTTCCCATGTATTTCCTGGCGTTCCCCATGCGCACCAACCCCATTGAGATAAACAGACAGTGATCGGATAGAAAATCTTCTTATTAAAGAAAACGGAGGATACGGGTAATTATAGAAAGCCGTACCGTATTTAGACAGGTGTGAGACTTTATTAAGCACTTTGTTTGTGAAATCTGAATGTTGGTGTACTGTAGTTGTAGGGGGCTAAATAAGTCGCTCTGCCCGAACCCATGTAATCACGGAAACATGACGATTGGGGCTTGGTCTCTATGACCATGCGTGAGCTACGATGGGCTTACGATGGGCTAAAATCACTTAAGGAAACCCGGCCATTATTATCCAGAGTGACTTGCAAGTGTGATATTACTGATATGCGAATAAGCAAAGAAAACATGGACTACGCTCAATTAATATAAGGTGCGAGGGAGAATTATAGGCCTACATTACTGTCTGTCCATTTGTCTGTGCCAAAGATGAGCGTCTCATCCCCTTCATTCACAGCTTTTATGCCAGTCTTACGCTCTTAAAGGGAATGACAGCCGCCACTTTGATTGGTCGATTAAAGTAACGGCCGAAACACGCCCATGAATAATTCTTCAGCTGCTGAGCGCACAATGAATCACACCGCAGATGTCATAATAACCAACCAGATGATAATTATTCACGCTTCCAAAACGTTAGTGGATAGGCGGAATCTCCTTAGCACGGCGCCCAATGCTGCCATTAAAATAGGGCCCTTAGTCTTAGTCTTTTGAATAACACCATTTAGTCTTAGTCTAAGACTAGTCTTCTGAAATTGTTCAGTCTTAAGCTGGTTGCACTCTGCACTGCGGCCAGGGTGAGAAAGAGGAAAGAGAGAGAGAGAGCAAGGGACTCAGTGGCAACAGTTGCGAAAATTGAAAAAAATCAACCCTGGTCCGAAAATAAATACGAAATGGGCAGCAGTGTGCAAATGTGATTGACATAACGTGAGTTAGATTTTTTTATTTACGTGTTCCGAAATTCACTCCGATATTCGGCCCGAAAAACGCAGCAGTCAGTAAAGACCTTTAGTTTTAGGATAAAATATAAAAATCGTATTCTTTTGGTCTTAGTCAACAAAATGAACACTGCTCCACACAGATTTTCAGGCCGCTTCGCATCTGTGACTTAACCCAAGACAATGTCAAGTTTTGGGACAATTTGCATTCATAAATATCTCACAATCCTCCACAAAGACCAGCACAGCTAAACTTTACATGAGCACAACGGAAATGTGGATTGAGTGTGTGTGTGTGTGTGTGTGTGTGTGTGTGTGTGTGTGTGTGTGTGTGTGTGTGTGTGTGTGTGTGTGTGTGTGTGTGTGTGTGTGCGCGCGCGCGTGGTGTGTGTGTGTGTGTGTGTGTGTGTGTGTGTGTGTGTGTGTGTGTGTGTGTGAGAGAGAGAGAGAGAGAGAGAGGGTCTTCAACTTATCTCTCCCCCCCTTGGGTTGGCACCACTGACTGTACCTAATCACAAATCTCCTGAGACCCCACCCACACCAACACACACACACACACACACACACACACACACACACACACACACACACACACACACACACACACACACACACACACTGATTTCACTGCTCTTGAATAACCTCACCAGAGGCAAGAGGGGGAAATGGGGCGAAAATCCAACACAGTCTCACAGTCTCTCAGTCACATTCTGACGTTTGGGCAGAACGGCGCCGAGTCACACGCTGACTCCCCACCAGTCACATTTTGACTGAAGGGACTAAACGGCTCGACCGTCGGCGCCTCCCCCCGCCTCCCCCTCCTCCCCCCGTCACGATATGACTAATGGGTTCCCATTGACACAAATAGCAATATAGAACGTGAGTTAAAATACATGATTGCTTGCATTATATAACACAACTCGCCACCCAAATAACACTGGACATATTCTGAGCATTACCATACCAGGCTGGTAATGCTTTGATTTATACTGGATGAGAACTAGAGCTCTGAAGGAGATATATTTTTACTTTCAAATTGCTTCCGCATTGCTGACGTCATTAGCAGAGGTGGAAAAAGTACTCACATTTTCTACTAGAGTAAAAGTATCAATACTTTGAAAATAGCAGATCTAGCAGCTCACAACGCGTCGTTGTGAGCTTGTAGATCGGCTATGTTCGAATAACCACGGTATAAAATAGGGCTAAAGGGTATATGTATGTTTTATTATAATTTATATCAGCAAAGTAACTAGTAACCTATACTTTTCAAATAAATGTAGTGGAGTAAAAGTACAACATTTGGATCCCAGATGTAGTGGAGTAGAATAAAATAATTTGCATTTGGAAAAACTCAAGTAAAGTACAAATACCTCAAAACTGTACTTAAACAGTACTTGAGTTACTTTACACCACTGGTCTGCCAAAATTATTTAATAAACTATCATCCATCCATCTATCTATCTGTCTATCTATACTCTACATGTCAATATCTACATATCTATTGGTCCATCTATTGATCTACCGATCTATATCTGTGTGATTATCTAGCAAATGAATAGTGGCGAGAGTACAAGTACTCGAGTACTCCCACATATCCACAGATCCACATCCGTTTCCGTTTCCGCCTCAATAACACGTTTAGTTTAGTGCATAATACAGTTATTTATTGTTTCCATAATTTCTGTTTCGTTATTTATATCGAATGTTATCGGAGTTGGTCCATCACGTTGTTGTTATCTATTTTATTTTAATTATTATTATTTATTTCGCCTCTGATCGAATGACGTACTTCCTTCCATGACGCAATGCATCTTGGGAGTTGTTGTTCTGAACGCATCCATCTAGCTCCAGACACGACGCTGTTGGATTTTTCCTGCAGCAGCAGGTATGTAATAACATTTGAATACATGTTTTGTCTTTACCACAACATGACAGAATAGGCCACGGCGTTATTGTTAACGTTGTTGGGGGTTGCGTTAGGACGTTGCTGGTTCTGTACTTTGCTTACTACTTACTTAGGAGGATTAGATAAACAAAGCTACCATTAGCCGACATGCTAATCCAACATACAGTCTGGATCATTGAATGGTTCTCAAAGTGCGGTCCGGGCCGGTTCAAGGACTCCGGGGACCCCCAGGTAGTTTCAGGGGGTCCCCAGCTAGATTAGGAACCAAATGGACCCTTATGGGGGTTTGACTTGTACAAACTCTCAGACCACCACAAAAAGCTTATCCGTGCTATTAATTGAATTATTACTGCTGCTACTACTACTCCCTCTGTCTGTCTGTCTGTCTGTCTGTCTGTCTGTCTGTCTGTCTGTCTGCCTGCCTGCCTGCCTGCCTGCCTGCCTGTCTGTCTGTCTGTCTGCCTCTCTCTCTGTCTGTCTGTCTGTCTGTCTGTCTGTCTGTCTGTCTGTCTGTCTGTCTGCCTGTGTGTCTGTCTGTCTGTCTGTCTGTCTGTCTGTCTGTCTGTCTGTCTGCCTGCCTGCCTGCCTGCCTGTCTGTCTGTCTGTCTGTATTTGTATATGTTCTGTATTTTATATTATTTATTATTTATATTATAATCTTATTTATTATTTATATTATTTATATTTTGTGCAATGGAGGATTCTCATGAGACACAGAAGTGCGTTTGATGTCCACATACTGTGTGTCCATTTACACTGTCAGAGTTAAATTAACATTGATGTTACTATATAAACCAGTAAGACTCCCTAAATTGGGAGGTAAGCGACCGCTAGGTCGCATACACAAACTTTAGAAGGCAATGGTAGCCAACCAGGAGGGAATATGGGAAATGGGACATATCCATGTTGATGACACTTTAGAGATACTGTGTACCGCTTTGCATGCAAATGATTCTCGCAGAGAGAATCCGTGCTCAACCAATGAGAACACATTGTGCGATCACAGAAATGCGTTGATTTAGCCTACAGAATGTCTAACCCTAACCCACATGAAGTTATACGTGTATTATTCATCTTTGGGACCCAATCTAACCGTGTCCTAACCTTAACCGTGAATGAGTGGACTGTTGATATAGAGACCTGTCCAAAACGATGGTGTTGTGTTGGACAGCTGAGGCTTGTAGATATGTCTTTAACACGTCTTCTCAGACATCCCCCAACTATTAAACCGTCTCCGTTCATTCCTACATCTGCTATTCAGCTACTGCTGCTTCTACATGTGATCACATGTCATGATTCACAAATGATGTTCTCTGGTAACCCAGAGAATTGTTCTTGAATCCTGTCTTTTGTGCTGACCATTGAGCTACAGCCATGTTGCTTCTTAGATCATCTATACTATAATTTTGCAAATGTCTGAGTGAGTGTCTGAGTGTCTGTCACAGCGTTTCTCCTCAGTGGCTGGAGCAATTGATCTGAAATCGCATCACCATAAGCATATGAACACACCTGACATAACTGTGAAGCCTGTTTGTCACTTTCACAAATCGTATGCTGTATATTAGCATTTTTATGGTGTATCTACTATCTATTCTGCATCTAGCATGAGGCACATCTATTCTGCATCTAGCTTGAGGCAAAATGTTTAACCAGCTCTGTGTGTGTGTGTGTGTGTGTGTGTGTGTGTGTGTGTGTGTGTGTGTGTGCAGGCAGGCGGGTGTGTGTGCAGGCGGGTGGGCGGGCGGGCTGGGGCGGGCGGGCTGGGGGGGAACAGTATCTCTGTAGCCATTAAACGAAACGGGTTTCTTACATTGATGCTCCTACATCATGCAAGCACCAGTTAAAGTTACTTTCCATCCCTCATATACTGTGTGCACAGTGCACATCCCATAACCCACACACTGCACATCATTTTGGAGCTCATATCTTTGAACGGGTAAGGGCTAGTAATCTAAACAAGACAGATATAGTTCATTTTAAAATGAAAAGGCTTTCTTTAGAACAATGTGTGTAATTCAATGCGTTTAACTTCTGTGTGCCAACTGCTTTTTTCATTTCAGCCATTGAAGCCACTCGTGAAGGCCACACACGTTGCTGGTACATGCTGTTTATGAGGAACACACTCTCCTTTGCACTCCTGAGATGAAAACGCTGTTGGAGAAAGACTATGTGTATCTCCTAACCGGTAAGAATTATTTTCTTTTTATTTATGTTGTGTGTGTCTCTGTAGTTTACATGGTTTAAAAGCCATGGTTAATAATAATAAATAATCAGCAAATCAACAAGCTCCCATTTCTGGGCATGTCGTATGTGTACATTTAGTGAACGTTTAGCAGAACTACAATCACATTTTCAAAAAAGA
The DNA here is from genome assembly GCF_963921795.1 of Nannobrachium achirus. Classification (NCBI taxonomy): domain Eukaryota; kingdom Metazoa; phylum Chordata; class Actinopteri; order Myctophiformes; family Myctophidae; genus Nannobrachium; species Nannobrachium achirus. Next base: position 22,798,078 of record NC_137833.1, read on the forward strand.
TATGTAGAGTAGACTGTAGAACGGCAACAGGAGGTGCATAGTATAGAGCAATCAGAATAAGCTCATGTATATCAATCGACTTACAGTATGTATCATTTAAGTACCATGACAGGGACAATACAAAAAACAATGTTTCAAGTTATAAAAACATGAAACCGTTGCAGTGTATGTAGGGTTTGTAGCCAAGGCTAATTTGCAACCCCTGTCCCTGGTTGGGCCTTTCTATGCATATGGCGCTTTTAAGCCGTGACATCATTTTGTAGTCAGACCTCCAAGCAGATTTATTGTCAATATGTGTCGCTCGCTATTTCAACAGATCCCAGACAAAAATAACGACTAAAGTATAATTCTACCACTTTCCTGTCAACAAGAAAGAGAAGACAAATTAGTAAATAGTAAAAAGATTCATAGAAGGCCCCAAAAGTTCTCCTCTGCCTACAAAATGATGTCAGACTAAAGCCCGTATCAGAGTGTACGGTGGAGAGCTATCCACCGCAAATTTGAGGTGGAAAAGTCAGAAATTAAGTGCAGGCCATCATAGTACGCCACGGTGGAGTCCTATTCACCGTGACTGACTAGTCTAGATTGACCAATCAGTGAACGGGGTGTAGAGCCTGCCTGTCTGATAGTAAAAACAGAGAGATGTGTTGGGACTCACAGTGGAAAGCTCTCCACTGTGAGGAATGATGTAACGTTGTAGTTTCATGACTCAAAAAGACTCCAAAAGACACCCGACTATGATACGGGCTTTAAGAGCCCCATAGGCCTACTGTATCTACCTAAAAGTCTATTACAAAAATATACAAATATCTACCTAAAATCTATTACATTTACAAAATGTTCTATTTTACAATAATCAAATCTAACACCCAATCAAGTACAATAAACATTAATACTAATCTGTAAACCTGTCTTGTTTTTGTTACCTGTGTTAAATGTTTGTATATATGTTATGTTTTGCATACATGGCTGCTGTATCGCGAGACAAATGTCAGTGTGAACTGACAATAAAGTACTATATCATATCATATCAACTGTGACACTAAGAATAGTTAATAACCCAGGCTTTATCTTGTGTTTTACATAACAGGTTCAGCGTGGGGCCTCAGTGAAGAGGGTTTGAAAGAACCTATGGAACATCGGGGAAGAGATAAAGCAGTCACGAGAATGTTACCTGCACGTTTTATCTGGGATAAGAGAACTTTTTGGACAACAACGCTTTACATTGACTCTGTCTGGTGACGAACTGTTACCTGCAAAGGCCTTTGTCAGAGCAGAGATTTCTAAAGCTGGGGATGGTAAAAGATGGACTCTATTGCTTCTGTTAGCCCCGAATACATCTGCAGGCTTCGATACCATCTCATTTGTCTCCTGGCCCTCCTCCTATCTTTCCCTTTGGATTGCTCTACCTCAGTAGCGTGTGGAAGATCCCTATGCAGCTACAACAGTTTGGCACCTAGATCCTGATGCTGGTCAACAACCTGGCCACATTCTGCTGTCCCATTCCTCAATAAGGATTTGTTGCAAGTCAGCCAACGTGGTTCTGTTGGTCACTCGAGCATGTGCAGCTCGCACAAGCTGATCCCACAAGTGTTCAATTGGGTTGCGGTCTGGACTCACGACTCCCAAATTCTAGAGGTACTCTCTGATGATCCTGGCTCTGTGGGGGCGAGTGTTGTCATCCTGGAGGATAGCATTAGGTCCCAAATTCTGGCAGAACCCATGCTCAGGTGACTGGCACACACCTGTGACTGGCACACACCTGCCAGCACCTGATGCCCAAAACGAGAGTGAATGCCATCAAAAGAGTATTACAGTTCATTTGACAAAATATTGGTTGGCGCTACCCACACGCTTGCTTATGTTGCTCAAAATGAGCCCATGTTATTTTGTCTGTAGTCGTCCTTAAATGCTTTGCATATGTTATCCAGATATACCATAAGTACTAATTACACTAACTCACACCAACCCCTGCTGGAGTGGCTGGCCTATATAAAGAAATGGATGGACATACATTTCTTAAAACTTGATGAAAACAAGACAGAAGACATCGTCTTTAGCCCCCCACCTTGCCTCCGTCGCCCTACAGGTCAGCTCTGTAGTAAGGCCTGGTTTCTTTCAGCTGTGCCTTCTGGCCAAGGTCAAGCCATACCACTCCCCCATTGGCCTTGAGAGAGTGATCTATACCTTTATTACCACAAGGCTGGATTATTGCAATTCACTCTATAATGGCATAGACCAGTCAGTCACTGCTTAGGCATTGCAGCTGGTCCAGAATGCCTCATACAGTGGTTAGATAATCCTGTCCTGGCCTCACTTCATTGGCTATCGGTCCATTTTAGAATTTATTTTATGGTTTTAATGTTTGCTTTTAAAGGAGTAGTTCACCCCCAAAATGACTTATTTTCTATTGATTACTCATGCCATGAAGACTTGAGTTCAATCATATTTTTTGGAATTTGTCACATTCCTAAGATAAAAAAAATTATTATAGTAAATTTAACCCCATTGATTCCGGATGCATTTGGGTCCCATCCGGAATCAATGGGGGTACATTTATTGTAATTAAATTGTCTTAGTAATGCTACAAATGATATTATTGAACTCAAGTCTCCATGGCGTGAGTAACCAATAGAAAAAAAGTCATTTTGAGGGTGAACTACTCCTTTAAAGTGAGAAAAGGGCTTGCCCTGCCTTTCCTTATTGAGAACTACACTCCTGCTAGAGCCCTAAGGTCAGCTGACCTGCTAATACTTAGCGAGGCCTGCCTGCGCCTTTGCTGCGGTTGCCCCCAGGCTCTGCAATAGTTTAATTATTAGAGCCTCCCAATCCATAGACATAGTCATTACTGGAGACATATTTAATCTATCTGCCATTTGAGCATAGGTAATCTGTTAATGTATTTTATGCTGTGTGTTTCTTACCTGCATTTTCATTTTCTATTCTTCAAATTGCTGCGTGTAGTTGTGTATTTCTATTCTGTCATTGTTGTTACTTCTGTGTTCTATATGTTCTGTAAAGCACATCGTTTTGCTTCGGTCATATGTAAATGTGCTCTATTATACCTTTGGAGTTGAGTTGAGAGTAATCCACAACATTGTGTCATCTTTCAGCCTTTCATTGAAGAGCTACGCATTTATAAAACAATAGACAAGTCATTACACAAGTTGTTTAAATGAGTTTTATAAACAAATCCCTCTTAATTATTTGTTGATGCTTTACATTGGCAATACCTGGAATGACACGTGGGAACCGGGAGAGAAGTACCCTGATTAATCATACCAGGACTATTGTTCTTTCAGACCTGCCATAATGTGTGCCCGTTGTGCTGCTACTTTTTGCACCTTTCTGGACCTTGTGGACTTTTGGGGATTTGCAATAAAGGCCATTTGCACTGTCAATGTAGTGTTTATTCCAAGTAATCAATGCATAATTGTTTGAACAAATGCTTATAATAGTTTTATATGGAAAATCTGGTGTACTTTATATGATGCATTTTTGTTTGAGATTAACAAATATGTTTTGAAAGCATGCTTTATCCAACCTGATATGGAATACTATCCTTTTCAGTCTGTCAGACAGATCAGCTGGTTTCTGCTGGTTTTTGTTGCATAGATTTTCTCCAGAAATAAGTATATAACTAACTATATGTATCCTTGTTTTAATTAACAGGCACAGACAGGGCGTCATTTGGGCCTCTAGGGTGTTGCCAAGGCAACACCCTAGCATTTCTGAGCATTTAGGGGAAAAAAGTAAGTCTCTAGCCCATTCCTGTCAAGAGTTATGATTTTTTAAAGAATTAACCAACTGCTCACTGTTGGAGTCTAGGTTTCACTCAGAGACCAGCTGGCGACAATATTGAGTTGATTGATTGGAATGTTAAGTGATCAGCTCTCTCTCTCTCTGGTTGTCTGGCTATGAATATACCTGTACATACCTGCAATATCCGAACTGTACTCAAAGATTACACATATTAGGCTTGAAAATTAATGATGTTAAGAAAATAACTTATTTTTTTGTTAGACTGTTGTGTGGGGAATAAACACCCAAACTGAAATAAAAAAACACCCAAAACCGGATAAAACACGACATTTTTCACTCGCGTTGACAAACTCCATTCCTTGCAACACCCTAGATATTGGTCAAATTACGCCTCTGGGCACAGTCCTTGCAAGCGTAGCGGATTGTTTGGTGTGGAACAATAATGTCAGATTTTACGTTTCTGATTGATAAGAGGATGAAATGAAGTGTTTTTCTATATAGCTTATTTAGTGGCTGTAGCTATTGGCCTCTGTGTGGTAGAACATGCCAAGACATTTCCAAAAATGATTAGGATGTATTTGTTACAATGTATTTCACTTTACAGTACAGTAACACACCCAGATATAATAATCAGGTCAATGTAACTATATAGTGCCTTTATCCCAGGCACTTTTCAGAGAGTGTACATAACATTCACCCATTCATACAAGGATTGCAAAGTGCCAACGTAGTCACCAGGATTAAGGGTTCAGTGTCTTGCTCAAGGACACTTCGACACTACATCTGGAGGAGAGATTCAACTGAGATTCAACTGGGAACCCTGTGTGTCCATTAACAGCCACTCTACCGCTGAGCCACTGATGACTGGCTCTTGGATTGACAGTTTGTATAATGAATGAACTTTAAGTAGGTATATATGTAATGACCAGTGATATGAATACATTTTTTTTGTCTATGAATGAATGTAGCCGACTTAAAGTGGATATAAGAGCTGTGAGCTGCGGCTACACTATACAACTGAATGGACAGTGACATGCATAATAATGTAATAGCCTGCTTATAGTGGATATAAGGCAAGTACTCTATTTAGGCAAAAGTGTGAGCTGTAGTTACACTACAACTGTATGGACGGTGAAATACATTATTATGTAAACTACAGTAATTCAAAAGCAACTATAAATGAGCCATATTTGGCTACCATTATGTCACTGTCAGCAGTGAAATAGATGTCAGGTGACTATCATGTTGCTGTAGTGTACAAACTGTTAATGCCAGTTATTAATACAGAGGGAAACCCCTGTGGAGCAGAAGAGGAAGATGCTTCAAGTGTTACAGAGAATAACCTTTTTGAAAGATTTGTTTTGCATCAATAGCCCACAAACAAACAAACAACAGACTGAGAGGTGTTCTGACCTTTTTGATAAAAGGTCAAATTATTTAAGAGACATGCCACTACAATGCAGATTGTACTATAATTAAGGTCCATCCTGGCTCTAATGGCCATATCAAGTAAAGGGAAGAGCTATGGTTAGGTAGGTAACCTTTATGTAATCCTAACCCTAAACTACATAATATCAAGTCCTTCCATTATATCATCTTCAAAGTTTTAATGGATGAATAAGGCACACATCAATATCTTGAACACATTGGTTAGTTCATAGTTCATGTTTTATGTTTGACTGATACTATCTTATCTAGGATGGCTCGCAAATGGTCTGACTCTGATCATGTAAAGAGACTCATAGCTTGGAAAGAGATGAAGTCACACCAAGAGGCATTCCTTGTATGATCGTGTGCACTTTACAACAGATTGGTTACTTTCGGTTGGCACTGTTCAATGTGTTAATATGGATCCCATCAATGTTATTGGATGGACCCGCCTCACCAGTGTCTTGATTTACTCCTTGGCATACGATGAGTGTTCTTCAGTACTGTAGTACCACCTGGTATGGATGCTTGTCTGCAGCCCTTAAGTCACAACTGCTGCAACAACTGAACATTATTCAAAGATAGTTGAACTACCACTTCAGAGGCTATATACGACTACAGCATTCTAAGGTTGGCAAGAAATATTACCTCTAATAGTAGCCATGTGTTGCATAGAGAATATAGGTTGCATGAAGAAGATACGGTGTTCCAGAATACAATAAGGTCAGACTAAAAGGTCCTTTGTCCATCAGTCGACATTAAGGCTTAATCAGGTGTTTGGCCATAGGTAGGCTTAGCGGTGGACATTGCTCTTGTCTATATTATCCTTATGTATGTAAACCAGTCTTGTTTTTTGTTACCTGTGTCAAATGTTTTGTATTATGTGTCGCATACATGGCTGCTGTGTCAAATTTCAGTGTGAACTGACAATAAAGTACTATATCATATATCATATCATATCATAGTTTCACCAAGGTTAAGGTTTACGTTTAGGTATAGTCTTACAGAGTTTAATTAAGGGTAAGGGTGCAGGTCAAGGCTAGACAATAGAGGGGTATGTGGTGACATCATCGTACCTGGTTATACGTGAACCCATATAAGGTGGCAAAAAAGTCAGTAGGAGTCAGCAGGAGTCAGGATGAGTTTCACAACAAGCTCTTTCAAACTCTAATGCTTCATGTTGCTTTATGTTTTGTCACTCAATCTAGAGGAGAGACATATGATACATACCCATTACCCTTGTTTAGTTATTACCCTATTATTACTCTATTACACTGTAACACTGCTACAATATAATACTATTACACGTTTACACTATAAGACAATAACATTATTCCAGTTATTACACTATATCACTGTTACACCATAACACTATTACGGTGTTTTACTATAACACTTACTATTACACTATACCACTGTTATACTAGTAACACTGTACGACAGAACAGAATTCATTATTATTGTAAGTCGCTTTGGATTAAAAGCATCTGCTAAATGCCTAAACTGTAAACTGTATTATATTGAACTCCAGTTGATTTTGTATAAACAAAGATATTCAGTGAACAAAATGCAAGATTTGTATAACATACATTTACTTAGAAGTCTTTCTACCATAGGATAACAATACAAGTTGGCCACCATCGTTTTCAGTCTATATAGATATCAAGATATATATACAGTCAGTATATAATATAAAGAGACGTTTAGAGAACTTGACAGCCTTCATATCCATATTTTGGTTTCAGACCAAAAAAACAAAAAAAACAAGACACAGATTCCTAGAATATAATTTATTGTTCTTGGTACCACATTCACACAGGCATGAAAACCAATAATCACCTTTTAATGTACAATTCTGGCTTGCTGTGGTGATATGTACATGTGTACAAAATGAATAATACACAATACACAACTGAATAATGAAAAGACTGCTGTCTATACAACTCAGAACCTTGGCTCTTATCAATCTGGGTTGCTTAAAAAAATGTCAAACAGTGCAGCCAAACAAACACACACAATGTAATTTACAGCTGAACAGATGTTTTAGAAAACCTTTGTAACAAGGAATAGAAAAGGAAGCAACCAAAAGATCGAATCTATTTGTCCAACACTTCATGATTTTAGAGGCAACCGTGTAAGCATCACTGGATGCATCTAGCATAGGGGTGTAACGACACATTTTAACGATAAGATGTGCATCATGATACAAGGTTGACAATACGATACATGGACAATATTGGTTCATTCATGGCGAAACAATTCAATGATTAAAAAAAAAAAAAAAATCAGTGTAAAACGTGTCAATAGTGCAAGTTTTTAAGGGAAAATCTATCTCTAGCAAATACATGGACATTATATTTCAACACATGGACAAACCCGCACCTTGACATGAACACAGAGATTACACATATCGATGTAGTAGATCATTGCAAATTAAAATAGACTTTTCGATGAAGTTACTATATTGTTACAACACAAATCTGTCATAGATTAAAAGACTGATTATATTACTGAAAGGAAATAATTCTCAAACGTTTAAATATTTAAGTTCTGACCTGAACGATAGAATAGATCTGTTATTGTTTCCATTTGTACTGTCCGAGTTACAGACTTGTATGGGTCATTTAAAGCCCCCCTTAAAGATCACAGAATCCCCTGGAATCCACTTTGAGAACCACTGCTGTAAGCAATAAAATACATTTAAAAATCTTTTTTTCTTTTCTTTTTTTTACTTTTGGGTCAAATTATTAATTTCTTTATGAATTAGCTGTGCAATAAGCAATAAGCAGAGTATGGGTGACAGTCTTGTCTGTCGTTTTTCTATTCACATTATTTTGTTCTTATTATGATGATAAGGTCCAGGTATTTAATGTCAGTCTCTGGGTTTTCTTTAGAATATGTATAGTCTCGTGTAGCCAGACAACTATTCCACAATCTCCGAATGCTATATAGAGTCTGGAACGGCAGCTCCCGAACGGCGAGTATCGGAAGTAGCCAGTGCTGCACTGAACTGTAGTCCCATTGGAAACATAACAGAAACACAATAGCTCAGACAAAGTCATTCGAGCGGCTATTCTTGTTATGGGTGTATAGTTTAAGAAAACGTTTGAAAACATCATGGAGGTAACACCAATAATACCAGAGAAAGACGTAATAACACCCCCAGAAATATTGAAAGGAGACTTTACGCTTCCAGTAGGACATTGTTATTGTTACTGCACCAAGGGAGCGGTTGCGTCACATGCCAGGAGCATTTGCCCAAATAGCGGAGGCAACAGTCTGGCCACGCAAGACTAGAATATGTACCGATATGACACTGATTTCCTATATGTATGACACCGATTTCCTGTATGACCACATCCACTCTAGAGTGTTCAAATGGAACCCCATTTGAACTCTATCAGAGTTACAGACATAAAGGTCATTCGGGGCTTTATAGGTTTGTCTACTAATTTTCTTTTATGTCCGTGAGAGAAGAACAAAATGACAAAAGTGTCTACCACATGACAGAATAGCAATGACCCCTGATATATCCACATGGCAGCAGGTATGTACACAAGGTTAGCCAGCCATAGTATGCATACATCAACATAAGCAACATAAGCAAGCATGTGGGTTGCGCCAAACAATATTTTGCCAAATGAACTGTAATACTCTTCTGATGGCATTCACTCTCGTTTTGGGCATCAGGTGCTGGCAGGTGTGTGCCAGTCACAGGTGTGTGCCAGTCACCTGAGCATGGGTTCTGCCAGAATTTGGGACCTAATGCTATCCTCCAGGATGACAACACTCGCCCCCACAGAGCCAGGATCATCAGAGAGTACCTCTAGAATTTGGGAGTCGTGAGTCCAGACCGCAACCCAATTGAACACTTGTGGGATCAGCTTGTGCGAGCTGCACATGCTCGAGTGACCAACAGAACCACGTTGGCTGACTTGCAACAAATCCTTATTGAGGAATGGGACAGCAGAATGTGGCCAGGTTGTTGACCAGCATCAGGATCTAGGTGCCAAACTGTTGTAGCTGCATAGGGATCTTCCACACGCTACTGAGGTAGAGCAATCCAAAGGGAAAGATAGGAGGAGGGCCAGGAGACAAATGAGATGGTATCCAAGCCTGCAGATGTATTCGGGGCTAACAGAAGCAATAGAGTCCATCTTTTACCATCCCCAGCTTTAGAAATCTCTGCTCTGACAAAGGCCTTTGCAGGTAACAGTTCGTCACCAGACAGAGTCAATGTAATGCGTCCAAAAAGTTCTCTTATCCCAGATAAAACGTGCAGGTAACATTCTCGTGACGGCTTCATCTCTTCCCCGATGTTCCATAGGTTCAATTCAAACCCTCTTCACTGAGGCCCCACGCTGAACCTGTTATGTAAAACACAAGATAAAGCCTGGGTTATTAACTATTCTTAGTGTCACAGTTGATATGATATGATATAGTACTTTATTGTCAGTTCACACTGACATTTGTCTCGCGATACAGCAGCCATGTATGCAAAACATAACATATATACAAACATTTAACACAGGTAACAAAAACAAGACAGGTTTACAGATTAGTATTAATGTTTATTGTACTTGATTGGGTGTTAGATTTGATTATTGTAAAATAGAACATTTTGTAAATGTAATAGATTTTAGGTAGATATTTGTATATTTTTGTAATAGACTTTTAGGTAGATACAGTAGGCCTATGGGGCTCTTAAAGCCCGTATCATAGTCGGGTGTCTTTTGGAGTCTTTTTGAGTCATGAAACTACAACGTTACATCATTCCTCACAGTGGAGAGCTTTCCACTGTGAGTCCCAACACATCTCTCTGTTTTTACTATCAGACAGGCAGGCTCTACACCCCGTTCACTGATTGGTCAATCTAGACTAGTCAGTCACGGTGAATAGGACTCCACCGTGGCGTACTATGATGGCCTGCACTTAATTTCTGACTTGAGGTGGAAAGCTTTCCACCTCAAATTTGCGGTGGATAGCTCTCCACCGTACACTCTGATACGGGCTTTAGTCTGACATCATTTTGTAGGCAGAGGAGAACTTTTGGGGCCTTCTATGAATCTTTTTACGATTTACTAATTTGTCTTCTCTTTCTTGTTGACAGGAAAGTGGTAGAATTATACTTTAGTCGTTATTTTTGTCTGGGATCTGTTGAAATAGCGAGCGACACATATTGACAATAAATCTGCTTGGAGGTCTGACTACAAAATGATGTCACGGCTTAAAAGCGCCATATGCATAGAAAGGCCCAACCAGGGACAGGGGTTGCAAATTAGCCTTGGCTACAAACCCTACATACACTGCAACGGTTTCATGTTTTTATAACTTGAAACATTGTTTTTTGTATTGTCCCTGTCATGGTACTTAAATGATACATACTGTAAGTCGATTGATATACATGAGCTTATTCTGATTGCTCTATACTATGCACCTCCTGTTGCCGTTCTACAGTCTACTCTACATATCTTTTTTGAAAATGTGATTGTAGTTCTGCTAAACGTTCACTAAATGTACACATACGACATGCCCAGAAATGGGAGCTTGTTGATTTGCTGATTATTTATTATTATTAACCATGGCTTTTAAACCATGTAAACTACAGAGACACACACAACATAAATGAAAAGAAAATAATTCTTACCGGTTAGGAGATACACATAGGCATGTACCAGCAACTTATGTGGCCTTCACGAGTGGCTTCAATGGCTGAAATGAAAAAAGCAGTTGGCACACAGAAGTTAAACGCATTGAATTACACACATTGTTCTAAAGAAAGCCTTTTCATTTTAAAATGAACTATATCTGTCTTGTTTAGATTACTAGCCCTTACCCGTTCAAAGATATGAGCTCCAAAATGATGTGCAGTGTGTGGGTTATGGGATGTGCACTGTGCACACAGTATATGAGGGATGGAAAGTAACTTTAACTGGTGCTTGCATGATGTAGGAGCATCAATGTAAGAAACCCGTTTCGTTTAATGGCTACAGAGATACTGTTCCCCCCCAGCCCGCCCGCCTGCACACACACACACACACACACAGAGATGCAGAATAGATAGTACATACACCATAAAAATGCTAATATACAGCATACGATTTGTGAAAGTGACAAACGGGCTTCACAGTTATGTCAGGTGTGTTCATATGCTTATGGTGATGCGATTTCAAATCAATTGCGCCAGCCACTGAGGAGAAACGCTGTGACAGACACTCAGACACTCACTCAGACATTTGCAAAATTATAGTATAGATGATCTAAGAAGCAACATGGCTGTAGCTCAATGGTCAGCACAAAAGACAGGATTCAAGAACAATTCTCTGGGTTACCAGAGAACATCATTTGTGAATCATGACATGTGATCACATGTAGAAGCAGCAGTAGCTGAATAGCAGATGTAGGAATGAACGGAGACGGTTTAATAGTTGGGGGATGTCTGAGAAGACGTGTTAAAGACATATCTACAAGCCTCAGCTGTCCAACACAACACCATCGTTTTGGACAGGTCTCTATATCAACAGTCCACTCATTCACGGTTAAGGTTAGGACACGGTTAGATTGGGTCCCAAAGATGAATAATACACGTATAACTTCATGTGGGTTAGGGTTAGACATTCTGTAGGCTAAATCAACGCATTTCTGTGATCGCACAATGTGTTCTCATTGGTTGAGCACGGATTCTCTCTGCGAGAATCATTGGCATGCAAAGCGGTACACAGTATCTCTAAAGTGTCATCAACATGGATATGTCCCATTTCCCATATTCCCTCCTGGTTGGCTACCATTGCCTTCTAAAGTTTGTGTATGCGACCTAGCGGTCGCTTACCTCCCAATTTAGGGAGTCTTACTGGTTTATATAGTAACATCAATGTTAATTTAACTCTGACAGTGTAAATGGACACACAGTATGTGGACATCAAACGCACTTCTGTGTCTCATGAGAATCCTCCATTGCACAAAATATAAATAATATAAATAATATTATAATATAAATAATAAATAATATAAAATACAGAACATATACAAATACAGACAGACAGACAGACAGACAGACAGGCAGGCAGGCAGGCAGGCAGGCAGGCAGGCAGGCACAGACAGACAGACAGACAGACAGACAGACAGACAGGCAGGCAGGCAGGCAGGCAGGCAGGCAGGCAGACAGACAGACAGACAGACAGACAGACAGACAGACAGACAGACAGAGACAGACAGACAGAGACAGAGAGAGAGAGAGGCAGGCAGACAGACAGACAGACAGACAGACAGACAGACAGACAGACAGACAGACAGACAGGCAGACAGACAGACAGACAGACAGACAGACAGGCAGGCAGAGAGAGTGAGACAGAGAGACAGACAGACAGACAGACAGACAGACAGACAGACAGACAGACAGACGGAGGGAGTAGTAGTAGTAGTAATAATTCAATACAACTCAAAAACCCATAAGGGTCCATTTGGTTCCTACCCTTATTTAGCTGGGGACCCCCGGAAAATTCCTGGGGGTCCCCGGAGTCCGGGACCGGCCCGGACCGCACTTTGAGAACCATTCATTGATCCAGACTGTATTTTGGATTAGCATGTCGGCTAATAGTAGCTTTGTTTATCTAATCCTCCAGCAACGTCCCAACCCCCAACAATGTCAACAATAACGCCGTGGCCTATTCTGTCATGTTGTGGTAAAGATAAAACATGTATTCAAAGGTTATTATGACATTATTGACATACCTGCTGGCTGCTGCTGCAGAGAAAAATCCAACAAGCGTCGTGTCTAGAAGCCAGAACAACAACTCCCAAGAACAACAACTCCCAAGATGCACTGCGTCATGGAAGGAAGTACGTCATTCGATCAGAGGCAAAAACAATAATAATAATTAAAATAAAATAGATAGCAACAACGTGATGGACCAACTCCGATAACATTCGATATAAATAATGAAACGCAAATTATGGGAACTAAATAAATGTATTATGCACTAAACTAAACGTGTTATTGAGGCGGAAACGGAAACGGATGTGGATCTGTGGGAGTACTCGAGTACTTGTACTCTCGCCACTATTCATTTGCTAGATAAGCACACAGAGATCGGTAGATCAATAGATGGACCAATAGATATGTAGATATTGACATGTAGAGTATATGTATATAGATAGACAGATAGATAGATGGATGGATGATAGTTTATTAAATAATTTTGGCAGACCAGTGGTGTAAAGTAACTAAGTACTTTTACTCAAGTACTGTTTAAGTACAGTTTTGAGGTATTTGTACTTTACTTGAGTTTTTCCAAATGCAAATACTTTTATTCTACTCCACTACATCTGGGATCCAAATGTTGTACTTTTACTCCACTACATTTATTTGAAAAGTATAGGTTACTAGTTACTTTGCTGATGTAAATTATAATAAAACATACATATACCCTTTAGCCCTATTTTATACCGTGGTTATTCGAACATAGCCGATCTACAAGCTCACAACGACGCGTTGTGAGCTGCTAGATCTGCTATTTTCAAAGTATTGATACTTTTACTCTAGTAGAAAATGTGAGTACTTTTTCCACCTCTGCTAATGACGTCAGCAATGCGGAAGCAATTTGAAAGTAAAAATATATCTCCTTCAGAGCTCTCGATCTCATCCAGTATAAATCAAAGCATTACCAGCCTGGTATGGTAATGCTCAGAATATGTCCAGTGTTATTTGGGTGGCGAGTTGTGTTATATAATGCAAGCAATCATGTATTTTAACTCACGTTCTATATTGCTATTTGTGTCAATGGGAACCCATTAGTCATATCGTGACGGGGGGAGGAGGGGGAGGCGGGGGGAGGCGCCGACGGTCGAGCCGTTTAGTCCCTTCAGTCAAAATGTGACTGGTGGGGAGTCAGCGTGTGACTCGGCGCCGTTCTGCCCAAACGTCAGAATGTGACTGAGAGACTGTGAGACTGTGTTGAATCACCCGTCTTACAGAGAGAGAGAGAGAGAGAGAGAGAGAGAGAGAGAGAGAGAGAGAGAGAGAGAGAGAGAGAGAGGGAGAGAGTCTTTTGAAGTCTACCTCGCCCGCCCTCACAGCTACAGGGCTGCTGGTAGATTTCTCAGGATGTGTGTTTAAAGACCGTCCTGTGGAAGAAGAAGAGAGGGAGGGAGAGAGGAAGAGGGGGATACGGAAAGAAGGAAGGAAGGAGGAGGAGGAGACGGAGAAAGAGGAGAAGAAGCAAGAAGAAGGAGAGATGGAGGCGTAAAAGAACGGGGAATTGAGAGGGGGATGGAGAAGGAGAAAGAAAGAGAGAACGGGGTCGGCAGGGATGAGGGGAGAGATGAAGGCATAAAGAGGGAGGAGAGAAAGCGATAGAAGAGGAGAGGATAAGAAGGGGTGGAGGGAGGGATGAGCAGGGGTGTCACAAGTGGGGGAAAAGTGGGACTGAGTTACTAGGGCCCAAGGTTGAGGGGCCTTAATTATTTTATACTTTAGCAATTGAAAAATAGCAGATATACAAGCTCACAGCGCGGCACCGAGTGCCGTGCTGCGAGCTTGTATATCTGCTATTTTTGAAAAGTCGTGAAAATGTGAGCAAATACATATCATTTGGGGGGTCCTTCACATGAAAAGGTTTGAGCGCCATGCACTGACATATAGAAACATAGGTTTTTCAAAAAACCTTATAAGGATTTGAACACATTTTCACGATTTTTCAAAAATAGCAGATCTACATGCTCGCAGCTGCATGCTGTGAGCTTGTATATCTGCTATTTTTCAATAGTTGAAGCACAAAATAATGCGTTCCCAGTCTAAATCGGTTAAACCCCCTCCCCGTATGAGGAACATTCATGCGGGCCCCGCAGTGAATCCTTGTACCCAGGGCCCAGAATTTGGTGTGACACCCCTTGGGATGAGCGAGAGAGAGAGAGAGAGAGAGAGAGAGGGAGAGAGGACGGTAGCGGCTGATTAAATGCAGGGAGTCGTCATGCCTGCGAGCCAGCCAGGAGATTAATATCGGCGTAACCTGTTACTTAATTCATTATGGGATACGGGCTAATTTGATTTGATAT
>NC_137833.1:22818320-22840820 GCF_963921795.1 Nannobrachium achirus
TCTATTCCCACCTGAGTACACAATTTATTCTCCATCAGTAAACAATGAAAGAAAATAAATCCATACGGGCAAAAAAAAAAGAAAAAGAAAAGAATGGACGATCAAATAGAGTCCCCACTTTGGTAGTACAGATATTTATATGCATTCTTTTCCGTAGATAGTAGTAAAAATTTAAATTTGAGTGAGACAAATAATTTGCATCTAAACACTTTGAAAAACTACTGACACGTTGACACTGTCCTGCCACTGTTTTGTACTGACACTGTGTAGAGCAATGCTTCTCAATCCTTTTCAAGTCAGGGACCCCCAAATCAACAAGTATGTGTCCGTGTATAACTCCATCTGAAAAGGGGGGCCCCTATACAAGATTAGTGTTTTTTTTAAGACTTTTTGAAAATAGCAGATACAAGCTTAGTTCACATAAACACACTTTATATCATCGTTGTCGAATGGAAACCTTGTATGTCCAAAATCTTTCATTTTTATCATTTAAAAAAATGTACTAAACTAGTGAAAACAGCCAGTCTACAAATGTAGATCTGCTGTCTTCACTAATTTTGTGCGTCGGCCTTGTCTGATGCAGCAGGGCTTTACTTAAAAAACGTACAAAATCTGAAACTTGGAGATACAAGGTTTCGCAATATTAGCGTTTTTTTCTGGGGACCCCCCCCTGAACCCACTCAAGGTCCCCGGGGGTCCCTGGGGCCCCCACATTGAGGACCAATGCTGTAGAGGAGCTACAGGATACAGTACCTATAGAGCATTTCCCCCAGTCTGTCCCTCCGTGCTTTAAATGGCAGACCATAAAAGCTCTTTTACAAGATGCTGTAAAGAAGCACTTTCCTCACTGCTGCCTCCTGGACACATGCCAGCATGGTTTTTATGTATTATTATAATATTTCTTTTTTTTTTTTTCGTTGTTGTTTCACATTCATATTTATTGCTTTGGGGTTTTGTCCTTCAGTCGGTTAGTGTGTGTAAGTGTGTGTGTGTGCGCGCGCGCGCGCGCGCGCGCGTGTGTGTGTGTGTGTGTGTGTGTGTGTGTGTGTGTGTGTGTGTGTGTGTGTGTGTGTGTGTGTGTGTGTGTGTGTGTGTGTGTGTGTGTGTGTGTGTGTGTGTGTGTGTGTGTGTGTGTGTGTGTTTGCACGTCTATGCACGTGTATGTGATCTGTGGATATGTGTGTGTGTGTGTGTGTGTGTGTGTGTGTGTGTGTGTGTGTGTGTGTGTGTGTGTGTGTGTGTGTGTGTGTGTGTGTGTGTGTGTGTGTGTGTGTGTGTGTGTGTGTGTGTGTGTGTGTGTGTGTGTGTGTGTGGGTGGAGAGTGATGTTGGCACAACGGCTGGTGAAGATTGAGTTGTAAAATTCTTTGACAGTGCGACTCTGGGGAGTCACAGTCCGTGCTACTGGAGATGGACAAGACAGTCACAAACGGGTGCGCTCCGAGTCCCTCTGCTCTTAAATAACCTCCAAAGCCATCAGCCGCTCTCTTGCACCTCCTCTCTCTCTCTCTCTCTCTCTCTCTCTCGGACACGGCCGGCGGCGGCCCTGTACACACCGAGCTGTGATTCCCCCAGGAGCTCCTTGTAGATGAGGCAGGATGCATAAAAATAAGGATGTGTTGGGTTTCTTGGATAACTTATGAATGCCCAGGAAGAGGATATCATCAGTGTCGGGTGGAAACCTTGTATTCCCTAGTTTCAAATGTGTATGTTCTTTCGCAAAGTAAAGCCCTGCTACATCATACAAGGCCGTCGCACAAAAGTAGTGAAAACAGCAGATCTACAAGCACACAACGCCTCACGGTGCGAGGCGTTGTGTGCTTGTAGATCGGCTGTTTTCACTAGTTTAAGTCATTTTTTAAATGGCAAATGCAAAACGAACGGTTTGGACATACAAGGTTTTCACCCGACAACGACGATATGTAATGTGGTTCGGTGTGGCCACTGGCTGTGAATAAATACAAAAGGCATGGGTGCCGTAACTCAGGGTGGGGGACTTGGACGTGTCCAGGAGCTGATACTGTAGGTAAAACACTCCAGCCACCGTCTGTGACAGTGACCAGGGTTCGACACCATAATATACAGTAGCAGAGCCTCAGGCTTGGCCTGGTACTACAACCAACACAAGTGGCAGTGCTTGGGGGATGGAAGCCTCCAGGGCTGGTTGGACAGGGCTGTTCATCTGGGTGGTGGGCAGGGTGGCTGATGAAGGTACCGTGAATGTCTGAGAGCTGTAGGTGGAGGAGACTCTGTGTGTGTTTGAAGAGGCTTGTATTTTTCTGCCCCCTCTCCAGGCCAACAGCGGTGGGGAAAACAGCAAATTACAACTGTAACAAACGGGTTCGAAACAATTGACTTTTTCCCATTTATGTACCGTAGCAGCTGTTGTTTACTGTGGCAATAGTCTGGCATTGATAATATTTGCTTTCATTGAGTTAGTAGAGTATAGTACTTAAGACACAGACGTTAAGAAATCAAAACACTTGTGACTACATTGATCAGTTGTCAGAAACGTACCGAGCATCAGAGGTTTGCGGAATGTTGTCTTGTCACCAGGACATCCATATCAATACTTCTATAGTAAATAGAATGAAGAAGGCACTGGAGCAACTCTGGCTATTCAAGCCTTTTATTTGGATCACAGCGGGTGAAGCACATCAGAAAGCACTCTGTGATGCAAATAAAAAGGCTCAGATTGTCCGAGTTGCTCCAGTCCAGCTTTCTGTCAAAATGAATTGATTGGGGGCTCGGAATGTGATGCCTCGTTGCTTAGAGGTGTGAAGAATTGGTATGAGTATGAGGACTAGGATTGAGAACAGAAGCGCATGTACGCCGGCCGCGCAGTCTGTTTGGGATTGAACGCAGGAACGCTTAGACGAACAAAAAATACCACTCTGTCCGACTGGAGCAACTCGGGTGATTTGAGCCTTTTTATTTGGATCACAGGGTGCAAAGCACAGAAAGCACCCTAGTGATCCAAATTAAAAAGGCTCAAATTGTCAGAGTTGCTCCAGGCCTGCGCCTTCATTCAGATACAGTATATCGTCACTGTCGGGCAGAAACCTTGTATCTCCAAGTTTCAGATTTTGTATGTTTGTTTTTTTCGCAAAGTAAAGCCCTGCTTCATCATACAAGGCCATCGCACAAAAGTTGTGACAACAGCAGATCTACAAGATCTGTGCTTGTAGATCGGCTGTTTTCACTAGTTTAGTTCATTTTTTAAATGATAAATACAAAACAAATGGTTTTGGACATACAAGGTCTCCACCCGACAACGACGATATGTCTGCATACATACTGTATGAGATGCACCGGATCATCAGCCTGATTTCAGCTTGAGGTGCGGTGGACTACCCCTCTACAGTATGCCAAGAATCAGCAGAGTTTGTGAATTCAATCACCATAATTCCATAATTATCAACCGATAATTATGGAAATCACGATGCAGACGTGAAAAATAAACTATAACAATGATGATCTGGAGAGGGAGCTGGGTGTGTTTCCTTCCTCACCCAGAGGCCCTGAAGAGCAGTGTTGTCAGTTCAGAAAAAGCTAAGGTATGGCAACATGACTGGTGTCTTGCAAGACACCAGTCATGTTGCCATACCTTAGCAACAGGCATGACACATTTATTTTAAGAAGTACATTTTATTTTTCCCTCTGTTTCTACGGTTTCTTAAGCAGCCTGGAACAGTTGTTCAAGTGCAGCTAAACTTGGCATGTTAGTAAACGTGCCACAATTAACAATAATGCATCATTGCACCTGTGCAGCTGACCTATGGAACCTGGGAATATAACATTCTGTCAAGATGGGGAGAATACAAGTGTGGAGAATACAATTATAATACCTTGTTACTAGTGACCATTATTGACCATTTTGTTACATTTTGCATTTGTAGTTATTTTACTGTAATTTAACAACATAATAACCAGCACAGATAGACAAAGAGACATCCATGGATTTATATTTAAAAGTAATTTTTATTTCCTCCCCTGGGCCCAGGGCATGGCAGCTGCATACCCCTGCCATACCCAATTGACGCCCCTGCTGAAGAGGAGAACATGTTTGAGAATGAGCCATTAGAATAGCAAAGCATCCATTTGGTCTTTTATGTTGCATGTGATGTGATGGAGGGTGCATTCGACTGGCACACAGTTCATTATCTGAGCACTGTTTACACAACCAGAGAGAAGGGGGGGGAGACGGCGAGAGAGAAAAAAGTGTTTTAACTCCAAAATTATATCGCTTGGAGTGATAGTGATAGTAATAAAGAAGTTATTGATCAAATGATATTGATCGACAGCTCCTCCGGCAAAAAGAGAGACGACCTTGGTCTCCCTCTGCGCCTCGCCCCGTCCCCTCCTCCCCTCCCTCCCTTCTCCCATCCCCCCCCCCCCATTAACCCCCCCACCCCCCCACCTCCACCCCTGGTGGAATTCAATACTATATTATATTTTTTACGCTGTTTATTAAGTCGGACAACAAATAGCTGGCTCGGCGCGAGGTTGAGGAATTGCTGGTAAATCTTTCATGGCTATTCGCCTGTAGGAATTTTGGGCAGCGGGCTGTGTGAAGAGTGATTAAAAAACAGAGAGCTCTGGTCAAGGCTTGATTAGGGGTTGCCATTCAGCGGAGGAGAGGGAGAGAGAGAGAGAGGGAGAGAGAGAGAGAAGAATGAGTGTGTGTGAGAGAGAGAGAGAGAGAGAGAGAGAGAGAGAGAGAGAGAGAGAGAGAGAGAGAGGGAAGAAAAGCAGAGGCTGTGTGTGGGTGTGTGTATTTTTCTTTCTTCTCCTTGGCCTAAATCAGATAATGACCTTGTAGTCTTTGGCGGAGAGAGACAGCAGTAACTACTCCAGCCCGCCACCACCCCGTCAGCCCCCCCCCCCACCCCACCCCACCCTGTCCCCTCATTATGCACAAGGTCAGAGAAGGGAAACAATGGCCATTGATTTGGGCCACCGAAGGCGAGAAGGAAGGGGCCTAGGTGATTGTCAAGTGTTAAATATGAATGCATTGAGCCGACACAGAACTATAAACTGAATAAACGTCTTTATTGACAAAAAATATATATATTTTTGTGGGCCCGCTGAAAGCGAGAACACTATGTTATCTAATCTTCATTATTTATCTATCAAGTTCTCTTCAAAAATGACGTAATCTATCAGTCAAGTTCTCCTTAAAAAGTGACGTAATCTATCAGTCAAGTTCTCCTAAAAAGTGACGTAATCTATCAGTCAAGTTCTCCTAAAACATTACATAATCTATCACTCAAGTTCCCCTTAAAAAATGACGTAATCTCCTCGACAGTACAAAGGCAGGGCCCTTAGCCAATGAGGTGCAGCCAAAGGGCCCATCTTTGTGCCCATACATGGTGTACATGCGAGCCCACACTGTTTCGTAGGAACAGTATTTCTAGTTATTATTATTATTACGTTTTTATTTGTTTTAAAACTTTTTTCCTGTCAAATGACATCCCCCCAGTCAGGACGGCTGACTTTGTCCACATTTGCCACAGCAGTCTGAAAACTAGTTAAACAGACATTGACTAGAATGCATTGTCTGAAAGCAAACCATGGAAGAAAAAGAAATGAAATGAGAGACAGCAGTGAGGTGCGAGATCATCTGCAAAGCCGCCATCCTTTGCCTCACTTACGGCATGTGCGTGATCTTCGTGTTGGTTTGCATGTCAGGAACGTTTGATGGAGAAAAGAGATGGTTGTTATGCCCGGTAAAATATTAATTCTGCTTGCAGGCCAGCAAGAGTGGAACATCCTGGTGAACATGCAGACACAGAAACAAGAAAGAGGGAGGCCTGCATGCATTATTAAGAGAGGCCGACATGTTATTGGCTCATAAAGCATAGGTCAATAAGGAGATTTTCAATTACGGGTGTCTGTTTTAACCTAAAGCTTGATTCATAGGCTACTCTTCCTCCATCTGTCTGGCTGGCTGTCGCTCTCTCCATCCCAGTCGGTATCTCCCTCTCACTCTGTATATTGTCTATCTATCTCTATATCTCTATTATCTTGCTTTTACTCATTTATTTCTGCATTTCCACACTCCATGTGTAGGCCTACTTCTCTCGCTCTCAGTGGTGTAAAGTACATTAACTTAAGTACACTTTTGAGATACTGTATTTGTACTTTATTTGAGTATTTCCAATTTCACTACGTTTGCTTCTATTCCACTACATCTTGGATCCAAATATCGTACTTTTACTCCGCTACAGTTATTTGAAAACTTTAGTTGCTAGTCACTTTGCAGATATAGTGATTATATTATAAAACATATTTTTTTCCACTTTAGCCCTATTTTATACATTACCTTGGCTACTTGAAAATAGTAATGATCTGCAAGCACACAACGCGTTGTTGTTCTTTCTGCGCGAATTCTGGTATTTCTACGTGAATTCCGGTCTTTCTACATTGCAGTATTGATAATTTTGCTTAAGTAAAACATTTGAGCACTTTTTCCACCACTGCTCGCTCTTATAGCTTGCATGCAGTGTGGTGTGTTTGTGTCCGTGCCATGGCTGCTCTGCTAGCCCGAGTGCATGATGGCACAACTGACCTCACCGCTGTCAACTTCCAGTTCTGCGAATGACTCTGAGTGTCTTTCTATGGAGCATGCACACACACACACACCCACACACACACACACACCCACACACACACACACACACACACACACACACACACACACACACACACACACACACACACACACACACACACACACACACTGTGACTACCGTGGGAGCAGCTCCTCATTTACATCAATTATAGATAGTTGACTTCCATGCAGTTCCTTGTGCGTGGTCCCATGCTGCATATTTCATGGCGAGGAGAGGTATTTTATGAGTTAATGCGTCCAGTTGACATGACTCTGAAAGCATTGGCCTGTCCCTTACACTGTGTGCAGGTTAGAGCGAGAACACGCAACAACAAGCCAGAGAGACAGAGAGGGGGGAGTGTGTGTGTGTGAGAGAGAGAGAGAGAGAGAGAGAGAGAGAGAGAGAGAGAGAGAGAGAGAGAGAGAGAGAGAGAGAAGAGAGAGAGAGAGAGAGAGAGAGAGAGAGAGAGAGAGAGGGAGGGATTGTGTATATGGTTTGGGACAGCTTGCAAAGAGAAGCAATCTTTATCAGTGTGTGCACTGTGCATGTGTACTCATGCGCTAGTCGAGGTCGCGCCACAGTGATGTGGACATCAGGCTTGTGGACATCAGGCTTGTGGACATCAGGGATCTCCATATATGGGCAGGGCATACAGGGGATTTGTTCCCCTGACATCACAGATGTAGGGATGTGGACATCAGGGATGTGGACATCAGGGATCCACATATGTGGGCATAAAAGGGATTTGTTCCCCTGGCATCACAGGGATCTCCATATCTCCATACATGGGCATAAAAGGAATTTGTTCCCCCTGGCATCACAGAGATCTCTCTAACAGAGGGCATCATTAATATTGATGACATCAGGGAACTCCATATATGGGCATAAAGGGGATTCTGTTAGTGTGACATCACAGTGAAGCCAGAGCTTGATGTCAGAGCGGCATATTTGAGTGTTACGTTTTTTTTTTACAGAATAATAGGCTTTAGCATTAATGTATGGAATAGCATTCCAAAATATGTTGTCTAACAAGTAGGCTAAGTACTTCAGTAACGTTACAAGGTTCTCATTGAGAGGCCTGACCTTTTCCTTCCTCTTCAGCGTTGATTTCATAGAAGACAATTTTAGATGCAGTTAATGCTAATGTCATTTGTGTGTTTTCCTCATCGAGACATGCCGTGTTTGTAGGATAATATTGCATCAGGAGGAACCATGTTGTACTCGTTCATCCGAATATATCTCAGTTGTACGTAATGTAATCCGCAATGTTAAAACAAATGTCCTTTGGAATACAATTGAGATATCAATATGGCTCATAGGCGACCAGTTTCAACCTTTGGAATGCATGCGCATCCCACTGTACTGTGTACTGTACTCTGAAGAACATAATAAGAGGGAAGAATATAGCTTCAGCGGAGGACAATGTGCTCCGCACTGTACTGCATCTCCATTTGCATTGTATGGTGTTGTGATGACATTTGACTGTAATAAAATGGACACCATTGCTATTTTCAAATACCATGGATATACCGTATTACTACCCAAATTTAGTGTGGGCGCATGCAGAGTGTGTGTGTGTGTGTGTGCGTGCGCGTGCGTGCGTGCGTGCGTGCGTGCGTGCGTGAGTGAGTGAGTGAGTGAGTGAGTGAGTGAGTGAGTGAGTGAGTGAGTGAGTGAGCGAGCGAGCGTGCGTGCGTGCGTGCGTGAGTGGTGTATATGTTTTTGAATGTGTCTGATATGAGTGACAGCACCACTTCAGTTCCAAGATGACTTTCACTCCTTACGGACAAAGCGAGTAAACAAGTCTTATAATCACATTCATTATGCCCTCTCTCTCTCTCTCTCTCTCTCTCTCTCTCTCTCTCTCTCTCTCTCTCTCTCTCCCTCTCTCTTGCCAGCCTGTTGGGGAGGTGTTACCAGCAGCTGGTGCCTTTGCATAATGGGTGAGGTACTTGTGTACATGTGCGTGTGTGTGTGTGTATCACATTTTTCATTTGTATGTTTGTGTGCATGTATTTGCGTGTCCCTATATGCCTGTATCTCAACGAGTGTGTGTGACCAGAAGTATGCATGTCACTAGAGCTGCGTGCGTGCGTGCGTGCGTGTGTGCCTTTGTGCGCATGTGCAGAAGGGAGGAGGCCCATCTCGGGTGGTACAAATTGCTTTTTTGACCCTGTAATTAGCAAGCGAAGAAGCTCTGAAGGGCCCTGGTGATGAAGCTGGCTCCCGCGGATGCATTTCAACGTGGACGCATACGTTATCATTTTGTGGAAGGCTAATGGTCTGTTGAGACGTCCTCTCAAACCTCACTCCTCTCGCTCCGTGGTGGTCCCACCGTCACGCCAACTTCCATGTTGCGTTTCACGCCAGCCACTCTTCCTCCCCTTACTTACTCTCTCCTCCTCAGCTCCTCTGATGTCTCCTCTCCTCTCCTCTCCTCTCCTCTCCTCTCCTCTCTCTCTCCTCTCCTCCTCTCCTCTCCTTTCCCTGCTCGTTCTGTGCAGTAATTACGTTGTGTCCACAAGCCATTGCGTGGCCAGTTTCCCACAGACGCAGCACATGTGTTCAAGCGGAATATCGTATGAACTTGCAAACAAAGACACACATCTCTCACTGAGATGTCATAGTGTGTGTGTGTGTGTGTGTGTGTGTGTGTGTGTGTGTGTGTGTGTGTGTGTGTGTGTGTGTGTGTGTGTGTGTGTGTGTGCGTGCGCGTGTGTGTGTTTGAGTATTTTCATGTGTCTCTGAGGGATGTCTTGTTGATTATGTCATGATGGTACTGTGTGTGGCTGTATGTAACCACGCACATGCATGTGTGTGTGTGTGTGTGTGTGTGTGTGTGTGTGTGTGTGCATGTTTTCACAGACACTGTGCAGCGTGCGTGCGTGCGTGCGTGTGTGTGTGCGTGCGTGAGGTTTGCCCTTACAACAGCTGTCATTAGAGAAGCGAGTGGAAGAGAATGCAATTAGACACGTCAGCTCTGAGATCAATCACTCTCCATTACAACCTCCACAAGGTGAGCACGAGGAGAGAGCACACACGCGCGCACGTGTGCACACACACACACACACACACACACACACACACACACACACACACACACACACACACACAGAGAGAGACAAGGAGACGTGTATTCATTAGATGCAGAAATACAGTTTAACACACAACACAACCGACGTAAACAAGACTGTAAAAGGCCTTATTCGGGATGTTCCTGCTGGGCAGGATGTTCTAACTGTACCTGTGCTGCTGTGCTGCATCTCTAATGTGACTACTGTACATGTGATGTTGTTCATTGTGACTAATAAAATATTCAATCAAAAACATATACTTAGGGTTAAGGAAGGGAGAAGGATGAAAGAAATTAAAGCCGTAGAGAGAGAGAGAGAGACAGACAGACAGACAGACAGACAGACAGACAGACAGACAGACAGACAGACAGACAGACAGACAGACAGACAGACAGACAGACAGAGGGTCTTGGCAGACAAAGATAAAGATGGCCAAGAGAACAGCTGTGTTGTAAAGTAACAAAGTACATTTACTCAAGTAATTTACTTAAGTACAGTTTTTTAGGTATTTGTATTTGTACTTGAGTATTACCAAATTTCTAATACTTTGACTTCTACTCCACTGCATCTCAGATACAAATAGTGTAACTAAACTAGTTTGCAGCTATTACTACCAAAACCTCCACCGGCTGTCTGTCTGTGAGTGAGTGAGTCAGTCAGTCAGTCCGTCACACTTTTGCCCTGCTCTATCTCCACAACCGTTGCCCCCATCCATGCCAAATTTTGCACACACACTCCTTGACTGCCAAACTACAACCTCCAAGGACCCCCGGATGTAAAAAAATACCAAATGTGCTCACACGTCACACGTCACACTTTTTCCCTGCTTATATCTCCGCACCCGTTGACCCGATCCATGCCAGATTTTACACACACACTCCTTGCCTGCCAAACTACAACCTCCAAGGACCCCCGGAGCCCCCTGGGGGACCCCCAGATGTAAAAAATGACCAAATGTGCAAAAATGACCAAATGACCACCCCAACGGGGCTGCTCACGGGGAATTCCCGGGGACCACCGACTCCTGGTGCTCCAGAACGGATGCAAAAGTGGTGGCGCCCCCAGTGGAGGACCCCCTGCCACTGCAGCGCACATAAAATGCCGTAACTCGGGCTAGGAGCGTCCGGGAGAGCCGGGGCCGGTACCTATTCGTCCGCAAAGGCAACGCGGAGACCCCACCCCTCATTTCTCACATGGCCCTATTCTAGCGCCACCTTCAGGCCGATTTTTAAAACACATTTGTGGACACTGCTCCTACAGTTTTTGCCCTAAAATCACGAAAATCACTACACAGCATGTCTACACTCATGTCATCAACATGGATCAGGAAGATTTTGGAAAAACACATTTTTGCCCTATTTGTGGAGATAAGCCACCTACGGTCGCTTATCTCCCGATTAGGGAGTCTTACTGGTTATATCATGAAACATACATTAATCCACTTCAGCCCAATTTTATGCCTAGGGGCTATATTTGAAAATAGCCGATCTGCAAGCTCACACAACACGTCGCATTCTGAGCTTGTAGATCTGCTATTTTCAAACATTTTGTTACTTTTACTTTTGGTACTTTGAGTATATTTTGATGCCAACACTTTTGTACTTTTACTCAAGTACGTACATTTTAAATCTGGATTTTACTATAGTATTTCTACCCTGCAGTATTGATACTTTTACTTGAGAGAGAGAGTGAGAGAGAGAGTGTGTCCTGGACAGCGGCAGTTTAAACAGGCGGTTAGTGAACCCACCACCACATCTTCAAACAGACAGTCTGGGTGTGATGAGTTCCCTGCAGACCACCGAGTCTCCTCTGCCTCCAATAAAGCACACACACTTTGCTTTTTTGCCAGTGTGTGCACTTTTAATTGCGCTCCCATCGCTCTCCCGCAGCCCCTCAATCTCTCTCCCCCTCTCTCTCTCTCTAGCTCTCTCGCTCTCTGTCAGTCGCGTTGCCCTTCTCCCTCTCCATGCCCCATTCAACTGCTCTCTCTCTCCTCTGCCTGCCCACCCCCCCCCCCCCCACCCCTCCATCCGTCTCTCTATCTGTCCTCCGCTCTTCAGAGGGAAAGCTTGTTCGCTTTATTTTAATTTCATAGAGAGATGCCTAAGGGAAAGAGAGAGACACCAGAGAGAGAGGGAGAGAGAGAGAGAGAGAGAGAGAGAGAGAGAGAGAGAGAGAGAGAGAGAGAGAGAGAGAGAGAGAGAGAGAGATGGGCACAGGCAGAGGGGCAGAGACAAAAGCTGGCAGAACAGAAACCAGGGAGACAGAAAGAGAGAGACAGATGGGGGGAGAAACATTGAGAGGGGGTGGGGGGTGAGAGAAGGGGAGAGAAGAGTGGGAGGGTGGAGGGAAAAGAATTAGGAAATGTGTGTGTTTTATTTCAGGGTGCTGGCTCTGTGCAAGGTCTTTGATGTTTGGTGGAAGGCCAGCCTTGAGGACCGTCTGAAAACCAATCAGACGACCCCAACATAACAGGGTTACACACACACACACACACACACACACACACACACACACACACACACACACACACACACACACACACACACACACACACACACACACACACACACACACTGTCAATAAGTGTGTGGATGTGTCAGTGGCAGTTATTTGGAGTCGCTCATGTGTCGATTAGTGTGATCACTGATCATTGCATGTCTGATATCTTCATTTAACTCTGATGGTGAGGAGGAGTCAACAGTGACACCGACATTTAGTGTCCATGTGACTAACTGTAATGTCACAGATGTACTGCTAAAACTTCTATACGTGTGTGTGTGTGTGTGTGTGTGTGTGTGTGTGTGTGTGTGTGTGTGTGTGTGTGTGTGTGTGCGTGTGCGTGTGCGTGTGCGTGTGCGTATGCATGTGTGCCCGTGCTTGGAGAATTTGTACAGTATACTATAGATCAGCGTTTCTCAAACCTTCAAATGTCAAGGTCTACCTTTAAACTCTGACAGTGTACAAATGGAACCAAATGGACCCGTTAGGGTTCATTTGGTTCCATGTGTCACACTGTCAGAGTTACAGACTTGTATGGGTCAATTTAGACCCACAGAGTCCCTGGAATCCACTTTGAGAAACACTGCTATAGAGATGGAAGTTTTTGTTGTATCTAGAACACTTTAACATCTGTGCTTTATTTGTTTCTCCTCTATTGTAATATCTTATTTATGGTTTTATATGTGCACACACACATGCACACATTTTGTGTGCCCCGCAAGCATATCTGGACCGGCGGGCCGTGCGCCGTAAATCCTGGCGCGCTCGACTCTTTCCGCGTGCGCTTCGAGAGTGCACGCACGCCAGCAGCATGCATGCATGCATGCGCGCGCTTGCCCACACTCCGACCTGCTTGTGTATCTGTGTCGGACTGCAGGTGTGCAGGGTGGGTGGTGAAAGATGAGCCCTGGCGAGGCGGTGTCCACCTTGCCCTTTGGCTATTTCTGTTCCCGGCCTGGCCTCGTCCCTGTGCTGCTTGCGTAATGATCTGGGAGATAGAGATCGCTGTCTTTTGTTGTGTTGTCTCTGTCAGTCATAACTGGGCTTCGGTGCCAGAAGGTCAAGCGCACAGAGTATAGGAACAAGCTTACACAGTACTGTGCACGCGCGCGCACACACACACACACACACACACACACACACTCACAAAATGTGTGACGTGAAAGACACCAGATATGCGTCTCTGAGATGGAGGTCAGCAATTGATCTGATAGCGCACATGAACAGTGTGATATCTAACTGCAGAGGACTGGACCTGTGCTATCACATGTTTTATGGGTATAATGTATTCTTCAGTGTATAATTGGATTATGCCCCGTTGTGTCCATTGTGTATGCGTCTGTATTATGAATTGACTGTCAAATACTCCCTGTGCATGAAAATATGCCGTACAAACTAAGACAGAAACGTAGCACACACTCAATGGTTTTGGCAGCAGGTGCTGTTTCCCTGCAATTATTTCACCCCGAAAATATATTGTTTGAGCCATTAGAACATTCGCAGAGAACGTAAATATTAGGTGGCGATAAAGCAGGGTCATTTTTATTTGGAGCGAGGTCGATTTTCACCACAAAGAACGGCATCAATATGAATGAGGCATCAACTGCTGTATATCGTCGTTGTCGGTTGGAAACCTTGTATGTCCAAAACCGTTCGTTTTGTATCTATCATCTAAAAAATATACTAAACTAGTGAAAACAGCCGATCTACAAGCACACAACGCCTCGCACCTCAAGGCGTTGTGTGCTTGTAGATCTGCTGTTTTCACTACTTTTGTGCGACGGCCTTGTATGATGAAGCAGGGCTTTGCTTTGCGAAAAGATTTACACATTTGAAACTTGGAGTTACGAGGTTTCTGCGCGACAGTGACGATGTGAATAGTTAGTAATGTGAAATGTACTTTCCGACGCTTTTTTGGATTATTTATTTGTCACTCTCCCGCTGTGTAAAGAAAGACCTTTAGTATGGATGAAAGAGCCTTGAAGTATGGCAACATTTCTACAAGGGTCATGAGGCTTTGACTGCACCGCAGGATGGTTCATATGCACCAATGTTAGATGGAATATTGATTTGTTACAGATTTACATCTGGCTTGAATGTATTATCTTCCATTGGTGTCATTCCAAAGTCTGTTTCTACAAGTAAGCCATAGAATTCGGCCTCCCGTGCCACAAACATGTCAATAGATCTCAACCTTACAAACTACTTCTTCAGAAAAGCATTCGGCCTCCAACAGAGCTTGTGCTCTTCATGTCGGAGTGGATGTGCGTTTTGACCTGCTTCTAAGTTTGACAGATGATAATCTGGCGCCTGTAGTCAGCGAGAGAACAAACGCGTTAGTGCCAGGTCTCCATTCGCACAAAAAACAAGAAACAAATATAAACGCTATGGGCATGAGACAGAAAAACAGAAATAAACATCAAAGGAAAAAGGAGAGCGATCTACCTGTTTGTTCATTAACGTCCTCCAAGTCATTACCTACCGATGTGTGTCAACACTCGAGAGATGGAGAGATGATGATGATGATGATGGAGAAAGAGAAAGAGGAGAACGCGGAAGATAGAGCTGAGGGCGGAATGTCCACCAGGAATACAAGAGGGGCCTTTGCCAAAAGAAAACACAGGGCCTTCGTCTTCTCTCTTTCCATCTGTCCGTCTCTCTCTCCGTATCAAGCCTTTCTCTCTCTCTCTCTCTTCCTTGTCTTTCTATGTTATTCCCTTTGTTAGGGGAACTCACCATACAGGACTTCAGAGGAGCCCGCAACGAGCACATCAAAGCCCGCCGACAGATTGTGGCCCAGTGGACACACACTCCAGAGTAGGCATTAATTTGTTTTCTCAAAAAATGTAGAAAAGGCCTGAGTCTTAAAACGAAGTGAATGAAAGAGCTCTCTCTCTCCGTCTCTCTTTTGTGTTGTCGTTGTTGTTGTTTGCTTTTCTAAGATCCTCTCTTCTTTTGTTTTGCTGTTGTGCTGTGGTTGTATTTTCCTTCAGTGTCTTCTGCCTTCTTTCGGGAAGTTTCCAAATGTCGAAGGTGGCTGAGGTCACACTGGCACCTTGTTTTTTTTTTTTTTTTGTCAGACGCTCATTTGGGAGGGTTCTGTCCTTTCTCTCTCTCTCTCTCTCTCTCTCTCTCTCTCTCTCTCTCTCTCTCTCTCTCTCTCTCTCTGTCTTCCTTCTCCCCCTCTCTTTCTCTTTCTCTCGTCGACTCTTCTGACAAGCTCACTTTGAGTTCAGCCCACATGGCTGTGGGCGAAAATCAATGCCCATATGTGTCTTCAGCTGCTGTACACTGGAGTAATGAAGGTTAGAGAGAGAGAGAGAGGAGAGAGAGAGAGAGAGAGAGAGGGAGAGGGAGAGAGAGAGAGAGAGAAAGAGAGAGAGAGAGAGGCGTGTAAAGAGTGCAAGAGGAAGTGAGAGAGAGCCCAGTGATTACAGAAAAAATATTCATCACTGCTAACAAATTGTGCATCTGTTTACCGAAACGGATGAATAATTAAAGGAGAAAAGAGCTCTCGGAATCTTTTTCTTTTCTTTTTTTTTTTCTTTTTCCTCGGCTACCACCATTCGCCCCAGGTGTTGTTTTTGCGGGCAGTGATAGATGGAGAGGGCAGACTAATTGCTGAAAGTGTTGCTTGGCGTTATTAAAGATCATTACCGCGGGATTCGGCGCTGGAATTAATTCACCAAAGCCACCGGATGACCATTACCCCGCGAAGTGTACCGTGGAGTTCACCGACCTCTCGTGGTGAATCGCAGACAGTTTATTGATCGCTATCATAGCGCCCCTCCGTGTTTCCGATGTCACGGCTGGGTATCCTCTTTTGTCTAATTGTTTCTTGTTGAATTGTAAAGCAGCGAGTGGGAGGCTATGGAAGGAGGCTTTTTAATGACTTGTGTCTAAAATAGGATACTTTGAGGTTGTGGCGGAGGGGGGGAAATGACCAGCCATCTTGTATCTTTGGTAGGTTTCAGTTAATTCCCAAACTTCTCTTCTCTTGTCTTTTATGCCATACCATTGGCTATGACAAACTTTTAAGTAAATGAATACAGGCCACACCGGGAGCCTTCGCAAACGTTTCTGGCCGTGACCTTTTAACAGCTTCACATGGATCTATTAGAACAAGGGTCTTCAACAGGGGGTCCGGGACCCCTAGGGGGTTCTCAGAGTTACTACGGGTCCTCCAAATCTTTGAGTGATAGAAGTTTTTTGTCTCCTCTTTTATATTAACCACTTGAACCCTAGCGTCCATATTCGGAGAACTTTAGCCGAAAATAGCAGATCTACAAGCTCACAACGCCTTGCGCTGCGAGGCGTTGTGAGCTTGTAGATCGGCTATTTTTGGCAAAGTGGTTTGGTGTAGAGGGGAAAAAGAGCAGACTAAGTACAGAGTGAAAGGTGAAGTTTATTAAGTATTGACGTTCCAAGTGGTTAAATATCTGAAAACATTAATTGACATGAATCCAAAATACACTGACGATTATGCTGTCAAACAATGAAACTATATGGAATCTATGAAAAGGTTGTGGGGGTCTCTGCTTCATCTCTCTCTCAACTAAGGGGTCCTTGGCCTGAAAACGTTGAAGACCCCTGTATTAAAAGACAAAGCAGAATGATGTGTTCCACTTTGCTCGCGTGTTACACGCGCAAGGATCCGAGTTCAAGGTTTGCGATTTCCAAAACCACGGCAGGCGTCCCAGAACATTTGAAGCATCATCTCCTTCCTAACATCCCAATCATGTCTTTGCAGAGCCGGTTAGACCCACCAAGCAGCCATCCATCTGACCAGCTGACCGGTAGCAGCCAACAACAGACGGCAGCGCAGCGCATCGCAGCCTCGCACATCCCATCTCCCAGTCACCCCACGTCAAACCCGGCGCCTCCGGGCGGTGTTTTAGGTCGACTCCCGGGCCTGTTCTATCTCGCAGCCGGAGCCAACGATTTTCACAGGGGCAGAGTTTTTCCTTGGGTTTTTGATGCCTTTTTTCTTTCCACTTACTCGCCATTTGCTGACCCTCTTCAGAATGCTAGCGGAGACAGGCGGATTCCTCTTGTTGGACGGGCAGACGCGGCGTGTATCTTATACGCTTCTCCTGCGACCTCTTGGCCTCCTCTTCTGCGGGTTTGATCTCTCCCCTGCCTGGCTGTTGCTCGGGCCCCCGGAGGGTGCTGGAGCTGGGGGGCTTCAGGGGTGGGGGTCTTCAAGAGGGCCTTTCAATCCTTCATCCAGGTCTTAATGTTCAAAAGACCTTGGCTGGTCATGCGCGCACACACACACGCACGCACGCACATACACACGCACGCACGCACGCACACACGCACGCACGCACGCACATACAAACGCACGCACACACACACACACACACACACACTCGTGCACGCACACACACACAGACACACACGCACGCACACACACACACACACACACTCGTGCACGCACACACACACACGCACACACACACGCGCACACACATTCACATTCACAAAACGCAGTTTGTATATCTGCACACACAGAATACACACATACACACATAGACTACTACAGATAGTTACACATCCACACAAACACATACAGTACATATCGTCGTTGTCGGGTGGAAACCTTGTAAGTCCAAAACCGTTCGTTTTGTATTTAGCATTTTAAAAATTATCTAAACTAGTGAAAATAGCCGATCTAATGTACAAGCACACAGCGCCTCGCACCGCGAGGTGTTGTGTGCTTGTAGATCAGCTATTTTCACTAGTTTTGTGCAGTAGTCTTGTGTGGTGAACCAGGGCTTTACTTTATGGAAAAAATTACAAATTTGGAGATACAAGGTTTCTGCCCGACAGTGACGATATAGTACTGTACATAGATACATACTGTATGCAGACTATGCACAGAGGCGTGCACGCACGCACGCACACACGCACAAAATCACTCACCGCAACCCATTCATTCACACAATCTAGAGCTGCACACAAAAACACAGTGAGAGAGGAGGAGAGACAGACAGGAATAGCAGAATATATAGAGGGAGTGAAACAGATGTATAGTGTGTGATGGTCAAAAGTCAGCTATAAGTCTCCTGTGAGGTTTGACCTCAGCACCACCTCACAATGAGATTAACCACGTCTAGTGTACGGTCAAACTCATTCACTCTGCTATAAACCCACTATATACTGCGCTATAAAGCCACTATTTCGTCGTTGTCGGGTGAAAACCTTGTATGTCCGAAACCATTTGTTTTGTATTTTGCATTTTTAAAATGATTTAAAATAGTGAAAACATCCGATCTACAAGCACACAACGCCTCGCACTGCGAGGCGTTGTGTGCTTGTAGATCTGCTGTTTTCACTACTTTTCTGCGATGGCCTTGTATGATGAAGCAGGGCTTTACTTTGCAAAAGAACCTACAAATTTGAAACTTGGAGATACGAGGTTTCCACCCGACAACGACGATATACTGCACTATAAACCCACTATATATTGCACAGCGGGGCTTCATGTGCATGTGTGATAACTCCACTATAAACCCACTATATCGTCACTGTCGGACAGAAACCTTGTATCTCCAAGTTTCAAATATGTATGTTTTCTTTTTCGTTAAGTAAAGCCCTGCTTCACCATACAAGACCGTCGCACAAGACTAGTGAAAATAGCCGATCTACAAGCACATCGCGAGGCGTTGTGTGCTTGTAGATTGCGGCTATTTTCACTAGTTTAAGTCATCTATCTATAAATGCGAGAAGTCTCTGCGTGTGTGTGTGTGTGTTTGTAATCCGCGTATCTCGAGAACCGTTCGTCCCACCGTATGAGAACCGTTCGTCCCACGGGCACGCGCGTTCCGTCCCACGGGCACGCGCGTTCTCCATATATGGGCATAAAATGAATGCCCCCATATATGGGCATAAAATGGATAAAGGGACACAGACAGACAGATTCAGAGATCTCCGAGAACCGTTCGTCCCACGGGCACGCGCGTTCCGTCCCACGGGCACGCGCGTTCTCCATATATGGGCATAAAATGAATGCCCCCATATATGGCCACGGCACGGAGTGCAGTGCCGGGTCTCGACCCGACCCGACGCGCGGTTTTCCCAAACCGGCGCGAAACGTTCGGAATCTCCTTATGCGGGGTTGATTGTTGACATCAGGCTGTTTCTGAGGAAATCGGCGAAAGCTCTGACTCATTGTGACATCACTTCATAAAAGGCTCTGACATCACGTACGCCACATGAGTCAACAAAAAATCTCTGTGAGTGTGTATGTATGTAGGTAATCCACGTATCTCGAGAACCGTTCGTCCCACGGGCACACGCGTTCTCCATTTGGGCATAAAATGAATGCCCCCATATGAGAACCGTTCGTCCCACGGGCACGCGCGTTCCGTCCCACGGGCACGCGCGTTCTCCATATATGGGCATAAAATGAATGCCCCCATATATGGGCATAAAATGGATAAAGGGACACAGACAGACAGATTCAGAGATCTCCGAGAACCGTTCGTCCCACGGGCACGCGCGTTCCGTCCCACGGGCACGCGCGTTCTCCATATATGGGCATAAAATGAATGCCCCCATATATGGGCATAAAATGGATAAAGGGACACAGACAGACAGATTCAGAGATCTCCATATATGGGCGTGAAATGGACGCAAATAGACAGATATCTCCATATATGGGCATATATGGGCAGACGTACGCCACATGAGTCAACAAAAAATCTCTGTGAGTGTGTATGTATGTAGGTAATCCGCGTATCTCGAGAACCGTTCGTCCCACGGGCACGCGCGTTCTCCATATATGGGCATAAAATGAATGCCCCCATATGAGAACCGTTCGTCCCACGGGCACGCGCGTTCTCCATATATGGGCATAAAATGAATGCCCCCATATATGGGCATAAAATGGATAAAGGGACACAGACAGACAGATTCAGAGATCTCATACGGCATAAAGGGACACAGACAGACACACAGACAGACGGATACAGAGATCTCCATAAATGGGCATAAAATGGACGCAAATGGCATATATGGGCATAAAATTTACGCAGAATCACAAAGATCTCCATATACGGGCATAAAGGGACACAGACAGACAGATTCAGAGATCTCCATCACGCGCGTTCTCCATATATGGGCATAAAATGAATGCCCCCATATATGGGCATAAAATGGATAAAGGGACACAGACAGACAGATTCAGAGATCTCCGAGAACCGTTCGTCCCACGGGCACGCGCGTTCCGTCCCACGGGCACGCGCGTTCTCCATATATGGGCATAAAATGAATGCCCCCATATATGGGCATAAAATGGATAAAGGGACACAGACAGACAGATTCAGAGATCTCCATATATGGGCGTGAAATGGACGCAAATAGACAGATATCTCCATATATGGGCATATATGGGCAGACGTACGCCACATGAGTCAACAAAAAATCTCTGTGAGTGTGTATGTATGTAGGTAATCCGCGTATCTCGAGAACCGTTCGTCCCACGGGCACGCGCGTTCTCCATATATGGGCATAAAATGAATGCCCCCATATGAGAACCGTTCGTCCCACGGGCACGCGCGTTCTCCATATATGGGCATAAAATGAATGCCCCCATATATGGGCATAAAATGGATAAAGGGACACAGACAGACAGATTCAGAGATCTCATACGGCATAAAGGGACACAGACAGACACACAGACAGACGGATACAGAGATCTCCATAAATGGGCATAAAATGGACGCAAATGGCATATATGGGCATAAAATTTACGCAGAATCACAAAGATCTCCATATACGGGCATAAAGGGACACAGACAGACAGATTCAGAGATCTCCATATATGGGCGTGAAATGGACGCAAATAGACAGATATCTCCATATATGGGCATATATGGGCATAAAATGGACCCAGAACTATATCTGCAGTGATCTCCATATATGGACATAAAATGGACGCTGACAGACAGACAGATAACAGATATCTCCATATATGGGCATAAATGGACACAGGCAAACAGATGGTCAAAACGGGTCCTATGACAACAGGTATAATGGGGTTTGCATTAAAGGGCGGGGCATTCATTCCCTATTTACGTTGTTCCGAGTTGGCCAGGTCACCGACTAGACGCTGGGCCGCCCAGCTTCTAGTTATTAAAATGATAAATAAAAACAAGCGGTTTCCACCCGACAACGACAATATACTGCACAGCGGGGCTTTGTGTGCATGTGTGATAACCTCACTGGTTCTCAACCTGTTGGCCCGGGGCCCACTGGTGGCCCACGAGGGTATTGCAAGTGGGCGGCCAAATAACTGTCAAACCACTAAGTTAATAATAATGATATATATAGCATTAATGTTAAAAAATGATGTAGATGAATAACAACTATAGGTTCCATTGATCCAAGATGGAACACAATCCATCGATTAATTGACTGAAAATGCACGCAGGCCCACCATCCACCCCACCATCTTGCCGCCAATGCATTCAAGATTAACAAGCTTGTGAGCCCTGGTCCAGTGTTAAACTGACATTAACGGAAACGGCAAAGCAGCGAGAGGGAAGCAATGTAAGCCATACTAAGAACAATCACACTGTAGAATGTTAATTTAACTGAGCATAATGAATGCCCCCATATATGGGCATAAAATGGATAAAGGGACACAGACAGACAGATTCAGAGATCTCATACGGCATAAAGGGACACAGACAGACACACAGACAGACGGATACAGAGATCTCCATAAATGGGCATAAAATGGACGCAAATGCCATATATGGGCATAAAATTTACGCAGAATCACAAAGATCTCCATATACGGGCATAAAGGGACACAGACAGACAGATTCAGAGATCTCCATATATGGGCGTGAAATGGACGCAAATAGACAGATATCTCCATATATGGGCATATATGGGCATAAAATGGACCCAGAACTATATCTGCAGTGATCTCCATATATGGACATAAAATGGACGCTGACAGACAGACAGATAACAGATATCTCCATATATGGGCATAAATGGACACAGGCAAACAGATGGTCAAAACGGGTCCTATGACAACAGGTATAATGGGGTTTGCATTAAAGGGCGGGGCATTCATTCCCTATTTACGTTGTTCCGAGTTGGCCAGGTCGCCGACTAGACGCTGGGCCGCCCGAAGGGCGGCCCAGCTTCTAGTTATTAAAATGATAAATAAAAACAAGCGGTTTCCACCCGACAACGACAATATACTGCACAGCGGGGCTTTGTGTGCATGTGTGATAACCTCACTGGTTCTCAACCTGTTGGCCCGGGGCCCACTGGTGGCCCACGAGGGTA
>NC_137833.1:22850820-22852863 GCF_963921795.1 Nannobrachium achirus
TGAAACATGAGGGTCCTCCATGTGACTTCAAGGAAGGTCGTCGTCAAGGCGATGATGACAGCTTTTTAGTGCAGCGTGTCTGGGAGGTCAGCCAGTGTACTGACACAGACAGACAGACAGACAGACAGACAGACAGACAGACAGACAGGAGAGAAGACAGGGGAAACAAAAGTGGTGGAAAAGGTACATATTTTATTTAAGTAAAAGTATACTGCTAAATAGAAATACTCTGAATTCAATGTCCAGAATTCAAAATGTACTTGAGTAAAAGTATGAAAGTGTTGGCATCAAAATGTACTTAAAGTTTTCAAATAATTGTAGTGCAGTAAAAGTACAATATTTGGATCCGAGATGTAGCGGAGTAGAAAGTAAAGTAAAAGTATATTGGAAATCGGAAATACTCAAGTTAAGTACAAATACCTAAACATTTTACTTAAAGGGGTGCTGTCACCTAAAGGGGTACTGTCACTTTAAAAAAGTCATCTTAAAATATGAGTTAATATTTTTATGATGTCATTGTGGGAATGCGCAATTATAAGCCAATCAAATTAATTGACTGTATACTTAGACTACTTACTGTACTGGTCAGCTGTTGTTGGGGGGCGAGGGGCAGATTACACTGTGACATGAGTTTCAGACTATTTCAGACCGTTTTCAGAGAGACCACGTGACCTACTATATCATACTATTATAATTTCGGGGGCGTGTCAGCGGGCCTTTAAGTACAGTACTTGCGTAAATGTACTTAGTTACTTTAAACCACTGCAGACAGACAGATAGACAGACAGACAGACAGACAGACAGACAGACAGACAGACAGACAGACAGACAGACAGAGAGGACAGGGGGAAACAGACCTGCTGGTATGCAGGACAATCACACCGACATGTCAGGCAGGCAGATGAGGAGTAGACTAGAGTAGGCTGGCACGCTGACAGACAGTCCCTCTGGCATCAACAAGATAGATGCTCAGGGTTGCATTTGCATACACTATTAAGGGTAAGGTCTGCACCAGCTCCTCTACCCCGCCCTCCCACCTTCTCCTTCTCCTCCACCTTCCTCTCTCTCTCCCTCTCTCTCTCTCTCTCACTCTCTCTCTCCCTCTCTCTCTCTCTCTCTCTCTCTCTCTCTCTCTCTCTCTCTCTCTCTCTCTCTCGTCTCTCTTTATTGTTTTTAATCAGAGGCGAGTGTCAACAGAATAAATGAAGTTGCACAGTGGAGTGAAATTTTTATTACGTCGCTCGGTCGGCGGGGGAAGGGACGATGATGATGATGCCCCCCTCCCCCCCCCGCCCCACCCAACTCTTCATTCATCAGTGGCCGTATATTGAGGGAGCATGGGAGAGAGAGAGAGAGAGAGAGAGAGAGAGAGAGAGAGAGAGAGAGAGAGAGAGAGAGAGAGAGAAAGAGAGAGAGAGAGAGAGGGAGAGGGGGGAAAAAAAGCAGAAATGAGTTGCCGGGCGTCGGTAATCAATGGAAGGGCTCCATATGGCGCGGATCAAAGGTGTCACATAGTGTGCGGTTCTGCTTTATTGCCAGCCAGCGCCGTTAATTGGACAACAAGATCAGAGGCAATATTAAAATCCAATTAAATTGATATGAACAGATTGCCAAGTGATGTACACTAATGTATAATTGAGTATCAAGCAAACGCGAGTGGCCTGTCTAGAGCGGCCCGCTGCTGAATAAATGATGGACGAGAGTCACTGCGGAGGATAGGAACAAGTTTGCACATTAGCCCCCCCCCCCCCCCCCTCCCCAACAACCCCTCCTCCCCTCCTCCCCCCCTACCCCTCCTCTCTATCTCTCTCTCTCTCTCCTCCACTCCTCACACTCTCACACTGAGTCTCACTTTCACCCCCCCTCACCTCTCCCATGCTGCTGTTCACCATCCCTCCATCCATCCCTCTCTCTAATTTCATCTCTTTCTCTCTCTCTCTCCCTCTCTCCTTCTCTCTCTCTCTCTCTTGCTTTCTGAAAGCTGGCTGACATTCTTAAAGGGGCCGTTTCCTCCTGCATAATAAGGGCAGAGGGGCGGATATG
>NC_137833.1:22853063-22888063 GCF_963921795.1 Nannobrachium achirus
ACATTTAGCAGCAAGCACAAGACTTATTTCGGAGTTATTTTAGCCCCACTAACTGCTATTTTGTTAAATGTGTAGTAGTTAGTACAGTACGGGTCCCCCTTAATCTGAGAGCACAGGAAGTCGTTTTTATGTTTTTTAGAGAAACTGGCACATACTGTAACCATAAGGAGCTGCCTACAGGATTCCCTTCCCAGATTACCCAGCTCTGACCCAACGGTAATCACAAATTACGAAACCCCCGTCGGCTTGGACGGTGTTCAGAAAAGGGAAAACCAAATCCCTTGCTTTGAAGTAAGCGGAAAGCGGAGAGAGAAACGCATCCCAGTGGCGGTGAAGAGTGTGCAATTTGTCATTTGCCATGGCCCACGATGCAATTTGTCATTCGCTATCGGCGGGGGCTGAGTGCGCGGTCTAGGACTAAGGAAAAAAGAAGGTCCCTCTTTCTCCTCCCCGTGTTTTCTTCCTGCGACGCCAGGCCCGGTACGAAGCGCACGCTCATTCCCGCGTCTCCCGCTTCTCAGGGTTTGAGTTATGGACTCGCCTGTCGCACTCTATTTGTGGCGACCCATTCTGTTGATCACAGAGTGCCCAGCACATGCACACACACACACACACACGGAAACACACAAAAATGTGTATAACCCAAAAGGAAACCCATACTTACACCATGGTCATCCCCCACTCCTTTCCTCTCTCTCTCTCTCTCTCTCTCTCTCTCTCTCTCTCTCTCTCTCTCTCTTCCTCCCTCCATCCCACGTTCTTTTACGACCTCTGTGGCCTGTTTGCCAGGGGGCCTTGGCTGTCATTATGCGGTGCACTGTTTGGTTTTGCGAGCGCTCGCCCTCTGATTAGGCCAACGGACACTTTCTTAAAAAAAAAAAAAAAAAAAAAAAACGAAGGTATATAAAAACGTTGGATAATCCCCCTTTGCCCAAACATCAAGACGTTGAAGGCTTATTAAGGGGTCTTTTGGACTGTTTGGGTTAAAGAACGAGGCAGAGGTGGCCACATATGGACGCCGGAGAGCGGCTCAAAGGGAGAAGCGGATCCCTGTGTTTATTCTAGAGATTTCTTAGAGGATGGTTTGTGGTCAGCCATGTGGCGCGAGGCCGCACATGAAAGGAAATGTTGGACGAATGCAGGAGCACTAACAGGGCTTTCTCACACGAGCCCTCCACAGGACCAAGCACACCACAGAGATGCAGGCCAGGCGCACAGAGAACCCCGGTCACATGCACTGAGTGAGGCAGAGATATGATATGAGTCCTGACATGGTTGTTATTGTGCAACCAGACCTCACGGTAATGTGTAGACATAGTTAGGAAAAGTAATTTATCTTTTTCGCATGATATTTGTATGAATGAAATGCAGACCCTTACTTGGGGGGCTAAAACCCACAGTGTTATGACATTAAACCTACAACCATAACCAAACTAACCTTAACTCAAATGAATTATTTGAGGTTAAACTAAAC
The DNA here is from genome assembly GCF_963921795.1 of Nannobrachium achirus. Taxonomy (NCBI): domain Eukaryota; kingdom Metazoa; phylum Chordata; class Actinopteri; order Myctophiformes; family Myctophidae; genus Nannobrachium; species Nannobrachium achirus. Next base: position 22,854,538 of record NC_137833.1, read on the forward strand.
CTTAAGCCAAATAAACTTAACCGTAACCAAAAGTTGACAGCAAATCCATAGTGAAACAGTGAAAGATTTAGATTAGGCAATCCACTCTACAACTCAACACAAGTATGAGCTTTCAGGGAGTTTGTCATTTGTTGATATTACTGTTGATATACAGTATAACCCGTAATGAGATATGTTGTGCGTATGCTGTCTTTGTGAATACGTTTTCACCGTGACCGCTGTTCTGTTTGGCTCCTTAGTCTCTTATTCTCTTTCTCTCTATAACCCCTTCCAAATCTCTTTCTTTCCATGAAGCCCTTATGGACGGGTTCACATTAAAGTGTAGGCTATTACCCCCTCATCATGCCGGGAATACAATTGTGTGTATTACAGTACATGTACAGTATGTAGTACAGTCATTTTTGGGGAAAAAAATCAAATTGTTTTGGAATTGTGTTTCTAGCTGCTACAGAGGCTGAGTAATACGTTTTCCAGAAAAACAGTGGGTAATTTTCAAAATCGGACATTGGTCTTAAGGACTTTTTTGTTTGTTTGTTTTTTCAAATCGGACTTAACCTAAATGGGTTAAGACGCGAGTGACTAATATAACAAAATGTGATACAATATACTGATATACTTTATATGTTTTATTCAAAGACAATGCACATATCCTGCTTATTTTAATACCATTGTGTTTACCCTTATGGTCTTGAAAATTCTATCCCCATCAGCGGGAGGCAGGGTTCTAAAGATTGCTGTGTCGTTCATCTGTCTGTCTGTCTGTCTGTCCGTCCGTCCTGTCCGTCCGTCCTGTCCGTCTGTCCGTCCGTCCGTCCGTCCGTCCGTCCGTCTATACGTACGGCCATAACCATGTTGGTCCTGAGCAGCATATGGTCGCTGTCGGGCAGAAACCTCATTTTGGACTTACTGTATGAGGTTTCCACGTCTGTGCACCTTCATGAACCCCAGAGGATGACCTCTACTGATGGCGGTGACTCCATGGCCTTCCTTTTAGCATCACCATTTACTCCCAAACAAGATATCTCAAAAAGTGCTGGATGGATTTCCTAAATAATGCCCCTTCTGATTTGAGTCACCTTTGCTCTATAGTGCGACCCTTAGGACAAAATTTCACAAAATCTAATGGGCATGAAAAAGTGCATTTCTGCTCCCTGGGAGATGAACTCTGCACTATTTGAGTGACCGCATGATGTTGCTCCTATTTGGCAGGCCAAAATATCAACATAAGGGGCTGTATTTTAACTGTCCAGCTCTTAAGCCTTAACTTGTCCATACTGTCTCCGACCACCGAACCTTTCGTCGAAGAGTTCCGACTTTCCGACACGCAGCTTTCCGAACTCCAATCCTCCAAACTCCAAAAGGTAATGCTTTTCAGAAGATGCGAGTGACGTCATTTTGTAGTTGAGCCAGACATCACTGACAAAAGGTTCGGTGGTCGGAGACAGTATGGACTGGCCATTAAGTTAAGGCATAAGAGCTGGTACTTAAAACAACCAAAATAGAGCCCAGGATCTCATAATCTAATTGGTATCTTCCAGGATGGTTGACCTCATGGCTTTTCCTCTAACGCCACCCTTTGGCCAAGTTCCAGTTGGTTGTGAAGAGCAGCATGGTCTCACTGTAGAGGCTGGTAGCTGGTCTTTTAGACTCTTAGTCTTGTTTTTATACAGTACATTGACATACTGCACACAAAGGGACCCACGCACGCACACACAGACGCACATATTCAATGACTCTGAGCAGACGACTCTATCTGTCTAAATTAAAGTTGTGTTTGCCCACGCGGGGGATAAACTGAGAGCAGTCTGAGGGATTTTCTTCAAGTCCGCTAATTTAATCCCCAAGTCCCTAATCTAGTGTGAACCCCTAAACCCTTCTTCACACAAAGACTGACCGACGTAATCCCCCAGAGTAGAGAGAGCGAGAGAGAAAGAGAGAGAGAGAAAGAGAGAGACACCCGTTCTCCCGCTTGTGATGATTGCAAGCAGACAAAACAAGCGCTCTACTACTCCTTTATGTACTTACTCTTCGCTGCATACATTCCTCATCTCTCTCTATCGTTTATTCCCCTGTCGCTCATTCACCGCATCCCCCATCAACTGTCTGTCACTCTGTTGACTAAGGGAAAGAAAACACACAATATGTTATAGTACTGTATAAAGTGAGCTTCCCTATTCTGGGGCAAACATCAGACGAAGATAGTAGATCTACAAGTGATGCGTTGCGAGCTTGTAGGTCGACTATAGAGGGATTTTGAAGCTCCATAGCTTTTGATAGCCTTGATCACTCTCCATTTTATAGCTTATATCACATCATAGAAACTACAGAAACTACAGAGATAAAAAAGCACATTTGTTGAGGATATCAGACAACATATCCTCTAGAAAGGAATGATGAGTATAGCACACAGAGAGAGAGAGAGAGAGAGAGAGAGATCTGTCCCACAGATTCACATGCCGTAACACGACAACACATGCATTAGCCATCACATCTCCACCTCTCCGCAGCACAGAGGAACGACCACGTCCCCTTCGTGACGGAATGGACAAAGTGGACAACCCCGACTCCAGCCCTGACTCTTTACTTGCACTCGTGCCATCTAAAAATAAACCCCATTATTCGGAGGAACATCCGCAAAGTGGTGCTCTGGATCGAGGGAAATGAGAAAGGCCCTCTCCTTGGGTTCAGGGGGCAAACGGGTGGAAAAACGAAGAGAGGGAGGGAGGGAGGGACGCAGCGTAGAAGGAAGGAGGGGTGGTGGTGGCAGAGAGTGGGTGGAGAGGGACGAGAGGGGCGCAGCAGGGGGCTAATTCTTCCTGTGCTCCGCTGCAGCTGTGCCCCCGAAACTGACTGACATGTCTGGGTGCGCTGGGGAGGCTGCTCTGCCTTCTGCATAATGGGTGGAAACCTTGTATGTCCAAAACCATCAGTTTTGTATCATCATTTTAAACTAGTGAAAATAGCCGATCTACAAGCACACAACGCCTCGCGGTGCAAGGCGTTGTGTGCTTGTAGTTCGGCTATTTTCACTAGTTTAGTGCGACAGTCTTGTATGCTTTACTTCACGAAAGAATGTGCACATTTTAAACTTCATACAAGGTTTCTGCCCGACAGTAACGATATGCCTGAACAGTGAGGGGCCCAACGCTAGATAGAAGTTGCTGCTACAGCAAGTGGAACTTTTTTATAGCACTAGTTTTCTAACTCCCCCCCTCCAGGGACCTAAATTGCATAGTCACAATAATGCCCGGCTCCACCTCACATCACGAGATAACTTTTGCACGGGCAGGCTAATCTGAGACGCTAACATACCGCCGCTTTGTTTAAATTGCTGTCCTTGCGCTGCGTGGTGGTGTTGAGCCCTGCTTGATGCTGCGGCGACCTCAGAAGGACTCGTGTGCAACCTGAAACAGAGTTATTTTCTTTTTGTTAACCTGTCGACGAGGGGATCGGAGTTTAATTTGGAAGTGATTGACCTAACTGTACCTCACAGACCTGCGTTGCTGTGATTCGTCACGTTAACCTCTTGCTGCTAGCACCACTAATGATGTTGCTGCTGACTCCTTAGACTTCTTATGTTGGTTGTCTGGATCCCTATTCTTACCCGTATCTTACTTTTTTCTTAATCATAACCTCCGCTCGAAATCATTCACGCGAACTCTTCAACCCTCTGCCACCCCCCTCCCCCGACAAAAAAAAAAAAAAAACCCAAACACTTCACCTCACCATTACCTGCAGCCGCACATCACAGGCAAGACAACGGAATGGAAAAGAGAAATCCCAAACACATTCCAATTACAAGCAGGGGAAAATGTTGCTGACGCTAACGAGAAAAACAATGGAGCTCTAACCTTGATTGGGGGACCCCCCCCCCCCCCCCTCCTCCTCCTCTCTCACTCCTTTTACTTCATTCTTGTAAAGGACACCCAGGGCTGAGGCAGTTGTGGTACAGTTGCGTGTGTGGGCATTTTCCAAAACAGGGAGACATGAAACGACGCGCGCTGTTAAGAGAACAGCCGCTCCCTCCCGTAGCGCGACCCCTCGGCGCGGTAACCTTATATCAAAGCTTGGCGTGTAGCAGAGCGGCCAGGGAGAGGCGCATTAATTATTGAGGCACATACGGTAACAAGCTGTGAGCCGCGAGCCGACGAAGGGCCTATTGTATGGCTGCCGAGCGCCTCGTGTCAGATTATTTACTCTTAACCTCCATTTTTTTCCTCTCTTTCTCTCTCTTTATTCCGCTTTCCCTCTCAGCTCTGCGACCACATTAGCTATGAGAGGGAGAGATAGCTGATTGTGTTTGCCTTTCCGCTGCTAACTTGCTTTCTCTCACTCAAAGAGAAAGTGCTTGTTTCTTATGAGACGCTTAGCGGAGATGTGTTTTCTGCCTCTTCCTTCATGCATAAAGAAATGCACAAAAACCCACTGACATAACAGCACGAGATGTAATTGTCCTGATCCCGAAGGGAAAGAGATATGCCTTTCACCTCTCTCTCTCTCTCTCTCTCTCTCTCTCTCTCTCTCTCTCTCTCTCTCTCTGTCTCTCTCTCTTTCTGTTAATAACTCACAAACTTGAAGACACAACCCGTATCTGTACTCTTGCCTGGTACATCATACCAACCCACACATATAGGCCTAATACTCAAACAACATACAGATGTACACAATATGTACGTACACACTCACACACACGCACACACACACACACACACACACACACACACACACACACACACACACACACACACACACACACACACACACACATTGCTTAAAGGGCAGGTTATTGGCTCAAACAGCGGAATAACATCCCAGCCTCGGGAGGGATTTTGACCGCAGTACCTGCTGCTAGCATAAAAAAAAATCAAACCTCGGTTCGAAGTGGAGCGGTGAATCTGAGCAGCTATACCCTGTGTGTGTGTGTGTGTGTGTGTGTGTGTGTGTGTGTGTGTGTGTGTGTGTGTGTGTGTGTGTGTGTGTGTGTGTGTGTGTGTGTGTGTGTGTGTGTGCGCGCACAAAACAGCGCCCCTCCTTTAACTAGTGTGTTGTGTGTGGCCACTCAAGGTATTGCCAGGCTACGGACGGACGGACAGACACGGCCAGCCAGCCAGCCACCCACATACCCACGGACATACCTGTCTATTGGGAGCGCTTTCACCGCTCCAAAAATGCCTTTTTGCCATGGTTCACCATACATCTCTCTCTCTCTCTCTCTCTCTCTCTCTCTCTCTCTCTCTCTCTCTCTCTCTCTCTCCCTCTCTCTCTCATTGAACTCCTGGAATGCTTTTGGCAGCCTTTCAACAGCCTCAGACAGTACTGCGAGGGGAGAGAGAGTGTAGGTATGTAAGATGAGCTAGGAGATAAAGCGTAGGTAAGTGCTTAAAGCCCTCACGACTGTTAATGGATTCCGAATATTTATCCCTTGCATCCGGCTGGCAACAGAAGTTAAGTCAGAAGGTCCAGAAGACACTGCTGGCTGCTAACCAAGAACCTGGGAAGTCAGAATCTGGAGAGCGAGAACACCTGAGCAGGTTGTTTAGCCCAGCGTGGGTTTGGATAGTCTGGACGTTTTAAGGGTGTTTAAGGGTCTGGGGACAAATACAGCTTTTTTCCATAACCTGAAATGACCCACATTGATGCCTGGTCCAATAACTGTGGAGGAAAATGTACGGAAAATGAGCCATAGAAATCATGTGGTTCTCTACTGCTTTATTACCGAGGCCCAGATTTTGGATCGACTATAATAATCGTCCAATTTGTTTACATTGTGACAATTAGTTATGGTTATAGTTTAGGTTTTATATTTGTAAAAACTCGCTTTTGAAATTGAGATTTGTAATGCAGGGGTCTTCAACGTTTTCAGGCCAAGGACCCCTTAGTTGAGAGAGAGAGAGATGAAGCAGGGACCCCTACAACCTTGTCAAAGATTCCATATTGTTTCATTGTTTGCTAGCACAATCATTAGGGTATTTTGGGTTCATGTCAATTTGTGTTTTCAGATATATTATATTTAATCACTGGAACTGTCAATACTCCTCCTCTCTACATCAAACCTCTTTGCAGAAAATAGCCGATCTACAAGCTCACAACTTGTGAGCTTGTAGATCTGCTATTTTTGGCTAAAGTTCTCAGAATCTGTTTAAGAATCTGGCTAAAAAGGAGATTAATTTTTTCTTATATGGAGGACCCCCTGTAGTAACTCTGAGGACCCCCTGTTGAATACCCTTGTTGTAATGCATTTATTGCCACAGTTGATCTAGTAACAATAATAACCTTTGTTCTCAAAATGCCTCGCGAAATAGCCAAGAAAAGGACCGAATCAAGGTTAAAGAACACAACTATAAAATCACAGGTCTATAGTATTTGAAACGAGCCAGAGCTATACTGTAATATCCAGAGTCAGTTTAGTAATTGAAAAGTCCTGTCTCACAGAACAATGGCATTCAGAGCCTCCTTTGTCTGTCCAGCCATTGATCGGAAAAAGAATAATTGTCAATGTGATTTTGCACAGCTTACTGGAATTGACTGATCTGTGGCACATGGTGGTGGTGTTATACTGGTTACATGTTAACTCCTGGCTGAATTTCCCCTTGAGGCAGAACTTGACAACATAACCTGAACTTGAACAAGTTCTTACAACTAAAGGTGCACTTAATATTCCAAAAGGGGGAATTCGGCCATAACGGCAGCCAGAGATACATGGATAGGCTATATATCATCGTTGTCGGGTGGAAACCTTGTATGTCCAAAACTCTTTGTTTTGCATTAATCATTTTAAAAATGATTTAAACTAGTGAAAATAGCCAATCTACAAGCACACAGCGCCTCGCAACGCGAGGCGTTGTGTGCTTGTAGATCTGCTGTTTTCATTACCTTTGTGCAACGGCTTTGTATGATGAAGCAGGGCTTTACTTTGCGAAAAAAACATACAAATTAGAAATTTGGAGTTACGAGGTTTCTGCCCAACAGTGACTATATATATAGTCCATAAATATACAGATCTGATTATCAAATTATCCAGGAGCCTTGGTGACAAAGGCCCATGCATCGAGCCAGTATCAGTCTCTCAATGAAGACAGTCATACTCTTCTAGTCAATAGTAGTCAGAGTTAGTGATTCTCCACGTGTGAATGTCCCTTTCACTTTGTGAGAATAGGATTCATTTCATGACAATGGTACATAAAGTTGGTGTTAGCGTACAAAGAAACCATTCATTCCTCTCTCTCACAGATCAGCATTCACGGGCAAGCTGAACATGTCCTTCACATTATGGTCATTGTCACAGAATCTTTAAAAAAGAAGGAAGAAAATGACTTTTATTCTTTCTCCAGGGAAATGCGTCTCAGGATGGTGCAGTCAAAACACTGAGATAAAAGATAAGACGCTCTCCAAAACCCCTCAACAATGTGTAGGTCACACTGGGGCTGTACTGGGAAAGAAATCCTTGATGTCGGCTAGAAATCTCATAGGCCTATCTTCTTCATATTATGTTTTTTCTTCTTTTTTTCTTTTGTAAATGAATACATTCATCACACCGTACATTCTAATGTAGTTATTATTTAGTGGTTGTGGTTCAATATTTATAAAATCCCCACACACACAAAACAACAAAGCATAGCCGATCTACAAGCTCACAACGTGTATTGTTGTTATTCGAACAAAAAATTACAAAAATCGGATTGTGGTTTTAAATTGTACAGACACAGGCTATTGAACATAATATAGGAAAGGCCTTCCAGCCACTTTCACATCCTGTCAGAACGTTTAGCACCCACCACTAAAGCCCTTCCCCTTGACCTAACCTTTAACCTCATCCCTGTAAAGTAACAATCAGTGTCTTTGCGTACCCTTAAAAAAAACTCTTCCAGACTACAACAGATAAGCGTACAATACACACACACACACACACACACACACGCGCACACACACACACACGCACACACACACACACACAAATTCTGCTCCGGGGAAGCTTGTATAGCGAATGGACTCTCCATGTTTGACCAGTGGTGACCACTCTTTGTTCAGGGTCTGGTTTGTTTGCTCAAGGCTGTGACCCCCGATCCCAGCCCTAGAATGGTTAGAGTGCCACTTCAGCTCAGCCTTAATGATCCGTTTAACACCCTGCACAGAGCGTGCGTATGTGTGGTGGCTGCTGGGGCAGACTGTGTGTGTGTGTGTGTGTGTGTAGGCTACATGAGAGATGGAGACAGAGAAAGAGAGACGGAGAGACAGAGAGAGCCAGTGGTGTAAAGTAACTAAATACATGTACTTAAGTACTGTACTTAAGTAAAATGTTCAGGTATTTGTACTTTACTTGAGTATTTACAGTACAAATTCCAATACTTTATACTTCTACTCCACTACATCTGGGATCCAAATGTTGTACTTTTACTCCACTACATTTATTTGAAAACTTTAGATACTAGTTACTTTGCAGATATAAATTATTATATTATAAAACATACATTAACCACTTTAGCCCTATTGCTATTTGAAAATAGCCGATCTACAAGCTCACAACGCGTCGCAATGCGACGCGCTGTGTGCTTGTAGATCTGCTATTTTCAAACATTTTATACTTTTACTTTTGGTACTTTAAGTACATTTTGATGCCAATACTGTACGTTCATATTTTTCCTCAAGTAAATTTTGAATTCTGGACTTTTACTTAACAGAGTAACAGAGTATTTCTACATTGCAGTATTGATACTTTTACTCAACTAAGAAATGTGAGTACTTTTTCCACCACAGAGAGATGGAGAGAGCGATGGAGTGACTAAGCTGGAACAGCCAAGCACTGTCTTCGCTACTACAATCAGTAATTCTACGGCACGTAACCTCAGCTATGACAACATAAAATGACAGCCGGAAGAGCTCTCACTTTCATATACATTTTTCAGAATAACGTTTGACAACCCCCTCGAGTGGATTAGTTTCCCCGCGGGGACTCCCGCGTGCGTCTCCAATAATGGCATGTCAGCCGCGTGGCGAGACTCCCAAGTCGTCCCTCGCGCTTCAGACGCCAGTGAAAGAAACAAAAAGAATAACACAACTTTCTGTTACCTCCAACTTTCTGTGGCATGAAACAACTATCCTATGTCTGCTTTTTCATGCTAATTGTTTTATAACACATTAAAAAAAGAGGCTTTATTAATTCGAGACAAGAAGCCTAGAAGTGCCGCACTGGGCACACGCTGCATTTGATGTGAATTTCCGCCTTAAAAAAAGAAAAGAAAAGTACATACATTAAGGCAGGCTGAAAAGGGAGCATTCCCAAATGGTGCAAATCCCATCGATGCTGGTGTTCAGGGGCGTCACAAGGGGGGGGGGAAAGTGGGACTGAGTTACTAGGGCCCAACCTTTATTATTTTATACTTTTATTGAAAAACTAGCAGATATACAAGCTCACAGCACGGCAAATCTTTGAATATGTATTTTTAAGCGAACATTTGTAACTCAAATTTTGCTTCTGGGGGGTCCCTGGAACTAACTATTTTGAGATGGGGGTTCGTGGCCAAATACATATCATTTTTGGGGTTCTTCACATGAAAAAGTTTGAGCACCACTGACATAGAAACATAGGTTCTTCAAAAAACCTTAGAAGGATTTGAAATATTCAAAAATAGCAGATCTACAAGCTCGCAGCCACGCTGTGAGCTTGTATATCTGTTATTTTTCAATAGTTAAAGCACAAAATAATGCGTAATAATGCGTCCCCAGTCTAACTGGGTTAAACCCCTCCCCCTATGAAGAACATTCATGGGGGGCCCGCAGTGAATCCTTGTACCCAGGGCCCAGAATATGGTGTGCGACACCCCTGTGAACAACAGCAACAACAACAGCAGCAGCAGCAGTGGCAAAGAAATGAGCCAAAGTGGCCCCACATCTCGGCAGGAACCGAGGCCCGAGTCCCTTTCAAGTGGAAGTACAGCAATTATCATCAAAGTCGGGCACTGCGGAAACCTTTGTTTTCCTCCCAAGTCCTCGTGGCTCGAACCTGACCCTGTTTCCTCAAGCCGACGGAGTCTAACATGTTCCTACGGTTTGATAGCACGGCTACAGTACTTTCTTCCCTCGCTTATTACTTATTCATTATTTTTTTCTTTCTCTCTTGTGCGCGCTCTCTCTCTCTTTCTCTTCTCTCTCATCTTAATTTATAATTCATTTGATCTAAAATTTCATTAATTTTCTAAAATGTTCCAATTGGGGGCTTTTTTCCCCTGTTTTCCTTTTGTCCAAGCTGCCTTTTGTGGCGGTCTATTATTCTTTCATGTAGCACTCTTGTAGAGGTTATCGTCATTGCGAGGGGCAAACAGAACAACGTCGGCTCAATGCAAAGTTCTAATCGGCTTTAATGAGCAGGGGTCGCTGGTGGAACGAGGGAGAGAGAGAGGGGGGCGGGGCAGAAAGAGGGACAGAGAGTCAGAGACAGAAATGGAATAAGATGAAGATAGTAAGATAGTTAGCCTCTGTAATATCTCTTTCTCTTTCCTCCATCTTTCAGTTACCCTTTATTGTAATATATTTTTATGTACAGAATATATTGCTCATCTTGATTTGTTTGTTTATTTATGAATGAATGAATGAATGAATGAATGAATGAATGAAAACAGCATCTCAGGCACAGCAAAAACATATAATATAGATTTATATGTTCCTTTTGGGTGAACATTCTCTAGTATTTCCTTCCATTTGAACGCATAATGCTACAACGTTTCTGCAGCAATGAGTAGAGTAGAACTCTTTCAAAAACCTTCAATCCCATCATCTAAAATATTTCCAACATGACGCCAATGACAAGCAAGTGCCCGTCTGTGTCACATTCCTCCATGGCGATAAAGCCAGTTTAGTCTTCTTGTATAACAATCCTCAAATTCTTCTTATCGGACCCTGAAATCCTGAGCTATCCCACTTTACCTTCCGTTCTTTAAGTCACATCGCCTTTCACTGCCTTGTCTTTATCTAATGTTCCTGGCCCTTCTCTTGGCTTTAGCCTTGGACTCTAATCTCACTACCAGGCGATAGTCTAAGCCATTCCATTATTAGCATTTTGCAGCCAGGGCCGGCTCGCATATATACCACCATGCTCACTTGCTGAAGATATGGCATACCTCCCCTTGTCACGAAGGCCCATAGAAAGGATTGACGATTCATTTCATTCATAATGATGATCCTTCAACCAGTGAGATTCATTTGTCCCTCAGAAACGTTCTCCTCTTCCCAGTTGATTATCCTGATATATATTTACATAGTAACAAGCTGAAACGTGGCACAAAAAATGCCCGTTATTTGTATCAGCTTGCTTGGCGTTGCCAGGGTTATTGTGCCGACAACCCATTGCAACGTGACATGGTTATAACGTGGGTGAAACAGGCCTCTGTCTCGTCCCTCTCCCTCTCCTCCCCCCTCTCTCTTCCCATTTAGGCCTAGGATTATTTAATGCTTTACCTATTGAAAAATATTTTTGAAAAATCTTGAATCTTTTGGCAAAATCTTTTTTGAATATATATATTTTTAAAAGTGAACATTTGTAACTCAAATATATAGTAAACCTACATGAATATATAATAAAGCGGGTCATGTTAGCATGTTTGGAATTGAACAGCTGAAATCAGTACAGTATATGCATGTATAAATCAGTATTCTGATAATAACCTGTAGGCCGCATTAAGTGAAGGTGGGGCCCGCATGTGGCCCCCGGGGCGCCAGTTGCCCACCCATGCTATACAGTAAATGTGTGAAGACTTTTGTGGCGCTCCAGGGGATCAACATATCATGTAATGGTGGGCTTTGAATTTTGACTCAAATCTGTGTTGCTGATGTCTCTCTCTAACTCTCTTAACTCCTTAGAAAGGCTACAATTCATATTCAAATAGCAGGTGAATCCGCATCCCACCACAGAAATGATCAGATCAAAAGATATTCAAGGACAATGACACCAATGTACTTCAGCTTGATAAATGGTAAAATACATTCAGTAAGGGCCATTAAGCAAATCATCTTTGTGTCGCAGCCTGCATGCACATGGCCTTCCAGAAGGCAAAACATCAAGGATACAACTTGGGAGTGGGTTCAAGTGCTGGGTCAGAACCGGCTGGTGATACCAGGCCTGGTCTGTTGAATGTGTCTCCTTGAAGACATTGGTCATTTCTGCACAATAAATATCAGACCGAGAAATATCCCCTCTCCCAGCTCAACCCTCTCACACCGAGGGGCCACAAAGCTCCATTGATCTTCCTCTCACAAGCATTACCATGTTTTCCTCAGTCGTATGCCATTGGAAAAGGTTAGCGTGTGTGCGTGTGTGTGTGTGTGTGTGTGTGTGTGTGTGTGTGTGTGTGTGTGTGTGTGTTCGCGCACGCGTGTGAGCGTGAATATGTGTGTGTGTGTGTGTGTGTGTGTGTGTGTGTGTGTGTCTGTCAGTGTGCATATGCTTAATCCCATATCTCCATCATTCCCATTATCTCTTTCCCCACATGCCGAAATGTCACTACATCTTTCTTGCAAATGTCTCTCTGTGTGCGTGATTTGTGTTTTGCGTGTGTGTGTGTGTGTGTGTGTGTGTGTGTGTGTGTGTGTGTGTGTGTGTGTGTGCGTGTGTGTGTGTGTGTGTGTGTGTGTGTGTGTGTGTGTGTGTGTGTGTGTGTGTGTGTGTGTGTGTGTGTGTGTGTGTGTGTGTGTGTGTACGTGCGTGCGTGCGTGCGTGCGTGCATGCGTGCGAGTGTGTGTGTATGTGTGTGTTTTAGAATGTGCAAGTGCGTCCATGTCTTCTTCATACATACTGTAGCTGTACAGTATGTGTATGTGTCCATACCTTTGCTTCGGCGTGACCATGCATGTGTGCGTGCGTGCGTGCGCGTGCGTGCGCGTATGTGACCCGTTAGCGATTTTGCGGTCGTAACCTCACCACGTTCCCAGCGGCCCCCGGGGCCTGGGCTCAGAGGGGCCGGCGCTTTAGCCAGCGCATCGATAAGCGGGCCCCGTCTTCAAAGGCAGACGGGGGAGAAACGTCTCGGCCCTGTCAAAGAGCAACAAATTCCCCGTTAACCGACTCAGCCTCATGCGCTCCCGGCGGTTCAAAGAGCCGGGGAGGAATGGAAAAGAGAGAGAGAGAAAAAAAAAGTAAATAAAGAATATTGGCTGGTCTTTTGTAGGTGAAGCCCTTGTGGACGGTTGCTGCCAGTTAGTACAAGTTAACACAGGAAGGAGGTGAAAGTGGGACAAAAATAGCAGTAGGGTTGTTTTTCTTTCTTTTTCATTTTTGCCTTTTTTCCACGCTGTAATATCCAGTGTGCATTAGTGCAGTGTTTCTCAACCTTTTCAGGCCGCGACCCCCAAAATAATCATATTTTAACAGGGGACCCCCTCCACCCTGACCAGCACTAGGAGTTGAGGCATTACATGTTGTATAACACGGTTCTATTGTGAAAATAGCTATTTTCACAATTTCTGCCTCTAACATTTGACAATTTGGCCAATGTTTAATTTGTCATTTTAGAGGTATTAAAAAGGCCTTAAATTTTCACTTTAGAAATGTGCAGATACCCTCGATACACTTAAACTTTATGTGGGTTTGTTTACTGTTGAGTGAGACAACAATGTTGCACATTAAGCCAATCATCTGAGGACCCCCCAAAATAATTTGAGGACTGCCCTAGGGGTCCCGACCCACAGGTTGAGAACCACTGCATTAATGGACAAAGTAGACTCAACCCCAGTACTTGAGCCAAAGTATAGATGCTCCTGGTCAAATACTACTCAACTACAACTGAAAGTCTAATTTGTACCGGACTCCTTTTTTAAGTATTGAAAAGTAAATGTGAAAAGGCTATATCCTATAGTGCAAGGGTCTTCAACAGGGGGTCCGGGACCCCTAGGGGGTCCTCAGAGTTACCACAGGGGGTCCTCCAAATCTTTGTGTGATAGAAATTTTTATATTAACCACTTGCCAAAAATAGCAGATCTACAAGCTCACAACGCCTCGCAGCACGAGGCGTTGTGAGCTTGTAGATCGGCTATTTTCAGCAAAGAGGTTTGGTCTAGAGGGGTAAAAGAGCAGAGTAAGTACAGAGTGAAAGGTCAAGTTTATTAAGTATTGACGGTTCAAGTGGTTAAATATCTGAAAACACAAATTGACATGAATCCAAAATACACTGATGATTGTGCTGCTGTCACACAATGAAACTATATGGAATCTATGAAAAAGGTTGTGGGGGTCCCTGCTTCATCTCCCTCTCAACTAAGGGGTCCTTGGCCTGAAAACGTTGAAGACCCCTGCTATAGTGAATTACACTCAATTCTTACACTCAAAAGTATTGAAATAACAGACATACATTTGATTCAGCACAAACATCAAACAACCTTGCTGGTCACACCAGAGGCAATAAGGGAGATGTTCTTAAAAATGTCTCTCGTTCTTTCTAACACCGTCTACAGCTCCTCCGCGCTCTGCAGAGGGCTACATCAGACCTAGTACGTTGTGTCAGCATCCTTGCCGCGCTGCATAGCGCAAGAGCTGTTAGCTGTGCTAGCTGTTAGCTGTATACTGGCCTCCCCTTTCCCTTATCTCCCAGTGGTACCAGGCTGCCAGTCGAGCAACTCTGGCTGCCTCCGGGAGACGATTTACTCCACAAAACACACCAAAATGACCAGCAAAGCCTGCCTTTTTTCCAGAACAAAGGAGCGTGTGATGTGCACAAGTGAAAGAAGCGCTGGTAGTAGTGGGAGGAGGAGGAGAAGAAGAGAAAGAAGGAGAACAAGGGGTTGTGGAAAAAAAAAAAGCGTGGCCTCAGCAACTCGCGTTTCATCGCCCGGCATTAATTTGTTCTGCAGAACAACAAATGATTCCCAGCCGCTCTTGTGAGAATTTTTGTTTCTTTTTCCCCCCGCTCTCTCTCCTCTTTTATCTGCCTCTCAGACATTAATTATATATTTATATATAGAATATGCAAAAAAAAAAAAAGAACAGAGCCGGGGAATGTCGGAGGAGGCAAACTGATTAAAAATTAAACAATGCAGAAAATCACTCTGTTACCTAGAGGGGTGCTACAGAACATTTCTCTCTCTCCTTCTCTCTTTCTCTCTCTGTCTGTTTTATCTTTGCTCCCTCTCTCCCTTGCCTCTTTCATTTCTCTCTCTCTCTCTCTCTCTCTCTCTCTCTCTCTCTCTCTCTCTCTCTCTTCTTGGAGATTCCATAAAGCCGTCTACTCCGCAGGCATGCGTGCTTCCACAGCAGTAGCCGTGTGTGTTTTGTGTGGTTCAGTGTGTGTGTGTGTGTGTGTGTGTGTGTGTGTGTGTGTGTGTGTGTGTGTGTGTGTGTGTGTGTGTGTGCTCATGTGCACGAGCACTACCTTTATCAATGAATGTATGTTTGTGCATGTGTGCATGTGCGACTGCGCGTGCATTTATGCGCATGCTTGACTGTGTGTGTGTGTGTGTGTGTGTGTGTGTGTGTGTGTGTGTGTGTGTGTGTGTGTGTGTGTGTGTGTGTGTGTGTGTGTGTGTGTGTGTGTGTGTGTGTGTGTGTGTGTGTTTGTAGAAGGTGCCCAGGCTATTTGTCATGGTGGAGGCTGTTTCCTGGGTCACTTCAGATAAACTAATGTGTCAGTGCGTTGACCACAGGCTCTGCAATATGCAACCAGCCTCAATTATTTGTTTTCCCCCTGGGGTAACCCCCCCCCCCCCCCCAACACCAGCACCATGCAAAACATGCACTAAAATCCTGAGAATTAATTTAACTTTGAAAGTGTACGGGTCCATTTCTGCATTCATTTAGTTGTGTACAGAGGGGCACGGTTGGGACAGCACACACACACACACACACACACACACACACACACACACACACACACACACACACACACACACACACACACACACACACACACACACACACACATACAATTTGTGGAAGGCCATCGGGAGCAGTTAGGAGTTCAGTGTCTTGCTCAAGGACACTTTGACAACATTGAGGAGGTGGGAGATCGAACCAGTAACCTTCCATCTCCTAGACTGCTGTTCTACCAGACTGCCACCCCAGAGTACAAATGATGAATTGCTTAATTCATTCTATCCTAACTTGTTCCAATATCATTATAAACATTGAGTTTCACAAGGAATTTCCTTTGACATGGTGCAATGACAGGCCGACTTTAAACAGTTTATGTAGCACTACCAACAAAGTTCACACATGCAGGAATCATATTTTCAGTATTGCAACCAGAAATTGAGTGCCGCGCTGCAAGCTTGTAGATCTAGATCTTGTAGATCTTGTAGAAAATGTGTGAAAATCTTTGAATATATATTTTTTTTAAGCGAACATTTGTAACTCAAATGTTGCTTCTGGGGGGTCCCTGGAACTAAATATTTTCAGATGGGGGTCCGTGGCCAAATACATGTCATTTTGGGGGTCCTTCACATGAAAAGGTTTGAGCACCACTGACATAGAAACATAGTTTTTTCAAAAAACCTTTGAAGGATTTGAAATATTCAAAGACTAATTGTCAAGATTTTTCAAAAATAGCAGATCTACAAGCTCGCAGTGTCGGGCTGTGAGCTTGTATATCTGCTTGATATACTATACTAAAGCACAAAGTAATAATGCGTTCCCATTGTACCCAGGGCCCAGAATTTGGTGCGACACCCCTGACCAGGAGGGACTGATAGAAAGACAGACATGACCAGGACTCATCTGCTGTCGGTAAAAATTAATGAATAATTCTTAAATCGGTCATGAATCTTTTTCTGTACTTCAATATAACATCAATGATTTCTCAAGCCAAGAGGACATAACGTTTTAATGAAGTTACCGCTGATCATCCTAAAACATGATGATCAGGTATTATGATTATACTAGGAGGAAGATTTTTTTTCTAAGTGTACAGTAAGAGTTAAACATTTATTTTTATGTGGCCACACCCACCAGTTCATTAAGTATGCCTGGTTGTCAGGTGGGTGGTGACCCAGCTGAAGTTAGCCACACCCACAGTGTTGAGTGAATGGTAAAAGGGGAGGGGATTATTTTATGATGTAATTAAATCTGTGTTTTTCGACTGGGCCTTTTGACTAAGAGGAAGTAAACACAAATGCATGGGGAAGATAAATCTGCACATTATAACCCCACCAGGTGGCCTATTAGAAAAATGTTAACTTCATAGACACATACAAAACAGGTACAAAAATATGGCACCACCTCTTTAATTTATTGTACCTAGCCCTTTTCTTCTATAAATAATCAAGAAAGAGTCAATAGTCAAGCTAAAGAATCATAGCTTAGCCTTAGAGAGTGGAAGCATAATTTCACAATTGGTGCAATTTACTGTGAAAAGGTATTAGAGAGTAACACTTTTGTGTTACAATAGCTACATTTGATTAGTAACTTACACTTTAGGCTAATTTTTTCATTAGATTACATAGTCCCGTACATGTAATCTGTTACTTTCCAAAAACCTGCCCATAGAAGAAGACAATATGCATTAAGGACTTTACAGTATAGGCAGTGAGAATTTGGCTTGTGGGAAGAAAAGTAAAGCACCTTTTTGAAAGTGCACCATATGACACACATGAAGGAACCTGTACTACATGACCATACATACAGTTTGCAGAAGCATGAACAAGGACATATTTGAAGGACATTTGCATAATCCTACACATGCACACGCGCGCACGCGCGCGCGCACACACACACACACACATGCCTATACACACACATCCGGGCGGTCAGTACAGACCTGCATCACGGGCTGTTGCCTCTAGCTGACAACTGTGTGAAGGCAGATTTTGGCGGTGGATCAGACAAACAGCACAGCGGCATATTAAAATGTCAGATTAGGAGGAGAATAAACATCTCGGGGCCAGAAATGGTTTGTTGATACTACTAATGTCACCCCTGCGGTCCGACTTGGTATGGCCTGGGGGCTTCTGAACGGACTGACAGGTGTGGTGGCAGGATCTCGGAGCTGGGGGGCATTTATTTGCAGCGCTTTGGGTCTGGGTTTGAGGATATAAGAATAAACAGGTATGGGGATTAAAGTTCACTTTGACACGCACATCATACATACCGTATACAAACAAATGTACACGTACACAATCGCAAACTAAGTATTAAGCAGTGTTTATGGACAACGGATTAAGAGCAACTCTAATAAAGGAATAGTTGTTTCTTGACCAGTATGCTTAAGCAAAATGTATGTCCCAGTAGGTAATGACAACTAAAATAATTATTCCTAATAAATTTACTATCAAACCCGGCAGATCCTGACCGTAAATGAGTCAGTCCCAATGTATATAGCTGACCTGTCGTGACATCACATTGTTGACCCATATTTGGCAATGCCCATTGCCCATATATGGACGCTCCATATATGGCCAAGACAGAATTAATTTACAAATGCCTCAATGACTATAGCTGACCTGCCCATATATGGAGATCCCAGATGTCATAAATATTAAGCCCATAGCTTGGAATGCCCATATATGGACATATTGTGTGAGTCTCATATGGTCTATAACATAAGACACCTATGATGGCAGACGTCAGTCCAACCAACCGCAACTCGATCACACTTGCATAATGAATTCCGTCGTGTGCGAATGCCGTCATGCGCGACCTCGCCCTTTAGGGCGAGGTCGCTTTTGGTCCTTAGGGTGTCTTACTGGTATTATGTCTGAATACATTTCCATTACTATTATGAATAATAGAAATGACTGCCATTCTAGTGTATATTCAATGTTTTTGTTTTTGTTTTGTTGTTCTATCTCTGTTCAGTCTTATTTCATCCTACAACCTACTCCCCAAACCTCTTCTCTTTACTCTCCTCAAACTCATTTCATTTCTACATTCCGTAACCTATATGTGTGTGTGTGTGTGTGTGTGTGTGTGTGTGTGTGTGTGTGTGTGTGTGTGTGTGTGTGTGTGTGTGTGTGTGTGTGTGTGTACTGTATGTGTGTGTACTGTATGTGTGTGCTGTCTCTCTCCCGAGCATTTTTCTTGCCTCCCATTGTCTAAATATACGATTAACTAAAAAAAGGCATCATTTGTTTGGCTCCGTGCGGTCCCCGGGCGCGTGGCTAGGGCCCCCTGTACGACAGAGGCTGTGTTTGTTAGCGTAACTAGCACGCGTGTTGAAAATAAACACCTAGCTCCATGCTCTGTTCCATTAATAACGTTTCTCCTTCGCTTTGTTTGCCCGCTTGTTTCTGCTGTTGCTGCGTTTTGTTACTTTACTGTCTTACTTTCCTCGTCTTTTGTAGTGTGTGTGTGTGGGAGCGTGGGGGGTGGCGGGGGGGGGGGGCTGTCTGCGGGTGGTAGAGTCTGTGTGTGTGTGTGTGTGTGTGTGCGTGCGTGTGTGTGTGTGTGTGCGTGCGTGCGTGCGTGCGTGCGTGCGTGCGTGCGTGCGTGCGTGCGTGCGTGCATGCGTGCATGTGTGTGAGAGCGGGAGAGAGAGAGAGAGAGAGATTAGGCATGTGTCCCTGAGTGTGTCTTTCCTAGTATGAGTGCCTGTGTGTGTGTGCGTGCGTGCGTGCGTGCGTGCGTGCGTGCGTGCGTGCGTGCGTGCGTGCGTGCGTGCGTCTTTGCCTGCGTGCGTGTGAGTGAGTGAGTGAGTGTGTGTGTGTGTGTGTGTGTGTGTGTGTGTGTGTGTGTGTGTGTGTGTGTGTGTGTGTGTGTGTGTGTGTGTGTGTGTGTGTGTGTGTGTGTGTGTGTGTGTGTGTGTGTGTGTGTGTGTGTGTGTGTGTGTTTGTTTATGTGCTTTGTAGTGTATTTATTTGTAGGAACCTTTTTGTATCAGGTGCATGCATATTGTGAGTGACCCATGGAATAACTGGTCATCGCGCGGCCGCACTTGACAGGAGAGCCCAAGAATGTCTGATCTTATTGTGTTACATTTGTTAAATCCAGAATTATTATATTCAAGAGTTTATCTAATTTATCTGCAAGTCAGTCAACAGTGAAATTGTCTTGGAAATAAATATGAAACGAATGCATAAATCAGAATTGGAATCAGAATCATCATTATTGTCACATCACCGGTTTACAGGTATAAAACAGGGGAATAGAAAAGATATATCATACGTACAGTACATGTTTGTTATGTTTAAAAGTAGAGTTACTTTAAGAGATGGTGCATGCCAGCATGGTGACAACGCACTGTATGTTTGGGTGAAATTGAATTGTATTTTTTTCGTTATAGAAATCTCTGGCCTTTGTAAGGATACATTTAATTGGAGCTGCAACCCCCCTCCCAAACTCAGATCTGAACTTTATACATAAAAGGAAGCTTTTTACCCTCTCACCCAATGGCCCGGCTGGAGATTAGAAAGATCAAACATCTTTTGTTACATTTGAGTACTATTCTTGCTTTAAAACAATAGAGAGAACAGCTGTTCATATTTGAATATTCAGACCGACAAAGGAACATGTTAAGAATTATGTTTCGATAGCCGTCTCCAACAATGTCAGGTTTGTTGCCAAAAAACCTTGTGTCTTATTTGATCCCAGACTTAACTTTGTGTCATGATCTCTATGGAGCTGCTCCCGGGTCTACTTAGCAGATGTTTTGATTAGTGTTCCATACTGTAGTTGGGAACACCGTACTGTACCCGAGTACGCCTGGAGAGGTGGTCTAGAGCAGTGGTTCTCAACCTGTGGGTCGGGATCCCCAAGCGGGTCCCCAAATTATGTTTGGGAGGCGTTGTGAGCATGCAGATCTGCTATTTTCACAATAGAACCGTGTTATACAAAATGTTATGCCTCAACTCTTAGTGCTCGTCAGGGTGGGGTCCCTTGTTAAAATATGATTATTTTGAGGGTTGTGGCCTGAAAAGGTTGAGAACCACTGGTCTAGAGTATGATTCATGCCTACTGGAACGCTGCAGCGTGAAAGCCATCCGTAACAAAAGAAGGAAGTGGACTAATCATCATTTATATATCACATGAGTGACGCATTATTTGACCTGGGTTTATATATGCCTTCTGATAGTTCTACTTAATGAATGTTGACATGAAATATGTACCCAAGTACCATCACAGTTGAATATAATTGTACTTGGTTATGGAAGAATCATGGCCAATATGAATGCTGGCCAGCGGGGAGAAGGCAATCATACTCGGGAACGATTTGAGTCAGTCGGACCCAGTATAGTCTGCTATCTGCCTCTCTCTGGCTGTGAATTGACAAGATAAATTGCGTTGCTTGTTTTCTGTAGCTTGTTGTGTTTCCTCTTTAGAGCTCTCATACTACGTCATATAGTTCATTGATCTGATTGGTTGTACTTAGCTTGTGACAGACAGATATAGTTGATCCAATCACCTGCAATGTTTTTTTTTTTTTTTTTTGCTTTGGCGTCCCCCCTCTTCCATGTGGTAGCAGAGGTAAGCGCCCTACCGAGTACAATATTCCTAGTTACTTCCAATACACACAATTGTCTCTGCGTGTATGCATGTGTGACATGTGTGCATGCGTGCGTGCGTGCGTGCGTGCGTGCGTGCGTGCGTGCGTGTGTGCGTGCGTGCGTGCGTGTGTGTGCGTGCGTGTGCGTGTGCATGTGCATGTGCATGCATGTGCGTGTGTGCATTTAAGTATCCAGAGTGCATGTTGGGTGGTTGGCATTCAGATGACACTCACATATTGTCACAAGAAAACAAATATCTGTGCTCCTCGCTTCCCCCCTGCGAACAGAAAAAAAAGTTGTCTCATGAATATGCAGATGTATGACAGAAGAGTCACTGTTTGAAGAGCCGCTGTGTTTGTTTCCAGCAATTAAAAGTGCAAACAACTGCACTCTCTCTCTTCATCTCTCTTTATATCTCATTCTCTCTCTCTTTCTCTCTGCCCTCATCCCTCCATCCTTTCCATGATATCTATTATCTCCCTGACTCTTTATACCTTCCCTCACTCCCTCTGCGTCATTTTCAAGTTGACTCCAGGATGGCTGCAAAGAGCTTCAGATGGCTAGTCAGCACCCTAGGTAGCACCATAGTCAACACCATAGTCAGCACCATAGTCAGCACCCTAGTCAGCACCATAGTCAGCACCATAGTCATTAACATAGTCATTAACTATAGTCTTTAACCATAGCAGCACCATAGTCGGTACCATAGTCTTTAATAGTCATTAACCATAGTCAGCACCAGTCAGTATCATAGTCAGTACCATAGTCAGCATCATAGTCAGCACCATAGTCAGCACCATAGTCATTAACCATTAGTCAGTATCATAGTCAGTACCATAATCATTAACCATTAGTCAGTACCATAGTCAGTACCATAATCATTAATAATCATTAACCATTAGTCAGTACCATAGTCAGTACCATAGTCAGCAACAGTCAACACCATAGTCAGCGCCATAGTCATTAACCATAGTCAGCCCCAACCATGGTCATCACCATAAATATTAACCATATTAACCATAGTCATTAACCATAGGTAGTACCATATAGTCAGTATTGTAGTCATTAACCATAGGCAATAGCACCATTGTCAGCACCATAGTCGTTAACCAGTGTCATAACCATAGTAATTTACCATAGTTATTAACCATAGTCATTAACCATAGACACCAGGTCCAGTCTTTGGGTCAGAGCTGATGCAGCTCCAGTGTTTGGGCAGCAGAGTGTGGCAGTCCTTCTATTAGACTAGCAGTGGGTGTAGAGTGGGGGTCCGGGCAGGGGCAGGGACGTGCCCTGTCACATTTCATGAGTGGCTGAGTGCAGAGAGACGAGGGCATCTGTCCGCCCTGCGCCGGCTACTCCTCAAATATTAATAATGATAATGAGCAGCAGGGTCTGACCAGGGGCCCCCTGGGGTCCAGGAACTTGCATCCACCCTTATTAGAACGACCCCTGGAACCCCTTAGACACACACAAGTGCGTGTGATACACACACACACACGCACGCACGCACGCACACACGCACGCACGCACGCACGCACGCACGCACGCACACACACACACACTAGCATTGACACACAGGCAAACTGAGACATTGAAGCAAACATAGGTGTATGGATATACATCAAGTCTGTTTTGCACACACGCACGTACGCACACGCACGCACGCACGCACACGCACGCACCTGCGTACAAATGACCTGCACCAACCAAAACATTCACATATACTGTGGACATGGGCACACACACACTCTGTAAATTGTGCTTACATGCGGCGGAGTGAATATGCACATATATTCATAGAAATATGCATATAAGCAAACACAGACACATTATTCAAGCAGAATATAATCAGAGTTTACATGCAAGCACACGCGCGCGCACACACACACACACACACACACACACACACACACACACACACACACACACACACACACAGTGGGACAGACATGCAAATAGGTGTCCATGGGGACGCAAGAGTAGTGTCCCCTCTGGCCACGCCCCCATCCTCCTGACCTCTGACCCTTGTCATAGACAATCATCCTCTCAGTCCAACACACGCACACAGCACACACACAAACACGCACACGCACACAGCACACACACACACACACACACACACACACACACACACACACACACACACACACACACACACGCTTAGTTTTCATAGCTTGTGGGGACATTACATAGACTTCCATTCATTTCCTGTGGCCTTACGCTAACCTCTATCCCTAAACCTAACCCCTTACCCTAACCCTAACCCTAACCCTAACCCTAACCCTAAACCTAACCCTAACCATTGTGGGGACCTACTATTTGGTCCCCACAATGTCTATTTCTCCAATTCTACTATACTTGTGGGGACGTTTGGTCCTCACATAGTAATATAAACCTGTCCACTCACTCACTCACTCACTCACTCACTCACTCACTCACTCACTCACTCACTTACTCACTCACGCTCACAACGCACATGCTCACAACGCACATGCTCACAACGCACATGCTCACAAGGCACATGCGTGCATGTGCGGCTCGTGCAGCGATGCATCATGTGCCCTCAGTCACCCCTGGAGCCCGCTGGTCATTAGTATGGAGGCCTGTCGCTGTTTGTTTGCCTTCTAATGGACCATTTAAATGCAGAATATTCACCGCAGACAGGGCTGGTCCGCGGGGAGCGCGCGTAGCCGGGGCCCTGGCTCCATTATCCTGAAGGAAGTCATCCCACACTGACGCCGACTGGCAATGAGTTAGAGGACCCGGTTCACACTGTCTTTATACACTTTGTATGTTCAGCATTCACTGATTATTAGACGTTAGCGAGGGAGAGGATCACAGTAAGCAACCTAAAGGTTTTTCTAACAGCATGCGCTGTCTGAATTTTCACATTTTCTATTGTCTGTACATACTGTATAATATATCGTCACTGTCAGGCAGAAACCTTGTATCTCCAAGTTTCAAATGTGCATGTTTTTCCGTAAATTAAAGCCATACTTCATCGTACAAAAGTGTTGCACAAAAGTAGTGAAAACAGACGATCTACAAACACACACTTGTAGATCGGCTATTTTCACTATTTCAGATCGCTTTTAAAATGATTACACAAAAAAGGAAGGTTTTTTAAACATACAAGGTTTCCATACAGCAATATAACAACAATATACTTGTTATTGCTGTATAGGTTAAATTCTATTTGACAGTATGTTGCATTGAATCCATGCAGCGCTCTATATTGTTTAATGCTGCCATATTGTATGCAGTGACTTTGGGCATATTGGTGTGTAAATATTTGTGCAGCTGTCAAAGTGTCATGTTTTGAGCCATCAATCAAACACGAGGAAACAACATGGTGCTGCACAACAAATTTGTCTAATGGCAGCATATCTCACTTTTCCTTTAACTCTCTCTCTTCCCTGTCCTTCATCCGGTATATCGTCATTGTCGGGTGTCCAAAGCCGTTTGTTTTGTATTAATCATTTTAAAATATAAAAAAATAAAAATAAATAAAAATATAATTGTGTACTTGTAGATCAGCTATTTTCACTAGTTTTGTGCGACAGTCTTGCATGATGAAGCAGGGCTTTACTTTACGAAAGTAGTGGGAGGCTGACTAGTAGCACGCTCTGCTGCTGGCTCCACATTAACATAATGCTTCAACCTTTAATGTGTGTCTGTGTGCGTGCATGTGTGTCTACAGTATGTACTGTACATGTGTGTGCACGTCAGAATCGGAACCACGCAGGTAATGCGTGTGTGCGCGCGAGCACTCATGTACCAGTACAGTATGCCTGTGTGTGTGTTTGTATACAGTATCTGTATATGCGTGTATCATTTTGTATCCATGTGCTTATACTTTGTATATATATATCTGCGTCTCTATAAGTGTGTGTGTGTGTGTGTGTGTGTGTGTGTGTGTGTGTGTGTGTGTGTGTGGTATGGGAGCTCTGGCCTCTCAGGGGAGTGTGGGTGGGGGAGGGCTAGCGGAGGGAGACTGCAGGCCCAGCGGGAGCCTCCAGATGTGGGGCCACTGAGCTGACAGCCCTGGGCCCCTCTGGGCGTATGTGTGCCAACCACAACCACACAACCCCCTCTGCGTGTGTGTGTGTGTGTGTGTGTGTGTGTGTGTGTGTGTGTGTGTGTGTGTGTGTGTGTGTGTGTGTGTGTGTGTGTGTGTGTGTGTGTGTGTGTGTGTGTGTGTGTAAGCGTGCAAGATAGAAAGGAAAGAAAGAAAGAGGAAGGGGTGAAGAAAGTGTACAGTAAATTATAGAGGGGAAGGGTGCGTGCATGCGTGCGTGCGTGCGTGCGTGCGTGCGTGCGTGCGTGCGTGATGTCGTGTACAGACACAGGTTGTGTGTACTGTAACACTCTTCGTGTGCAAGATTGCTCCCAGACACATACTATACACACAGTACAAACATACAGTATGTATAATGTGTTCATACACCTACCCATGTACCCAAACATTTTCGATATGCACACACACTGTTCTGGTGTTGTGCTGTGTTGTACAGTGTGTTATGTTGTTTGGTACATTGTGTAGTAGCCGTGGGTTGGGGGACTGCCCATAAGTCTGAAATCTCATTAGTCCCAGTACATCTCATTTGTCCGAATTTAGTTAGGGTAGGTTTTAGGGTTAGGTTTAGGCATAGTTTTACTGAGGTTAGGGTTTGGGTTAGGTTTAGGCATAGTTTTACTGAGGTTAGGGTTAGGTTTAGGTTTAGGCATAGTGTTTTTTCACCAGGTTGGCAGATTAACATCACCAGATTCTGACTAATGGGATGTAGGAACAATGAGATTTCGTATAATGCCATGTCACCGTGGGTTGTGGTCCTTTTGTGGTACTTTTATGGATCAAGGCCCACTTAAAAATCTTAAGTCTTCACGGCCGGGCCCACCCATCTACACGGCAGCCGAAGTGATCAGATGGGTGGGCTGCGTGCATTTTTAGAGCATGTTGTCATCAATAGATCGATCATTTTCGGGCTTGGACCAGTGGAACTACCGTAGTATAATTCCTGTTCATCTGTATCATAATAGAGACTCACTTTTCAACGTTTTTGACACATATTTTTTATCGCTGTTGTCGTGTGGAAACCGTGTTGTCCAAAACCGTTCGTTTTGTATTCATAATTTGAAAAAAGATTTAAACTAATGGAAATAGCCGATCTAAAAGCACACAACGCCTCGCACCGCGAGGCGTTGTGTGCTTATAGATCGGCTATTTTCACTTGTCCTGTGCGACAGTCTTGTATGATGAAGCAGGGCTTTACTTTACGAAAAAACATACACATTTGAAACTTGGAGATTCAAGGTTTCTGCCCGACTGACAATATATTTTTCTGTTATCATTAAAATCTTAGTGTTTTAGCAATTATTTGGGGACCCACGTACAATATATCCTCCCTGCCCACCAGTGGGCCCCAGGTTGAGAATGGCTTTTGTACAGTGTGTGATGTTGTGTGGTACATTGTGTGGCGTGTTGTACAGTATTGTATGCTGCCTGCAGCACTTCTTCCTGTGAATGTTATCTGTTTTTATCTGTCTGTGTGACTGGCCTGCTAACACTGGGCCAACCTTATCACTGGGACAGACTGCAGCCCCCCGGACACTCACACACACACGCGCGCACACACAAGATTTGTCGCAGAAAGGAATAAAATCCACTATATGTGACATTAATATTTCTTAATGGAACAGTATGCAGTCCAATATTGTTTGTATTTCTGCATTCATATACAGTACGGGAAAGCTTTTCTATTTGTCCCAATCATTCCTTGAGTATTTGTAGATTTTATTAAAGCATTTCCCATAACATTTTCAAATAAGAGGACGTTTTTCACCACAGCACATTGCTTGTTAACTTCTTATGCTCTCGCAAACACTGTGAGAATCACTTCGAAGTGATTCGCACGTGCACTCGTGCTTATGCATGTTGCATGTTTAACATTTACATTTCAAAAACATCGCTATCTTTCTCTGTCTCCTTGTCTCTTTTCCTCATATCCGCATTAAAATCGAGCATTTAACCCATTGTGACCTGAGGCCGATTTGCATGTGCATGTGCCTTGTGCCACGTGTGTGCCATGCCACTCTTGTCATTCTTTTGAAAAATATTTGAAGTGTTTTCTTTATTACTTTACTCTTTTTTAGTAAATAGTCTTTGCGAAGAAAAATGTGGTAAACAAAAAGAAAAAAGGATATTTACCCACGAGGCCGTTATAAAATGTCTCCCAACCCAGTGTTTGAGCAACAGTGATCTAGAACCATACGAAAGGCATTACACTTCATTGCGACTGTCAGGTTGTAGTTACTATCAAAATCTCCACAGGCTGTCTGTCTGTCTGTCTGTCTGTCTGTCTGTCTGTCTGTCTGTCCATCCGTCTGTCTGTCCGTCACGTCATCACGTTACACTTTTGCCCTACTCTTATCTCCGCCACCGTTGCCCCGATCCATGCCAAACTTTGCACACACACTCCTTGGCTGGCAATGTGATTTCTCACATGGCCCTCTTGTAGCGCCACCATGAGGCTGATTTTTGCAAGACACTGCTCCTACAGATTTTGCCCAAAAATCTCGCAAAGCGGTACACAGTATTTCTAAAGTCATGTCATCAACATGATCTGTCCCATTTCCCATATTCCCTCCTGATTGGCTACGATTGCCTTCTAAAGTTTGTGTATGCGACCTGACGGTCGCTTATCTCCCGATTAGTAGCCTCGTGTAGCCAGGCTGACTCATCTGCGAAGAGAAAAGCCTGGTGAAAATATGAGGCAGAGACGGGTCTAGGAGGTGGGGCAGAATTTTCCCGGAAGTTGTATTTTTTCCACAGTGCGGCGTCCCTGCAAACGTATTCCTCACTGGAAAAAATCTGGTCTACGTCTTCTGCTCCGTCGGTTGCGCTCGCAATAAACAATATACAAACAAAAACATGGATTCAGGCGATATTACACCTATTAAGACGCTACAATCTATTTTAGTTTCTTCCTTGAGGAATGTAAACAGACCCGCACCGCATGATGTAACTTCCGTTAAACGGAGCACTTCCGCTAGAAATCTTGGAACCAAGCGGATGTCATATTGTGGCCAGGGTGCCCAATTAGGGAGTCTTACTGGTAACCATGGTTATTATTACTGTCAACCAATCAGAGTACTGCTAATTGACAATAACATATTTCTGTCTCTTCGTCCTGCACTGTCTATCTGCCTTTCTGTCCATCTCGCACTCACTAAATGCATACTTGACGCACGCACGCACACACACACACACACACACACACACACACACACAAACACACACACACACACACACACACACACACACACACACACACACACACACACACACAGGGGAAGTAGCCCTTCCCCCCTCGCACCGACCACCGCCACTGCGGTCCCCATCACACACACACACACACACACACACACACACACACACACACACACACACACACACACACTTGCCCTCGCGTTGCTCAGGGGCCCGTGCCCGGGGCCATATGGCAGAGACACAGACATTTACATAATGTCATATTTTATTTAATTAGCCATTCTAAATGCAATCAAAAGCTGATGAGGGCAGTGTGCCTGGCTGGCTGATTGGCAACATGATAGCAGCTCTGACCTCACAATACAGACACTATACTGAATCTCAATGATGCAATTCACACACACACACACACACACACACACACACACACACACACACGCGCGCACGCACACACACACACACACACACACACACACACACACACACACAAACACACACATTTTGCGTGCGTGCGTGCGTGCGTGCATGCGTGCGTGCGTGAGAGAGAGCGAGAGCTGCTTCCACTCTGGTCAGTAGCTTAGGGCTTTTGTTATATAGCATTTTAAAAGTTATGAATGCCGCTCAGTAGCCAACTAGCCAATGAGAAAAGGGGAAGGGGAAAAGCTACACTAGTAGATTACCCATAGGGGGACGGGGCAAGCTCCCAATCAGGGGGCTAAAGATGAGCATGATTGTGCAAATCTTTAGAGCAGTGATGTCCTGGGACCCCCACGGGTCCTTGAAGGGCTTAAAGGCGGTCACCCAGCAAAATGAGCATCAAAATCAGTTCAACCACTTGAATCATATTTTAATCTTTTTCATAGCTTAGTTGGTAGCACTCCCTTTCGACCACAAGGTCGTGGGTTTGATCCCGGGCACAGCCAAATCAGCGTATGAGTATCATGGCTGTGAAAAATTGTGCGGTACTGAGAAAACGGGGATAGACTCCCACGCCCTGGCTGATACTGACAATAAGCCTCTCCGACCTACTTATACATACTTATCGTTACTGTCGGGCAGAAACCTTGTATCTTCAAGTTTAAAATGTGTACGTTTTTTCACCAAGTAAAGCCCTGCTTCATCATACAAGGCTGTCGCACAAAAGTAGTGAAAACAGCTGATCTACAAGCACACAACGTCTGGTGTTTCATTTTCCAGTACTGATAACTCAGAATAATAGGCTTTAATCGTACTGTAAGTTGTTAACCAACTATTAACAAATACTTAATACTTAATCATTACTAGGCTACTTAGTTTAGGCTACTAACAGCTTATGCCTGATCTATCAACTATTTATAAGGCATAGTTCTAAATCAATAACTTACATTTTACGTAACTGAACTCATTCAGTAACTTTTGTAACGTTTGTGAATGCTCTATTTTTTTTAAGTGGGGTGTGCACAGTATATGAGGGATTGAATGTAGTAGTCTCAGAAGTAATGTTGGATTGCCCATTAGGAAGATCTTTATGTCCCTATATGGTGTTCCATGTTGGAGTGCCCATTGGGCAGATCTTTATGCCCATATATGGTGTTCTGTGATCTCCAAATTTGGGCATTGTTTCAGCATGCGGCTGTTATCATGGCAGCGACGCATGTGCAGTTTAGGCGGTGGTATCAGTGATGTCAGTTATCTCCAAATTTGGGCACTGTTTAGTATCAATGATGTCAGCATCCGGGTTCCGTACAGACTGTTTAGTATCAGTGATGTCACTCATGAAGTCATCTCCAAATTTGGACATGTTTAGTATCAGTGATGTCTGCATGACAGACGACTGACGGCGGACGGACAGACAGACAGACACTTGGTAAATGAATAGTTGATTATTCTGTGTTTCACCAAACCAAACCAAACCAAACGATACGTGCATTTCATGAGAAATAAAAATGAAAGAATGGGGGGAGAAAACAAGAAAGTTTTAAAAGCAAGTCACAAGAAAGTGGATATAGGAGGTGTGAAAGTGAGACTGGGTCATGCAGAGTGTATCACATGGTTTGGGTTATATTTGGGGCTAGTTGCCTTGTGTCACGATGCAGGTGTGTGTGTGCGTGTGTGCGTGTGTGCGTGTGTGTGTGTGTGTGTGTGTGTGTGTGTGTGTGCGCGCGCGTTTCTGAGAATCAGGAACTAGACCGGTACACGAGTCCTTCAGGACCACCCTGCTCAGCCAAGTGTCAACACACACACGGACACACATGCACGTGTGCACGTACACACACATACGCGCACACACACACACACACACACACACACACACACACACACACACACACACATGCGCCCTCTCACTGGCTCTCTCGTTCTCTTTATGTTGAACTCATAACACTTGTGACAGTGAGACGGGGGCATGGAAAGTGAAAGTGGGTCCCCGAGGAGGAGAGGCGTTGGTGGGCAGCTGGACGATGCCAGGTCCCCTAGAACAGGAAGGAAGGAAGTAAGGCCCAATGCCTCTAGAACACAACCCGCAGTATATGCGCACACACAAACGTGCACTTTCTCATACACACGCATACACACACACACATGCTTTTATGCATGTGCAAAGTTTGACTCACACAGACACACACACAGGCACGCACGCAATACAAACACAGTGAAAGAGGTGTGTGGACACGGACACACACACACACACACACACACACACACACACACACACACACACACACACACACACACACACACACACACACACACACACACACACACACACACACACACACTTGTCAGCGGCAGTAAGTCAAATAAACAGTCATGTAGTGTTGGGTTTAACAGCTCCAAAGTATTTTAAGAGGAGGCTGAAAGCTGCTGAATGAATAAATCACTCACTCACAGCATCACAATAGCTGCACTGTACACGTTCTGCTTTATATTACACCTTTTAAACCATAAATTAATATAATACTGTGTGTGCGTGCGTGTGTCCGTGCGTGCGTGTGCGTTTGTGTCAATATTATGCGATGGTGCAATGGAAAGTCATTCTGACTGATGTTCTTTTAGATGAATGTGAAATGAAACAAACATTGCTGTCAAGAAATGTTATGGCAATGTGCTCTCACTTCTCTCTCTCTCTCTCTCTCTCTCTCTATCAAGAAGACTGAGGGAAATACAACTAAATTTGGCCTTACATTAGCAGATCATCGGGCGTGATGAAATCGTGTAGCATTAAACACTACAGGATAATGGTTTAAGATTCTCTGACCAGATAATCTAAACGCGCTCACACTAGCTGTTTTGAAAAGTCGGGGACTCCGCATACTACAGGATTCTATCCAGATTGAGTCGGGCCTGAACAAAGCAATAATACATAATATAATTAATACAAAATGTCACGGGGGCTGTTCTGAGAGCTGTGCTTTGCAACACACATACGCGCGCACACGCACACGCAAACACACACACATTAACCGGCTGTATTTTCTCTCAGTCCCCCGCTGCTGTTCCATACCAGTAGTGATCCAGAAAATCCAGAAAAATATCATTTTTCAAATAACATTTTTGAAAAGAGTTGGGCTGGCCCCAATAGTCATGCGAGCCACTCGGCTCACACTAGATTAAATGTATGCCCGATAATCAGGCCCGTTTCAGACGCAGGCAGCCCGATTTTCGGGAGGGTCATTAAATGCCCCGATTGTCGGGAAATGTGCGGCCAAGTTTAGGAGAGAGTGGCGAGGAGAGTTAGAGAGAAAGGGAGATGAGAATAGAAGGAGAGAGGAAGAGATTGTGAGAGTGAAGGAAAGAGTGAAAGTTGTATGAAGAGAATCGCAGGGCTTAAAGGAGTAATTCACCCCCAAAATGACATTTTTCTATTGATTGCTCATGCCATAGAGACTTGAGTTCCATATATTTTTTTGTATGTGTCGCAAGACAAATATTTGATTAATAGTAAATTTACCCCCATTGATTCCGGATTTACGGCCCTGGATGGGGAAACCGTCAGGGTAAATTTACTCTTTCTTTCTTTTTCTTTTTTTTCCTTATGCAACAAAAAGATTCTGAGAGACCCGACTCAAAACACCCCTTCAAAAAAATGCATGATTGTAAGCCGCCGTTTTCATAACAGCCCGCATGGCAGCTGGCTTACCTTGCAGTAGGGTAGGCCTATACGCATGCATTGCGCAGCATAGCTCTACTTATTTTTTTGTTGCGATGCAGTAATCTGATCCTAAATCAGCCTAAAACATCACACAAGTAAACAGCACTTCATTGTGTTTCTCTCCTCATCAGTGCCACACACACAGTCACACATAGTACGGGTCTTCCCGGTCCACTGGGGTATTACACAGCGCTTTTATCCAAAGCGCTTTACAATGTGCATTACATTCACCCATTCACACACACATTCATACACCGGTGGCGGTGGAAACCATGCAAGGCACCAACCAGCTCACTGGAGGCAACTTGGGGTTCAATGTCTTGCCCAAGGACACTTCGACATGTAGACAGGAGAAGCTGGGATTTGAACCGCTGACCCATGGAGCATTGGCCAACCCACTCTACCTCCTGAGCTACAGCCGCCCTTCGTAACCTCTCCCTGCGCTAAGCAGCTCCGAGATGAGGTTCCTCACTCTTGTCATCCACAATCGGTCCGTTGCGAGCTCCGCCGTTCGCGAACACTCCTTTCCTTCCGAAAGGAGCTACTCATAATGATAGACAGTTCCAAGTTACGAGGTAATGCGACCCAGTCCCGAGTGATCATGAAGAGCTCTATAGCCTATCACACTACAGGATCGCACAAAAGTAGGGAAAATAGCAGGCATTCTCCCATTTTGATTTAAATTAAGATGTATGTTTGTTGTGTCCTCCTAAATAGGCCTATTTGTAGAT
>NC_137833.1:22890563-22895563 GCF_963921795.1 Nannobrachium achirus
ACCGTCATTACACAGGGTTCCAGAAGGGTTCCCAGTTCAAATCCGGGCTCTGCCAGAGTTGGTGTCGAAGAGTCCTTGAGCAAAACTCTGTACTTGCTCCCGGTGAGCAGGTTGGTGCCTTGCATGGTTTCCTCTGCCATTGGTGTATGAATGGGTGTGTGTGTTTTTAAAGAAAAAAAAAACTCTGAGAGGGTACAAATGTAATGGGTCAAGTGTCTATTTGGTTACATTTGTAACCAAAGTTTCCAACCACCCCTTTAAATAAGGAGCCGTCCCTTATTTGGAAACTAAAAGACGTGTCCCGTAAACTAGAACTGATAAGGACACACTGTTGGGTATCAATCAATGACACTTATCTTGCAAGTTCAAACAACTTATATAGGGTTTACTATAGACTTAGACTTAATAACTTGGACCTGAGTTGTCTCTGAACTTGGACCGCTTTTTTCTGTCTACAGCACCAAATATCCTTGCCAAAAATAGCCATTACCACATAGCTTTTTTTGGCTAAGTAATGTTTCCCCCAGAATATGGATGTTGGGGTAATATACAAAACAAGATCTTATCTTTTTCTGGGCATCCATTCTTTTTCTCGCAGAAATAAGGGACACCCGGCCGGTGGTCTCTTATTTGAATGTCAGGTATCTGTTTGTACCCTCCCTCAGAGTTATTTCCAGTGTTTGATATCCCTGCGAGGCTCTGATCAGACGCTCCCACTGTTACACACGTCTCTGTTTGAGCTCCGCTAAACTGTCCCACCAACGCTCTAAATGGGAAACGTGTGAAACGCTCCGGCAGGGGCACGGAGCGACTTAACCGGGCTCTGAGGGTGGTGTGTGTGGGTGTGCGACGTGTGTGTCCGTGTGCGTGTGTCTGTCCGTGTGTGTGTGTGTGTGTCTGTGTGTGTTTCTCAGAATCAGGAACTAGACCGGTGAGAGAGAGAGAGAGGGGGGGAGGCAAAGAGAAGACTGACAGACGAAAGTGAGGAAAGTGAGTGTGTGTGTGTGTGTGTGTGTGTGTGTGTGTGTGTGTGTGTGTGTGTGTGTGTGTGTGTGTGTGTGTGTGTGTGTGTGTGTGTGTGTGTGTGTGTGTGTGTGTGTGTGTGTGTGTGTGTGTGTGTGTGTGACACAGAGAGAGAGAGTGTCTGTCTGTCTGTCTGTCTGTCTGTCTGTCTGTCTGTCTGTCTGTCTGTCTGTCTGTCTGTCTGTCTGTCTGTCTGTCTGTCTGTCTGTCTGTCTGTCTTGAGTTTTCTTGTCCATGTGTGTACATAAAGAATACATTTGCATGTACTGTATGTTATTTTGCTCAGAGATGCCTTCCATCCACCGGCTACCAGGTGTGTACACACAAACAAACATGCACGCACACACACGCGCGCGCACACACACACACACACACACACTCATACACACGCCCACACAAGCGGCGGGGGGCAGTAAACAGGAGAACACAGATGCCAGGTCAGGCAGTACACAGCAGGTCAGCTGTACTTGCCATCCCTGCTCAGCGGGGCGCCAACACACATATGTAACAACTAAGAGAGTCCGCGAACACAGGCAGGGTCATGTGATTACTCATTGACCGCAGTCTGTACACACAAACATTGATCTTTAAAGGAGTAGTTCACCCCAAAATAAATCAGTTACACACCCCATGAAGCCTTGAATTCATGGAGATTTCTTTGTTATTTTTTCACATTCAAGCATACCTGAAGGCAGCGTTCAAGACAATTGCCTTGTCCAAACTCTCCTGAACTCGAATGCAGCATCTTATGTTGAAAGAATTGTCACCAGTATGCACTTAATTATGCTTATAGTCACCGAAAATAGCCGGTGCGACGCGTTGTGAGCTTGGAGGTCTGCTATTTTCAATATTTTCACCAAATGTGAAGTTTGACCAATCCTCAAGCTAGCACCACTCCCCCTTTGAACTCAATGGACTTACTCTATAATGGTGACTTCATCGAGAATGCTGCTTCCTGATTGGCTAAAAGTGTATCCAGAAAATTAAGAAGTAAGCTGGGCTAGAACTATAGGGTGTTGCCTATAGCAACCACACTAGAAGAAGAAGAAGAAGAAGAAGAAGAAGAAGAAGAAGAAGAAGAAGAAGAAGAAGAAGAAGAAGAAGAAGAAGAAAAGAATATCAGTGTTGGTGTTTAGTGTTAAGTATACCAGCAGTCTGTCAGCAGGGTTCAGACTCTCTGAGGTTTCTTGGCGGAGCGTGATGTCACACAGATAGAGGTGCATTGTGCTACTCTGGAGTGTGACGCCGCGCCTTCACAGACAAATTGATTAGCAATGCTTTAGCTCTAGATGCTCAGAGAGGGAGGGGGCTGGGGGGGGGGGGGATAGGGGGGGAGAGAAAGTGTGTCCCCCCTTTACTCGATAAAGAGAACACAATATAATCACACATGGAGCTCCATCAAGCAGGGTTATGTCCCCCAGGACTTCAAATTAGCCAAGGTAACCCCCCTGCACAAAAAAGGCAGTAAACTTGACCCTGGCAACTACAGGCCAATCTCAATCCTTAGTTCCATCTCTAAGGTAATGGAAAAAATTGTCTATGAACAGGTGGCTAGATATCTTGAAGAGAATAAACTGATCTACGAGTTCCAGTCTGGCTTCAGAGAGTCCCATTCCACAGATACATGCCTCATCTATTTGAATGATTACATCAAACGTGAAATTCACGATGGCAAATATTGTGGCATGGTCATGCTGGACCTCCAGAAGGCATTTGACACCGTCGATCATTCTATTCTGATCGAAAAACTCAAAGCTATTGGTCTTGATAGCACAGCAGTGAGATGGATGCACTCTTACTTGGTGGGGAGGGAACAGATGGTGGAAGTCAACGGAACCCTGTCCCCCCCCCTCCCAGTAAACTGTGGAGTACCTCAAGGGAGTATACTAGGACCACTGTTGTTCTTAATATACGTAAACGACATGTCATCTGCTTGTGACTGCAATCTGTTTCTGTTCGCGGATGACTCGGCTCTCCTAGTCTCAGGCAGAGACATTTTGCAGGTTGAAAAGGCCCTTAACTGTGAACTTAACAAGATCTGCACCTGGCTCAATGACAACAGACTCTCAATTCACCTAGGCAAAACTGAATGTATCCTCTTTGGATCTAGTCAGAAACTTAGCCTAGTTGAGAACTTCACAATTAAAGTAGGTGACACTGTGATAGAAAGAAAAAACCACATCTGCTACCTGGGTTGCATCCTGGAGGCTAACCTATCCAGTGAAAAAATGACCACCAAGGTAATCAATAAAGTCAATCAACGAATTCGCTTCTTGCAAAGAGTTGCCCCACTGATCAATATTAAATCCCGAAAGACACTAGGAGGTGCTCTTATTGGGCCCCTCATTGATTACGGAGTCCTTGTCTGGTATCGCGACGCCCCAGCTGCCTTAAAGCTAAAGCTCCAAACAGCCCAAAACAAACTAATTAGGGTTGTGCTTGGTCTCCCTCCTCTGACCCACCTTACCGAGCATCACCACGAAAGCGTGGGGTGGCTCAAAGTAGCTGACAGAGTACAGCATCTTGCAATGGGCCTGGTGTACAAGATACACTACACCTCCAAGATTCCCATGTACCTGACAAACTACTTCTTAAAGGTCAAGGATGTTCACGATCATAACACCAGAGGCAGCTCCACTAATCATCATCAGCGTAG
This sequence comes from Nannobrachium achirus, assembly GCF_963921795.1. Classification (NCBI taxonomy): domain Eukaryota; kingdom Metazoa; phylum Chordata; class Actinopteri; order Myctophiformes; family Myctophidae; genus Nannobrachium; species Nannobrachium achirus. Next base: position 22,894,243 of record NC_137833.1, read on the forward strand.
ATTTAACACTAAACAAGGCGCTAACTCGTTCTCCTGCTATACCATCAACATGTGGAACGCCCTTCCACAAGCCCTAAAGGAGAGCAAATCCCTAGCCTCCTTCAAAATTGGTATGAAAAGTCACCTTCAGACAGCAGCTACCCGTGACTTGTAAATAGACTAAGCCCCCATGCTCCCCCCCCCCTTTTTCTTTGTATTCTGCCTTTTGTATTTGATGTTATGCTTTTGAAACTGATATTATCCTAGATAAAGTACTATGTTCTATCCGTCTGTCTTTCAATGTTATATGAGATACTTAAAGTGTGGTTCCTGTGGAAATAAGCCTCGGCTTTCTAGGATCTCCTTTTAGTTGACCTTGTACCAGTGATTTGTACTGTCATGAAACTGTACTTTTTTCTATTGCAAACTTCTAATAAATTCTTCAATCAATCAATCAATACGTAAGGCCGTACCATTAAGTACCATTAAGATATCATTTTACTGCCTAGGATGTCATAAATGTTTGCTTTAAACATGGGTGCACAATGTAATTCTGTTCTATTCTTATTGTTCTAGTTTTTTTTAGTTTAGTTTATTCGATCAACTCACATACATACAAGTCATACATCCACAAAAGCATAATCACTGTTTAAGGTGATCTAAAGGAATAGGCTGAAGCTAAAAAAAAGCTTATGAATGCCTATCCTACGTATACCTGGTTTAAAATAAATGTATATGTTATAAAAGTGTTCAAATTTACCATATAAAGGGAATGTAAATAAAAAGAAACTGTAATTACATGCCCAAAATATCGGCATAATAACAGATCAAAGAGTGCCTGTCCTACATATTCATGGTTTAGGACGCAGTAATATGTTTAAAGAGTGTACAGGTTCACCATATAAACGTTCCATATTCTATACTGCTGAATATACTATTGTACGTACGGTATATTATATTATTATATTATATAGTGTATAGTATTAAGTGCATGGTCAGACAGTGTGAATGATGTATTATAGTTGTGTATGGTTTATCATTATGGCTGTGTCTTTATTCAGGTGTTGTTGGGCTCCATCCCTCCATCCACCGCCCCCTCCCCCCTGCCCCGTCTGGGTTGAAAGGTCATTGTATGTCTGGGAACGCTGTGACGGGATCCCCCAAACTCATTAAAGGTCACGCTATTCAGACCACATACACACATGCACGCACGCACGCACGCATGCCCGCACGCACACACACAAACACGCGCATGCACGCGCACACACACAAATACAGATAGGTATGCATATGCATTAAATACTTACATGCACAACTAGTACTACAGACACACACACACACA
>NC_137833.1:22900563-22905563 GCF_963921795.1 Nannobrachium achirus
CCTTTGCACCATAGAGGTGACCCTTTGAGCCTAAGGCTCTTCATGAGACCAAGTATATCTGAGGTGGAAACCTAAAAAAAGTCTTTAGGGTCAGTCTAGGTCGATGATTTACTTCTAACATGATATTCACCACACTATAATGGGGTAATACTGAGGTTGTGGTCATTGGCCACCAGGTCAATGAACCCTCTGGTGGCAAAAAAAAAAAAAAAATAATAATAAAAAAAAAAAAGACTCATTGTCACATCCCACTTCAGAGTACATTTTGGTCATCCATTTCTTTCATGACTAAAATACTGACATTGTGTGTGCAAAGAAGTTATGAACATGGTGGAACGGCTGTAAATAGTCATGTATCTTTACTTCAGGTACAAAAATGTATAAAAATAATTGTATTTGGCATTCAAGTGGTGACCTAGAACGGGCCTTTAAAAAACTTTACGGCACTCCAACCAAATTTCACTCCAAGGTTTTCTGAGTTGGCAGTACTGTGCATATCACTGTTTTGCAGTGTAAAATGATGAAGGAAAGCAATTTCCCCACAACAGTATAAGACAAAAAAATAATAATTTTCATTTTAAGATGTAGGCTATTATAAGTAAAAGGATTCATGGCAGTTAGCCACACAAAGTTAATTAATTTAGCTGTCTGGAAGCCCTCTTCAATTGTACAGGGAAGCCTCACCAGCAGACTAGGCTACTGTATATTTATTGTTTAAAGGACAATTTGGATGTCCTCATACCTACACTATACATTTAGATAGTTTACAAGTAAGACGCCTCAGGGCGACAAGCAACCTCGCCCTAAAGGGCGGGGCGGGCCATATCTTGGCCATCTGGCCAGTGATGTACTGTATAATGGACCAGTTACCCATATATGGAGATGCATGTACTGTATGGAGATATGCTGTGAAAGTCCTATGATGTCTATGACATCTGACATCATACCCTTTTATGCCCATACATGGAGATCCTTGTCTGTAGAACCAGCCACACATTTGTCTTGCCCATGGATTCTGTTAGTGTGGTATGTGGCCTCCATATATGGGCATTCCCATATGAAGTCCTGTTAGATATGGGCTAAATATTGATGACATCAGGGAACTCCATATATGGGCAGAAAAGGGATTCTGTTTGTGTGACATCACAGTGAAGCCAGAGCATGACGTCAGAGCAGCAAACCTATTCTGTTAAAGTGGTTCCCCTGACATCACAGTGATGTCAGAGCATGCCCTCATCAAAAAACACTACTGAATCACTACTCATCACTACTACTAAATGTCTACACAAACACTACCATTTCACTACTTGATTACTATTGCAATGTGTAGTGATTTAAGTAGTGATTCCCAGTAGTAATGAGTAGAGTATTGGCTGGTTTCACCCACTGAAACACTACTGATAATCACTACTTAATGACTATTCAAATCACTGCACGACTGCTACTTAATTACTTCAGTATCACTATTGGCTTTTGGGAAAGTACTACCCAATCACTACTCAATTATTTCACATTTATTATTGAATTACTACACAATGCTTACACATTCACTTCTGTATCACTTCACAATCCCAATAGAATTAATACATCCTTGTATGTGTAGTGTTTATGTAGTGTTTATGTACTGTTTTATCACAACTGAATTACTTTTAATTTCTACACAAACCCTTTTGAAACTCTACACGATTATCATTCGGTCACTCCTGTTTGTGTAGTGTTTATGTAGTGTTTTATCACTACTGAATTACTTTTAATTTCTACACAAACCCACAGTGTCCCCCAGCGGGAATCGAACCCAGGACCTTCTAACTGTGAGGCGACAGCACTATTGACTGCGCCACCGTGCCCCCTTAAAGCAGTAGTGTTTTAACAGCTTTTTCACTATACTCCGCTTGATTACTACTGGAAACACTACTGTTTCACTACAAAACTCTACTGGTGTGTCATGATGAGTAGTGAATATGTAGTGTTGTGACTACATATTCACTACACATAAACAAGTAGTAAAATCTCTACATAATCACTATTTAAATGCCTTCACTACTCCGATTACTACTGGAAACACTACTGTTTCACTACAAAACTCTACTGGTGTGTCATGAGTAGTGAATATGTAGTGTTGTGACTACATATTCACTACACATAAACAAGTAGTAAAATCTCTACATAATCACTATTTAAATGCCTTCACTACTCTGCTTGATTACTACTGGAAACACTACTGTTTCACTACAAAACTCTACTGGTGTGTCATGAGTAGTGAATATGTAGTGTTGTGACTACATATTCATTACACATAAACAAGTAGTAAAATCTCTACATAATCACTATTTAAATGCCTTTGTAGTGAAGCAGTAGTGTTTTAACAGCTTTTTCACTACTACGATTGATTACTACTGGAAACACTACTGTTTCACTACAAAACTCTACTGGTGTGTCATGAGTAGTGAAAACATTACAGATTTACTACACAATTGCTACACATGACTACACAGTCACTACTACACGAATAGGTTTTGTGTAGTGATTCAGTAGTGTTTTTTGATGAGGGTGATGTCAGAGCGACAAACCCATAGACCGTAAAAAAAAGTGTACGGATGGACGTATACGGACAAGCTGTGACGGTTCTGATAGTAAACTGCAACCTAAAGTCGCAATAAAGCTTTAGAGACACAAGAGGCACTTATAATCCATTTTAATGTCACTTAATTGCATGATTACTAATTAATAATAAGGTCCTAAAAGAGGAGACAATGAAAATTAACTACTTTCAGTTGTAGCTTTATTAATAACATTAGTGCACAGTCTGCAAGTCTTTTCTGTATTGTTTATCCATAATGTTTGGCCACATTCAGTGTAAAATAATCAACTAAACTAATGTTTAAATAAAAGAAAATAATAATAAACTCAAATGTTAGTGTGTCACACATTGTTGTGCAAGCTTTCATCCAAGTCCAATATATAATACGATCCAGTCCAATACATAAGTTGCATGATTAACATGTTTTGCAATTGATAGGAGGTATTCAATAAGGCAGAAATGTTTCGCGTGCAGATGGAAAACATATCTCGCATATAAAAATAGCAGCAGGTATATCACAGACTCAGTTTCATGTGCATGGTTCAAGTGACATGGATACATACATGAACAACATAGCATCAGATATAAATTCACAGTTTAATTAGCATGGGTTAAGTGGCAACATGGCAATATAGGGCTCAGCGCTTATTCAGCAGTCTGATGTTAGCCAGGTGAAAACTGGGTGCAGAGATTGAGGCTTTAACTCAACGTATGCTCATATTGTACCAAAGCTTGTCCAAGCCAGAAATAAGTCAATATTTGAAGTCAAAATGTAGTTTTGACATCTTGCAGTCAAACTGCAGGTGATGTCTCATGGCGAACACATCAGAATTCAACATGTATCCAAAGGCAAAAATCTGTCAGTAATGTCACCCGTGCAGACTACATGGACTCTCAAATCAGTCCATCTGGACTGAAATCTGCAGTTGTAACATTAACTCTAACCGAAATAACAATACCTAAACTTACGATAATCAAATAATAATGAGGTGTTAAAATTAATAGGCCTACTGGATGTTTGAGTCCAGGAGAGTGTTTTCTGCAGGTCTTTCAGTCCGAGTGTATCAAAGGGTGCGTTCGGAAATGCGCACCGGGTGTGTGCTCAGTGTAGTGAGTGCCTAAACCAACCCTAATCCTAACCCTAACCTCAGTAAAACTATGCCTAAAACTAACCCTAATCCTAACCCTTACCAGACCCGGTGCGCATTTCCGAACGCACCCTTTGATACGCTCGGACTGAAATCCTGCAGAAAACACTCTCCCGTTTGAGTCCACACAGTCTGCATTTTGGACTTCCTGAAACATTGTCATTCATCTTTGACCATGGTGTTTCAACATGATGCATGAACAGGTAAATCCCCTCTTAAATTAATGGTCTACTCTACACCCATAGTATGGCACCAGAACTATGTGAAGAGAAACTCAAACTGTAAAGTTAGAGTTTTAGTATGCAACACTGATCCTGTACATTTATTTAGGTGTCTCTCATGTCTTCTGTCCACTTAAAAGGCATTAAGTATGACAGAAGTATACAACCGGGGACAGTGAAATGCAAAGCACAGCTGAATGCGAGCAAATCACATTAACTGAAAGGCAGAAATTTGGGTCAAATGGTTGTTTCTTATTTGTTTTCTGCAGATGTGGTCAAATGTGAACACATATTGCCTTTTCTGCACAACAAACCAAGTTTCCCATTTGGGCCAATAAAGGTCTTGGACTTGCAGTTAAATTGACTTTATTGGCTTTTAATACAATTAATGTCATATATTTTTATTTGAACATTGCTTAGCTTTAGATTTAGAGACCTCCCTGATTATACATTCATACATATTCATTGCACTTTTGATTTCCCCCAAGCGTTCATGTTAAAACCGAAAGTGCTCTTCTGTTACACATTTCGACGTCGTAAAACTATGTCGGTAGGCTAGTTAGTTGTTTTCTAACCGCACGTGCCCTTTTGCACCAAACATCAAGTCATGTTCCTGCAGTGGTTTAAAGTAACTAGGTACAATTACTTAAGTAATGTACTTAAAGGAGTAGTTCACCACTTTTCAACCTGTCTTCATATAATCGGTCCTCACTAATGTTCATAATAAAATAGCACAATTCCTTTCTATTCAGTCTGGGTCTCATAGGAGAGCTGTCAAATCCTTCTACCGGTGACATCATCGTTTGACAAAAAAATAAAAATAAAATCACGAGATCATTATCACGAGAACAATGGCTTCCACTTTAACATTGCAATTTTTTCAGGAATAGAAAGCCTGCAGTTTCTATTAGCTTGCATTTCCCATTGATGATGTCACCGGTAGAAGGATTTGACCCACCCACAGCTCTCCTATGAGACCCAAACTGAGTAGATTTTTTTTTTTATATTTTATCATGAACATTAGTGAGGACCTATTATATGAAGATAGGT
>NC_137833.1:22910563-22915563 GCF_963921795.1 Nannobrachium achirus
CACACACACACACACACACACACACACACACACACACACACACACACACACACACACACACACACACAGGAGGATAGTATTCACATGCCATTTGTTGTTGACGTTATTGTCATTCCTATCCTTATGCATTCTCTCTCCATGTTTCTTGTATGTACATGTATCTTTTAACTGGTTGATTTTATTATTATGTATTGGTGGTGATTGTAATTGTGGCATTGTTATTGATTACTCATTTGTGGTCAGCTTTGAGGAAAAAGAAAAGAAAACTAGTATATTGTAGGGCATTTTTCAGGTGACAGTCTCCTGTTTCCATTAGGATGGGCATTGGTTGGCTGTCAAATCTAGACTCACTTTTACATGCACTTTAAATCGCGTGAGAAAATTAGAGAGGGGGTAACACAATGTCAATTGCTTGCTTCTTAATGGCTGTCCTTCATTTCTGAAGATCAGCTCACTTCCATATTGATGGTAGGCCTAACTATGAAGCCTAACCATCCACATATTGATTGATTGATTGAGGTTGATTGAGGTATTTATTAGAAGTATTGCATGTGAAAAGGTACAGTTTCATGACAGTACAGTTCACTGGTACAAGGTCAACTAAAGGGAAACTCAGGTAAGACAAAGCTTCTTTCCGTCAGGGTCAGGGTCAGGGTCAGGGTGAGGTTAGGCTATAGGTTACATATTACCAGTTTCGAGCAGCTTCCGCCTGTTGTTGTTTTTTTTTTTTTTTTTTTTTTTTTTTCAGGGCGGTTTAAAGGATGCTAGAGATTGGCACTCCTTTAAGGCCTTCGGTAAGGCGTTCCACATTTTGGTGGTATAGCAGGAGAACGAGTTTGACCATTTGTTTGAGTTGAATCTGGGTTGAACTTGATCTGTGGCACTGCCTCTGGTGTTGTAATTGTGGACATCCTTGATGTTTCTAAAGTATTTTGTCAGGTACATGGGTATCTTAGAGGTGTAGTGTATCTTGTACACCAGGTCCATTGCAAGATGCAGTCTGTGTAAGCTGACTGTATGTGTGTACATTACCATACGAGTACAAAACATGATAAGTCTGGGGTCCTGAATTATTTATTGTCAATAATTTTTCTATGTTTAGCTAAGACCAGCTAAAACCAGCTAAAGACCACTAATGACACAGTTCAATGTTGAAAATGAGTGTTATTCCCCTTTAAGCTGGTACTTATATGGTGTTTTCTTCTTTCTTTCTGTCTGTCTTTCTTTCTTTCTTTCTTTCTTTCTTTCTTTCTTTCTTTCTTTCTTTCTTTTTTTACAGCAGGGTTAATTAACATAAATCCTATTTTGGAGTTTTAAGCAGTGCATGTGCTGTAGAGAGATGGAGCATTTGTCCAAACCACTAGTTCTATTTTTTGACTTACAGGTGGAGGGCAGACTTGATGAGGTTGCTGTTTTGTCTTTCTGGGTCAGGGGAGAGAGAGAGAGAGAGAGAGAGAGAGAGAGGAGAGAAGGAGTGTGAGAACTAGAAACTGGATAGACAGGTAGCAAAACGTTGTTTTTGGGCAGAAACCGCTTATCTCCATATATCAACTTTTTTTTTCTCGTAGATTAATGCCCTAATTCGTCATACTACACTAAAATATACACTAAAATAGATCTATAAGCTCAAAAAATGATTGAAACAATGGAATACCCATCTTTAATAATAACCAACCATGGCCACACACCCCAAGTGGTATAGTCCGGAAGAACATGTTACACACTGTAAAGAGGTCTCGTTAACAAGGCATAGGCCTACTTCCTGTGCTGGAGGCTGATGACAGGGGAACAGGTTCTCCTGAGGGAAAGTTGGGTGGGAACCAGCTACTAAATTAGAAGGTTCGATTAGTCTTTCACCCCTAGACCCAGGTCGGATGGACAATTTGCATATCAGGAAATACCTCCTATACTCAATGTACATGTGTGTAAAGTCCTTTGATATTTTCAACTCAAAAGCACAAGACAAGTGTAGAGGGTCCAAAGGTGGCATGCCTTGGAGCAATGGTCTCGGTTGCCTCTCTTACAGACAGTTTGCAGGTTCAAGTCCCATTCCATCAAGTTACTTGAGGACGATCAGGCAAATGCATCCTTCCCGTTTCCTTACATAGTTGAGGCAAATCCGATATTTCCGTGACCGTGGAGAGCATAGCTCCGTTTCTCAGTGGTTTTGTCAACTATGAAGGTTAAATAACAAATTGAGCTCCCATGCCCCTCGCAAAAATATTGGGCAAAATGTTTGACAGACGCTGAAAGTTTGTAAAGTAGCATGTGAGGAGTCAAACTAGGGGTTTTTAACTATCCTGAATCCATTGCAAACATTTGTTTTGCACGAGAAACATTCCTTGGGCTAAAAACGGCCCAACAAAACTATGGTTTAGTGATGAATCATCACTTTTCACAGTTTTTTGGGGTCCGTTTTTAGCCCAAGGAATTGTTTTTGCGTGGGGCATGGGAGCTCAATTTGTTGTTTAACCTTCATAGTTGACAAAACCACTGAGAAACGGACCTATGCTCTCCACGGTCACAGAAATGTCGCATTCGCCCCAACTAACAGATAATGGTGGTGGTCTGGTGGATTATTTCTGAAAGAGCTCTGTCCAGCTATGCTTTTGCAGAAAGAAATAAAATATGCTGCTGGAGTATAGTTCAACTTAACTTTATTGACGGCTAACATTCAAATGAACACTTCAACAGTAAGACACTTTTGCAAAGTGTGGCATAGTGATGGCGTGGTCATCAGACTCTCAGCACAGAGATTCCATGTTCAAATCCCAGTCTTCCTATAAATGTACTAATTGAAGGCTAACATACAATTATAATACCTGATGATTATGTTAATAAAATCACGGCACAATGTCTCAAACTAATTTGTCATACTACACAACTAGTGTCACGCAAAAGTAGCTAAAATAGATCTACAGTATATCTCAAAACCAGCTTTATAGCTTGTAGATCTGCTTTTTATCTATTTTTTCATTTGAATACTGAAAAGTAGCAGTTGTTCCCTCTGGCACAATGTGTTCCAAATGAATACACACACACACACTCGCGCACACAGCACGCACACGCACACAGCACGCACACGCACACACACACACACACACACACACACACGCACACGCACACGCACACACACACACACACACACACACACACACACACACACACCCTTTGCCCCCAAGCTTTGGTCATATGTTTGACCTGTTCTACTGGCCTAACAGCTTCCATATACACACACACACACACACACACACACACACACACACACACACACACACACACACACACACACACACACACACACACACACACACACACACACACACACACACCCTTTGCCCCCAAGCTTTGGTCATATGTTTGACCTGTTCTACTGGCCTAACAGCTTCTTTATACACACACACACACACACACACACACACACACACACACACACACACACACACACACACATGCACGCATGGACATATTATTACTATTATTATAAGCTATACGCCCACAGGCCACAGGTGTGTTGAGTGTTGAGTGACACTGAGGAGGTCACTGGGAACTTCTCTGCTGCAGTAAACACACACACACACACACGCACACGCACGCACACGCACACACAGACACACACACACACACACACACACACACACACACACACACACACACACACACACACACACGCGCGCGCGCGCGCGTATGCGCGTATGCGCACACTGTGTTTAGACATTCTCTATGTCCAACTTGTCCTACACTAGACTCCAAAGCAGAGTCCTGCAACGGGCAGGTACCCAGGTGTTTGATGGGTGAAAACGGGTGAAAAATATACCTGGAAGTTCACCAGGATAGGACGCTTTTGTTGAAGGCTGCTATCTTACACTTTTAAATGGAGTGAATTGTAATGATGTGTAATGGGCAGACAACGGGTCCATTATTTGATGGCTGGAGTGGGTCTGGTTTGTATTTTGATATAATCACGGGTGACGGGTCGGCCTACGGATCTGATTATTGGCGGCTAACATCCAGGACAACACTTAAAGCAGGGGTCTTCAATGTTTTCAGGCCAAGGACCTGTTAGTTGAGAGAGAGAGGAAGCAGGGATCCACACAACCTGTTCATAGATTCCATATAGTTTCATTGTTTGACAGCACAATCATCAGTGTATTTTGGATTCATGTTAATGTATTTTCAGATATTTAACCACTTGAACTGACAATACGTAATAAACTTGACCTTTCACTCTACATTCAGTCTGCCCCTTTTCCCCTCTACACCAAACCTCTTTGCCGAAAATAGCCGATCTACAAGCTCACAACACCTCGCAGCGCGAGCCGTTGTGAGCTTGTAGATCTGCTAAAGTTCTCCGAATATGGACTCTAGGGTCTAAGTGGTTAATATAAAAGAGGAGAAAAAAATGCTTCATCACTCAAATATTTGGAGGACCCCCTGTAGTAACTCTGAGGACCCCCTAGGGGTCCCGGCCCCCCTGTTGAAGACCTTGTCTTAAAGCATTAAAGAAGGTGAAGGTCCCATTGGGTGGTGTGGTGAGGTCACTCAACCGTGGGCTTCTGCAGAGCCAGAAAGGCAGGTTCTTGGCCAATGCCAAGCCAATGTACTGGCCCTGAGGTTAATGAGGGTGTCCCAGCTCAAAAGATCATGTTTAGCGAGAATAGTGCAGTGTTTTATTTTGTATTTTTTATGGAGTATTTCTAAGACCTCTTTATGGAGTATCTTAGTAGATTTTAAGGTTGCACTGCAGGCTGGTGCCCAGCTGGTTAATCAGCTAGTCAGGTAGAGGACATTCGTTCACATTAAAATACAGCTTCCCAGTTGCGACCGTCAGGTCGCAGTTACTATCAAAACCTCCACCATTTTAGTTTCGCGAGCGTTTGTAAACAAATTTATTATCTTCCTCAATCGTCAGCGGACACTCACGTGCACACGCACAAAGCTTCCGAGGCTCTTCAAAATAAAGTGTAAGTGAACGGCGGCACCAGCAACAGAAACCTTGG
>NC_137833.1:22920563-22950563 GCF_963921795.1 Nannobrachium achirus
CATGACTATAGAGATACTCAGTGATGGGCAAGCTACTTGGAAAATGTAGTAAGCTAAGCTACAAGCTACTCTTGATGAAATATAGCTTAAGCTACAACAAAGCTACCCACAGAAAATGTAGCAAAGCAAGCTACACGAGCTATAGCATTAGCATTTGTTAGCATTAGCATTTGTCGAAAAAAAGTAGGGTTCCAGGGGTTGCACAGCAATATCTCACACATCCACACGTTCGTCTCGACGAGCTATACAACATAGCAAAAGATAGGCACTATTGGAAATGTAAGACTTAAAATCTATGTTTTGACGCCGTACTATAGTCTTATGTAATTTTGGGGGTTTTGAAGACAATCTGATGAAAATGAATTCAATTCATGTCCACTCGTTCGTCTTGAAGAGCTATACAACCTACCAAAAGATGGGCGCTTAAAACCTATTGGTTTCCGAGTTATCGCACTTTGAAAAATATAGGATTAGATTTAGAATTAAGGAGAACATTTAGCGGTTGGTGTTAGCATTAGCATGTGTTAGCATTAGCGGTTGTTAGCATTAGCATTTGTTAGCATTAGCATTTGTCGAAAAAAGTAGGGTTCCAGGGGTCGCACAGCAATGTGTCACACATCCACACGTTCGTCTCGACGAGCTATACAACATACGGAAAGATAGGCACTATCGGAAATTTAAGACTTAAAATCTATGTTTTGACGCCTTACTATAGTCTTATGTAATTTTGGGGGATTTGAAGACAATCTGAAAAAATGAATTAATTTCATGTCCACGCGTTCGTCTTGAAGAGCTATACAACCTACTAAAAGACCGGCGCTTAAAACCTATTGGTTTCCGAGTTATCGCACATTGAAAAATCTAGGATTAGATTTAGAATTAAGGAGAACATTTCTAAGACATTTTAAGTGTGCCTGCAGCTCGCTAAGTCTGTGCAACCTTGTTTAGCGGTTAGTGTTAGCATTAGCATTTGTTAGCATTAGCATTTGTCGAAAAAAAGTAGGGTTCCAGGGGTCGCACAGCAATGTGTCACACATCCACACGTTCGTCTCGACGAGCAATACAACATACCAAAAGATAGGCACTATCGGAAATTAAAGACTTAAAATCTATGTTTTGACACCTTACTATAGTCTTATGTAATTTTGGGGGTTTTGAAGACAATCTGATGAAAATGAATTCATTTCATGTCCACTCGTTCGTCTTGAAGAGCTATACAACCTACCAAAAGACGGGCGCTTAAAACCTATTGGTTTCCGAGTTGTTGCACTTTGAAAAATCTAGGATTAGATTTAGAATTAAGGAGAAAATTTCTAAGACATTTTAAGTGTGCCTGCACCTTGCTAAGTGTGTGCAACCTTGTGTAGCGGTTGGTGTTAGCATTAGCATTTGTTAGCATTAGCGGTTGTTAGCATTAGCATTTGTTAGCATTAGCATTTGTCGAAAAAAGTAGGGTTCAAGGGGTCGCACAGCAATGTGTCACACATCCACACGTTCGTCTCGACGAGCTATACAACATACCAAAAGATAGTCACTATCGGAAATTTAAGACTTAAAATCTATGTTTTGACGCCTTACTATAGTCTTATGTAATTTTGGGGGTTCTGAAGAAAATCATCGGAAATTTAAGACTTAAAATCTATGTTTTGATGCTTTACTATAGTCTTATGTAATTTTGGGGGTTTTGAAGAAAATCTGAAAAAAATGAATTAATTTCATATCCACGCGTTCGTCTCGAAGAGCTATACAACATACTAAAAGACGGGCGCTTAAAACTGAGTGGTTTCCGAGTTATCGCACTTTGAAAAATCTAGAATTAGATTTAGGATTAAGGAGAACATTTCTAAGACATTTTAAGTGTGCCTGCAGCTCGCTAAGTGTGTGCAACCTTGTTTAGCGGTTGGTGTTAGCATTAGCATTTGTTAGCATTAGCATTTGTCGAAAAAAAGTAGGGTTCCAGGGTTTGCACAGCAATGTCTCACACATCCACACGTTCGTCTCGACGAGCTATACAACATAGCAAAGATAGGCACTATTGGAAATTTAAGACTTAAAATCTATGTTTTGACGCCTTACTATTAGTCTTATGTAATTTTGGGGGTTTTGAAGACAATCTGATGAAAATGAATTCATTTCATGTCCACTCGTTCGTCTTGAAGAGCTATACAACCTACCAAAAGACGGGCGCTAAAACCTATTGGTTTCCGAGTTATCGCACTTTGAAAAATCTAGGATTAGATTTAGAATTAAGGAGAAAATTTCTAAGACATTTTAAGTGTGCCTGCACCTTGCTAAGTGTGTGCAACCTTGTGTAGCGGTTGGTGTTAGCATTAGCATTTGTTAGCATTAGCATTTGTTAGCATTAGCAATTGTCGAAAAATGTAGGGTTCCAGAGGTCGCACAGCAATGTGTCACACATCCAAACGTTCGTCTCGACGAGCTATACAACATACCAAAAGATAGTCACTATCGGAAATGTAAGACTTAAAATCTATGTTTTGACTAGTGTTGTAGTCGAGTCCACCTAAAGCGAGTCCAAGTCAAGTCCAAGTCATATGGGGTTCGAGTCCGAGTCGAGTCCGAGTCAAGAGCCCCTGGGAGGGGGTCGAGTCCGAGTCGAGTCCGAGACCAATGGGAGGCGAGTCCAAGTCGAGTCCGAGACCAATGGTAGGCGAGACCGAGCCGAGTCCAGTTTTCTTTTTCTTTTTTTCTTTTTGATAGGTAGGCTGCAGAAAACAATATATATATTTTTTCGGACACACACACACACACACACACACACACACACACACACACACACACACACACACACACACAAACAATGCAAGAACCCACCCGTTCATGTGCATTCACCTGTCTGGTGTTTCCTACCAATACCTTTCAAATGAATGGCTTGTCTTCAAATTAAATCAATAGGTCTCCCCAAATTACCTTTGGTTGCTGTCAATGCTGTGGTTTAGGTTTGAGGGAGTTTTATTTTAGTTTTTTCCCATAGGCCCTACCAATATTCTGTCTAAGATCTAGACATTTGAGTTGCTACAATTACATTTTCTCCCAGGCAGAGAACAGAAGGACCCATGCACCAAAAGGCCAAGTGATAACAAAAATAATATTATTTAAAAAGAATTATGTCTACTACTGTAATCTATAACATTTTTAAACATTGCTGTTATAGTTGCATTGAAATAGAGCATGCATGATTTTAGCAAAACGTTTTTCAAACAAACTCTTATCTTAATATTTTATTTTGACTAAAAGCTAAAATAAATAAATAAGGTTTTCCCATTCAAACACATAGCAGTACGTGCCTGTCTGCATTTCATTGTTTAAGGTGAGAAATGTAGGCTACCCTATGTCATTAGTCTGATGCCTTTCAAGTAAATACAAGGCAAAACAATACCCCATGTCACTGCTTCAAGTTGTTTTGATTCGTTTTAACCTCTCTACAGGGACTTACAATTTTACACTTCTCTCTGTTGATCAGTGCACTTTAAAACTTTCGGACGAGGCTTGCTTAACGAGTAATAGACAACACCTGGAAATACAAAAAGACGTACATTTTTAATCCAGCTGTGCAGGTGGATTAAACTACACATGATCACAAAGGCTTGTGTTTGGAAGCTGTTAGGACTTATTTATTTGGGGACACAAGGATATCCTGCAGGTAAGTGGACTGTTGTGCTGTTGTCTGTTTGGCGAAAAAAATAACTTCTGGGAAGATTAGATGCTTGCTGCTGTGCTGAGCGGGGGGCTCTACGTGTGTGTGCCTGTGTGTGTGCTTGTGTGCTACTACTGTGTGCCTA
Organism: Nannobrachium achirus; assembly: GCF_963921795.1. Classification (NCBI taxonomy): domain Eukaryota; kingdom Metazoa; phylum Chordata; class Actinopteri; order Myctophiformes; family Myctophidae; genus Nannobrachium; species Nannobrachium achirus. The sequence continues at coordinate 22,924,367 of NC_137833.1, forward strand.
TCAGATGCGCGTCAGAATGCTCCGTTACTTAACAAGGCAGCTCTCTCAATGTTAACGTGAATGCGCTCCTCATATGGATATAACATTAATTCCATTGCATTGTAGTGACTTGACTCGAGTGGACTCGGTGGGGGGCGAGTCCAAGTCAAATTAGACCGAGACCGAGACGAGTCCAAGTCAAATTAAGGGCGAGACCGAGACGAGACCGAGTCAGTGAAAATTTGGACTTGAGTCCTGACTCGAGACGAGTCATTGACTCGAGTACTACAACACTAGTTTTGACGCCTTACTATAGTCTTATGTAATTTTGGGGGCTTTGAAGACAATCTGCTAAAAATGAATTAATTTCATGTCCATGCGTTCGTCTTGAAGAGCTATACAACCTACTAAAAGACGGGCGCTTAAAACCTATTGGTTTCCGAGTTATCGCACATTGAAAAATCTAGGATTCGATTTAGAATTAAGGAGAACATTTCTAAGACATTTTAAGTGTGCCTGCAGCTCGCTAAGTCTGTGCAACCTTGTTTAGCGGTTAGTGTTAGCATTAGCATTTGTTAGCATTAGCATTTGTCGAAAAAAAGTAGGGTTCCAGGGGTCGCACAGCAATGTGTCACACATCCACACGTTCGTCTCGACGAGCTATACAACATACGAAAAGATAGGCAATATCGGAAATGTAAGACTTAAAATCTATGTTTTCACGCCTTACTATAGTCTTATGTAATTTTGGGGGTTTTGAAGACAATCTGATAAAAATGAATTAATTTCATGTCCACTCGTTCGTCGTGAAGAGCTATACAACCTACCAAAAGACGGGCGCTTAAAACCTATTGGTTTCCGAGTTATCGCACTTTGAAAAATCTAGGATTAGATTTAGAATTAAGGAGAACATTTGAAAGACATTTTAAGTGTGCCTGCAGCTTGCTAAGTGTGTGCAACCTTGTGTAGCGGTTGTTGTTAGCATTAGCATTTGTTAGCATTAGCATTTGTTAGCATTAGCAATTGTCGAAAAATGTAGGATTCCAGAGGTCGCACAGCAATGTGTCACACATCCACACGTTCGTCTCGACGAGCTATACAACATACCAAAAGATAGTCTCTATCGGAAATTTAAGACTTAAAATCTATGTTTTGACGCCTTACTATAGTCTTATGTAATTTTGGGGGTTTTGAAGAAAATCTGGAAAAAATGAATTAATTTCATATCCACGCGTTCGTCTCAAAGAGCTATACAACATACCAAAAGATAGGCACTATCGGAAATTTAAGACTTAAAATCTATGTTTTGACGCCTTACTATAGTCTTATGTAATTTTGGGGGTTTGAAGACAATCTGATGAAAATGAATTCATTTCATGTCCACTCGTTCGTCTTGAAGAGCTGTACAACCTACCAAAAGACGGGCGCTTAAAACCTATTGGTTTCCGAGTTATCGCACTTTGAAAAATATAGGATTAGATTTAGAATTAAGGAGAACATTTAGCGGTTGGTGTTAGCATTAGCATTTGTTAGCATTAGCGGTTGTTAGCATTAGCATTTGTTAGCATTAGCATTTGTCGAAAAAAGTAGGGTTCCAGGGGTCGCACAGCAATGTGTCACACATCCACACGTTCGTCTCGACGAGCTATACAACATACGGAAAGATAGGCACTATCGGAAATTTAAGACTTAAAATCTATGTTTTGACGCCTTACTATAGTCTTATGTAATTTTGGGGGATTTGAAGACAATCTGAAAAAATGAATTAATTTCATGTCCACGCGTTCGTCTTGAAGAGCTATACAACCTACTAAAAGACCGGCGCTTAAAACCTATTGGTTTCCGAGTTATCGCACATTGAAAAATCTAGGATTAGATTTAGAATTAAGGAGAACATTTCTAAGACATTTTAAGTGTGCCTGCAGCTCGCTAAGTCTGTGCAACCTTGTTTAGCGGTTAGTGTTAGCATTAGCATTTGTTAGCATTAGCATTTGTCGAAAAAAAGTAGGGTTCCAGGGGTCGCACAGCAATGTGTCACACATCCACACGTTCGTCTCGACGAGCAATACAACATACCAAAAGATAGGCACTATCGGAAATTAAAGACTTAAAATCTATGTTTTGACACCTTACTATAGTCTTATGTAATTTTGGGGGTTTTGAAGACAATCTGATGAAAATGAATTCATTTCATGTCCACTCGTTCGTCTTGAAGAGCTATACAACCTACCAAAAGACGGGCGCTTAAAACCTATTGGTTTCCGAGTTGTCGCACTTTGAAAAATCTAGGATTAGATTTAGAATTAAGGAGAAAATTTCTAAGACATTTTAAGTGTGCCTGCACCTTGCTAAGTGTGTGCAACCTTGTGTAGCGGTTGGTGTTAGCATTAGCATTTGTTAGCATTAGCGGTTGTTAGCATTAGCATTTGTTAGCATTAGCATTTGTCGAAAAAAGTAGGGTTCAAGGGGTCGCACAGCAATGTGTCACACATCCACACGTTCGTCTCGACGAGCTATACAACATACCAAAAGATAGTCACTATCGGAAATTTAAGACTTAAAATCTATGTTTTGACGCCTTACTATAGTCTTATGTAATTTTGGGGGTTCTGAAGAAAATCATCGGAAATTTAAGACTTAAAATCTATGTTTTGATGCTTTACTATAGTCTTATGTAATTTTGGGGGTTTTGAAGAAAATCTGAAAAAAATGAATTAATTTCATATCCACGCGTTCGTCTCGAAGAGCTATACAACATACTAAAAGACGGGCGCTTAAAACTGAGTGGTTTCCGAGTTATCGCACTTTGAAAAATCTAGAATTAGATTTAGGATTAAGGAGAACATTTCTAAGACATTTTAAGTGTGCCTGCAGCTCGCTAAGTGTGTGCAACCTTGTTTAGCGGTTGGTGTTAGCATTAGCATTTGTTAGCATTAGCATTTGTCAAAAAAAAGTAGGGTTCCAGGGTTTGCACAGCAATGTCTCACACATCCACACGTTCGTCTCGACGAGCTATACAACATAGCAAAGATAGGCACTATTGGAAATTTAAGACTTAAAATCTATGTTTTGACGCCTTACTATTAGTCTTATGTAATTTTGGGGGTTTTGAAGACAATCTGATGAAAATGAATTCATTTCATGTCCACTCGTTCGTCTTGAAGAGCTATACAACCTACCAAAAGACGGGCGCTAAAACCTATTGGTTTCCGAGTTATCACACTTTGAAAAATCTAGGATTAGATTTAGAATTAAGGAGAAAATTTCTAAGACATTTTAAGTGTGCCTGCACCTTGCTAAGTGTGTGCAACCTTGTGTAGCGGTTGGTGTTAGCATTAGCATTTGTTAGCATTAGCATTTGTTAGCATTAGCAATTGTCGAAAAATGTAGGGTTCCAGAGGTCGCACAGCAATGTGTCACACATCCAAACGTTCGTCTCGACGAGCTATACAACATACCAAAAGATAGTCACTATCGGAAATGTAAGACTTAAAATCTATGTTTTGACGCCTTACTATAGTCTTATGTAATTTTGGGGGCTTTGAAGACAATCTGCAAAAAATGAATTAATTTCATGTCCATGCGTTCGTCTTGAAGAGCTATACAACCTACTAAAAGACGGGCGCTTAAAACCTATTGGTTTCCGAGTTATCGCACATTGAAAAATCTAGGATTCGATTTAGAATTAAGGAGAACATTTCTAAGACATTTTAAGTGTGCCTGCAGCTCGCTAAGTCTGTGCAACCTTGTTTAGCGGTTAGTGTTAGCATTAGCATTTGTTAGCATTAGCATTTGTCGAAAAAAAGTAGGGTTCCAGGGGTCGCACAACAATGTGTCACACATCCACACGTTCGTCTCGACGAGCTATACAACATACGAAAAGATAGGCAATATCGGAAATGTAAGACTTAAAATCTATGTTTTCACGCCTTACTATAGTCTTATGTAATTTTGGGGGTTTTGAAGACAATCTGATAAAAATGAATTAATTTCATGTCCACTCGTTCGTCGTGAAGAGCTATACAACCTACCAAAAGACGGGCGCTTAAAACCTATTGGTTTCCGAGTTATCGCACTTTGAAAAATCTAGGATTAGATTTAGAATTAAGGAGAACATTTGAAAGACATTTTAAGTGTGCCTGCAGCTTGCTAAGTGTGTGCAACCTTGTGTAGCGGTTGTTGTTAGCATTAGCATTTGTTAGCATTAGCATTTGTTAGCATTAGCAATTGTCGAAAAATGTAGGATTCCAGAGGTCGCACAGCAATGTGTCACACATCCACACGTTCGTCTCGACGAGCTATACAACATACCAAAAGATAGTCTCTATCGGAAATTTAAGACTTAAAATCTATGTTTTGACGCCTTACTATAGTCTTATGTAATTTTGGGGGTTTTGAAGAAAATCTGGAAAAAATGAATTAATTTCATATCCACGCGTTCGTCTCAAAGAGCTATACAACATACATAAAAGACGGGCGCTTAAAACCTATTGGTTTCCAAGTTATCGCACTTTGAAAAATCTAGAATTAGATTTAGAATTAAGGAGAACATTTCTAGACATTTTAAGTGTGTGCAACCTTGTGTAGCGGTTGGTGTTAGCATTAGCATTTGTTAGCATTAGCATTTGTTAGCATTAGCACAAAAAAAGTTGGGTTCCCGGGGTCGCACAGCAATGTGTCACACATCCACACGTTTGTCTCGACGAGCTATACAACATAGTAAAAGATAGGCACTATCTGCCCTAAATCATGTGTTCATGATTTGAGGCATTTTGTTCAAAACGGAGCAATCCTGCAAAGTGCAAACTTTGGAAGCCAATTGTAGCTAATCAGGATGGAATATGGAAAATCGGATAGATCCATGTTGATCACATGACTGTAGAGATACTGTCTACCGATTTGTAGGATTTCTGGACAAAATCTCTAAGAGTAGTGTACAGAAATGCGTTTTGCAAACATCGGCCTCATGGTGGCGCTAGTACAGGGCCATTTGAAAAATGTGGAGCAGAGGTTCTGAATTGGCATCCAGGGAGTGTGTTTGCTCATTTTGGCAGCGACCGGGCCAACGGCGCCAGAGATTGGCTGGTAACAAACTGGATGGACACATGGACTCACGGACGCACGCAGGGACGCATGGACACACGCACGGACGAACGGACGGACAGGGGCGAGAACATACTCTCCCCCATGCCTTCGGTTGGTGGAGACAATAAGAGAGTATCATAATGGACCCATACACACTTGTTACATGTTGTGCCTTCTCCCAAACGTCTGTCTGTCCATCCGTCCGTCCATGCATTCACACTCACTTTAACAATGAATTGAACTTCAGACGGGGGAAGGAGGGGGGGGGGGGGGGGTTAAAGAATAAAAGAAATTGGGAAGAAAGAATGAAGGATGGGGGAGGAGGTTCCTTTCTTCCTTTAAGCCGACCACCTGACCTTCTGACCCCAACACAGAACCAGTCTGCCCCTCCCCCATCCTCTTTGTAGCACATGCACAGAATGACACACACACACACACACACACACACACACACACACACACACACACACACACGCACGCATGCATGCGCGCGCGTGCACGCACTCACACAAACAGCAGCAGCAGCAGCATGACCACAGCTGTCATGCCTCTGTTTGATCTGTCCTGTCCACACCTTTACATTCCAGCTGTACTGCTCTATCAATAGATTATAGCCTTGCACGGAACCGACAAGCACACACTGAGCCACTGTTGCTTTTAAACAGTATATATTTAGAGAGAGAGAGAGAAAAAGAGAGAGAGAGAGAGTGATGAAGATATAAAGTATATAAACAATATTCATATGTAACAGTGGCTTAGTGTGTGCTGCCCATATATATATACACACACACACACACACACACACACACACACACACACACACACACACACACACACAACACAACACCACTCAATAACCCAGGTTCAATTCCTTTAAGTATCGTTTTCATGTCTGGGGGTCTTCTGGCGGTAGTGCATGTGTGCTTATTTAACCTCCAGTTTTACCTAAAGTACTTTATACTGCAGTGGTTCACAAATTCAAGTTGAGAGATCCAAAAGAGAGATCAGACGTTTGCCCGGGAACGTCGTGTTGCGGGCTTAAAGATCGCCTATTTCCATGGCATTTCTTACATTAGTTTGTTTATTCGTTTGTTTTAAAATTCTTTTTTTTTCTTTTGTCTCTCTTTCGATTGTCTTCAAAACCCCCAAAAAGACAAAAGACTATTAGGTCATCAAAACATAGATTTTAAGTCTTAATTTTCCGATAGTCCCCATCTTCTAGTATGTTGTATAGCTCGTTGAGACGAACGTGTGGATGTGTGATACATTGCTGTGCGACCCCCCCTGGAACCCTAACTTTTTATAAATGTTTTGCTACTTTCTCCTTAATTCTAAATCTAACATTAGATTGTTCAAAGTGACAACCTACCGAGTTTGAGACCAGTAACGTGTTCAAAGTGTGATAACTTGGAATCCAATAGGTTTTAAGCGCCCACACGACGTGTATATATATATATATATATATATATATATATATATATATATATGAAAAGAATATGGGATTTTTACTCGAGCCATGACCCATCAAAATTGGCTCGGGACCCACTAATGTGTTCCAAACCACTGCTTGGGAAACAGTGCTTTATAGTATCTCATGCTTTGGTGCTTCAGGTAGGTGTCCTGCTGGTGCAACGCGATGCCACGCCCATCGTTAAGTCTGTGTCCAATCTTGGCTTCCATGTTAGTGACCAGGAACAAGATGAGCAGGAAATGACACTCATGACTACCACTTGATTCCAGTCGGCAGATCCGTCACACTGGGTGGCAAATTCACACTGGAAATTTGTTGAATAACATTAGAGTCTATGAGCTGGCTGGACCAGCTCATGATCATAAACTATTTATGAACAATTGAGACCTTTGTCATAATCATTTCAGGAATATAAAAGAAGACATATCACAGGTATTTCTATAATCACTCGCTTTTCGACATCGTTTTATTGAGGGATCTAAACAGCGGCAGGTATAGTTTCTGTCTCGAAGCTATCGCGAGAGTTGGTTTCCAGACCAGAAATGGTTTAGAGTCTCGCGATACTAGCTAGTTCCGAAACATACTTTGTGCTCTTTAGATAAAGTTATACAGCGTACACACCGAAAAGCAACACAGCAGAAAACAATGTGTGACATTTTTTCTTTTATTGCGACCGGAGGTCGCACTTACTACAGAAAGCTGCTCGAGGTGTCCGTCTGTCCGTCACACACGTCACACGTCACACGTCACACTTTTGCCCTGCTCATATCTACGCAACCGTTGCCCCGATCCATGCCAGATTTTGCACACACACTCCTTACCTGCCAAACTACAACCTCCAAGGACCCCCGGAGCTCCAGGGACCCCCAACTCCCTGGGGGACCCCCAAGTGTAAAAAATGAGCACATGTGCAAAAATTACCAAATGACCACCCCAACGGAGCTGCTCACGGGGAATTCCTGGGGACCACCCACTCCTGGTGCTCCAGAACGGATGCAAAAGTGGTGGCGCCCCCAGTGGAGGACCCCCTGCCACTGCAGCTCACATAAAATGCCGTAACTCTGGCTAGGAGCGTCCGGGAGAGCCGGGGCCAGTACCTATTCGTCCGCCAAGGCAACGCGGACACCCCACCCCTCATTTCTCACATGGCCCTCTTCTAGCGCCACCTACAGGCCGATTTTTAAAACACATTTTTGGCCACTGCTCCTACAGTTTTGGCCCTCAAATCACGAAAATCACTACACAGTATGTCTACACTCATCTCATCAACATGGATCAGGAAGTTTTTGGAAGAAAAAATGTTTGCCCTATTTGTGGAGATAAGTGACCTACGGTCGCTTATCTCCCGATTAGGGAGTCTTACTGGTATTCCTATATAAAGGTCTTTATCGTTCAGAGTTTTTTTTTTTTTTTTTCATAGAGCTGTCCAGACGGCTCTCATAGACTCGAATGTTATTCACCGAGCTTCTGGTGTGAATTTGCCAGTTGCCACCCAGTGCGATGAATCTACCAGGAAAGGATTGCGGGGTAGAGAAAATGACGTTGGTGACTCTTCCTGCAGAGACGTTCATTGTTGGTTAGTAACTGTGGCCGTTGCATGTGTTGGTCCTCTTCTGAGCATGCACTGGTGCACTAAAAGCTAAATAACAGTGTTTGAGGGAATCTTTCATACTGTCTGAAGGCCCAGAGAATATTCTCAGAAAGTATTCCGTCACACTGGCGTTCCATCATGCATGCATGTCTTCAGTCTCACTGAATGATGTCCCACCTGAAACTCATTAATCACAACAGTTCCTGGGTGCAATCTCATATAATGGCATGAGGGGTTCTTCTGCCTACCATTCTCATGACATCATTGGTGCTTAATTATAATTTATTGGGAAACGTAATAGAACTTAATCAACCAGACAAGAATCTAGTACTGAAGATATACGCGTAATTCTTAATAAACATAGGGCGAGTGTGTGTGTGTGTGTGTGTGTGTGCGTGCGTGCATTAATGTGTGTGTGTGTGTGTGTGTGTGTGTGTGTGTGTGTGTGTGTGTGTGTGTGTGTGTGTGTGTGTGTGTGTGTGTGTGTGTGTGTGTGTTGGATCTTTGGATCTCACTGCCAGATACAGTTCATCGCATTCCTTTGATTTTGATTACATTTTCTGTTTTTCATGTGGGCACTGCATACATTGACACTATGACCCCAAACTGCAAACTTTCTCGTCTTGCCGCTGACCCGGGTTGGATAGTGTCTTCACCTTTTAAATGATATTGAGTCAGTGTTTCCGGAGGTTAAAGTGAAACAGAGTTGATGAGTGAGAGCCTTGAGCATAGAACTCCTACACAATGCACTTTAAGTACATCGCGGTCAACGGCAGTCAATGTCCATGCATTATTAGCGCTCAGAAAACAGCGTTTACATGCCTGACGTGTATAGCCTTGCGGCTGTATTACTGTATACATGTACAGTATGTGCTAAGTAAATGGTCAGTGATTGCACTCCATTATTGTAAGAGGCATTTACTTTGCAGCCGACCTCCTATAGACCACATGGGGTCAGTGTGTATTAACACCAGTCAATATGTATAGAACTTACAGCCGTTATTCATCATGGAAGAGCAAGGCTGGTTAGGGCAGCATGTGTTTCTGTATGACTGCATGTGCAGAGATACAGAAGTATACTCAAAGAATAATAAAGGGCAGGGAGGCTTTTTTTGCATAGACGGAGACTCCAGCAAATGATACATTTTCATAAGACCTTTTTGGCATGAAAGAGCAAAGATGTCAAGGGTTGTGGTAAAACCCTTCCGAGTGTCTATACTGCATATCATTGGTCTACCATTCTGCATAGTTCTAAATATTTACACATCATGCATATCCGACTGTACACACAATACATCCATGCATGGTGCAAGTGAAATATACAGAGTATACGTCCATGCAAGTGTACATACTGTACAGACGGACAACTAGAACGACACTCTCACAGCCACTCTCACAGCCACCAACGCAAACACACGTGCACACCTTCCATGTTCCCAGTGATACCGTGCAGTTTGCTTCAAGGCCACGCAGCAGAAAGCCATGTGAATACGTACTCCGTAAAGTCTATGGAGAATCTCTTGTTGTAAAGAGAGAGGGAGAGAGTGGGGGGGGGGGGGAAGAAAGAACACCCCTTCAGGCCAAAGACAAATCCACAGTCGTTATGGGGACTGCAGGTCATGGTTGTATAGATTTTATAACAGTGACAAATGCATTATGCTCTTTCACATAAACCACAGCCTCGCTAAGGCAGAATAGGCCTGAATGCTTCACAGGTTTGTAACAGAATTAATTTATCACAGGGAGGGACGGGGGGAGAGAGAGAGAGAGAGAGAGAGAGAGAGAGAGAGAGAGAGAGAGAGAGAGAGAGTGAGTGAGTGAGTGAGTGAGTGAGTGAGTGAGTGAGTGAGTGAGTTAGATGCTTTCACAATATTGTACATTCATGCCAATGAAGCAATTTGAATTGAATAATTGCATTGCATTGCATTGCATAGCATTGCATTGCATTGCATTGCATTGCATTGAATTGAATTGAATTGACCAAAGGTTGGTGTCTGCACATTTTGGTAACACCAGGAAATTCCCTCTAGTGCCACCCCTTGACCTCTATTGACCCCTTGACAGCCTCTACCGGGGCTGTCAAGCCTCTTTCGGACCAATTCCGTGAAATGCGTGTGAACGCACGCATCCCATTCATTTACCAGTCATCCCATTCATTCACCAGTCCACCACGGCCGGAGCCGTGGTGGACTGGTGGCGGACAGAATTGCTTTCTATGCGTTTAGACTGCGTGTCCACGGACCCAGCGGTGTCTAACTAGCTTTAGACTCTTGTCTTGTTACACTCTCAGACTTACATGAACAAACTTGAAGAGATGGGGAATTTAAGTCACGTGCTACAGTATGTGACTTTTGTATGGTCGTCACAAGTTCTACACTTGGCTAATAATAAACTATGGCTATAGAAAGCACCCATGTTTTCAAGGCCAAAATGTCATACTTTGTTGATCATAAAACATCATATTTCTGAGGGTCACTATTGTCATCAACTGCTGAACATATTATATCGCAATACAGTACCGCTGCTAGCTATAGTATAGGCCTTATCTTCACTGCAGTCTCGGAGCGCTCGCCGTGGCAAATTCCACAGTTGCTATGGCAATAAAGTATTGAACCTTGAATCTTACATGTTGATGAGCGTCTTCCTTATTTTCACATGGAATAAATCAGCTTGATATGATAGCATGTGTCAACGGTCTCACTGGTTCAGAGGTGTCCATGTGAATGTGGCAGCATCAGTGGCGTCAGTTCAGCAAAAGCTAGGGTATGGCAAAGATGGGAGTCCTCATGCGCACAGGTTTTGTCAGTTTTTTTTCCACAGGTTTCTAGGGTTTCTTGGGCTGGATATGGCAGCCTGGAACAGTTGCTCAAGTGCAGCTTAACTTGGCATGTTAGTAAACGTGCCACAATTAACAATAATGCATTGCACCTGTGCAGCTGACCTGCGGAACCTGGGAATATACCATTTTGTCAAGATGTGGAGAATAAAAGTGTGGAGAATATAATTATAATACCTTGTTAAAGTGACCATTTTGTAAAATTTTGCATTTGTAGTTATTTTACAACATAATAACCAGCACAGATAGAGAAAAAGATATTCATGGATTTATATTTAAAAGTAACTTTTATTTCCCCCCCTGAACGGGTCCATTTGGTTACGTCCGTACCCTCTCAGAGTTACAGATGAGAAATGAATGCTCGGGGGTTTGACGGTGTGTGTCTGTGTGTGACAGCTAGGTGTGACAGCAGCAGGACACAGCGTTGAGTGATAGAGCATGACGGCTTTATGAGCCTCTGTGACTTACTGAGTCAACACTGCAACCTAATGACATTTATTTAAGTACACTATGCGCGTGCGTGCTAGCACGTCTCCTTGTGTTTATTGTAGGTGTGTGTGTGTGTGTGTGTGTGTGTGTGTGTGTGTGTGTGTGTGTGTGTGTGTGTGTGTGTGTGTGTGTGTGTGTGTGTGTGGGTGTGTGTGATAGACAGACAATCGGTGGGGTGAGAGGAAGAGGGAGTGGCCACTATCAGTGGCAGATGGGTCATGCTCCTTGCAGCCATCACACGTAAGGGACACGTATGTACTCTGAGATAGAGTGCTAAGGACCTGTGGCACATGCATGCGCGCACTTAGGCTGGGCAATATATCGGAAATATATCGATATCGAGGTATCAACATGCAAGGTAAACATATCGATGAAGATGGCTTGAAATGAGGTATTGGTGTATGTGTCAAATTAATTAACAGACACACTATGCATGCACGTGGCACATGCCACAAAGCAGTCCATCTGTAACCAGGTGTGGTTATTTCTATAAAACCTACCTAACCCTTCTATGTGTGCTGTGCAATGTGCATGCATGAATATGCTATTCATTATCTGGGTTAGGCAGGCAGTGGACCTAAAGCAGAAAAACATTAAAAAATATAAAATGCAATTCTTTTTTACTAATATCGTGAGTAATATCGATATTGAGGTATTCAACAACGTTATTGAATATCGAAGGTTTTCCTAATATTGCCCAGCCTTAGCGTGCACACACACAACCCAGTATATCCTGACCAACAGGTTGACACAGCACCGGTACGTGCACGCGCACACACACACACACACACACACACACACACACACACACACACACACACACACACACACACACGCACAACTCTATACTTTAACTACTGGTATATCCACCTGCTTAAGCTATCACTTCCCACCCCCTCCCACATGTGGCAAAACAAACCGGCTGATAACACACACACAAACACAGACACACACACACACACACTCACAGAGAACACACAGAAAGAACATAGAGTACAAGGCCAAAGGCTAGCGAGGGCTAAGGGGTGGGGGCAAGCCAGAGTTCACTGAGTGCAAGTAGCGCTCAAGACACTCTGGCCTCGTTAGCGTACAGGCGCTAGGAGACACCCTGCGCTATGCTAGCCAAGTCACCACTGACATATGACTCAGGTTCTCTCTCTCTCTCTCTCTCTCTCTCTCTCTCTCACACACACACACACACACACACACACACACACACACACATACACACACACACACACACACACACACACACACACACACACACACACACACATACACACACACACACACACACACACACGCACACTCACACACACACACGTTCACACACTCTCCGCATATAGGCTGCTACATAACCTTACATGCCATTTGGTTACATTTCTGCACTTTTGGAGTTAGAATTGGACATATTAAAACTGATAATTTGACTGTGAGTAACTGCACAGGACAGAGTCAGAAATCTGGAAAAACAAATAAGCGTGACGTCTTCAGGTATTGAAAACCACAAAGACATCATTAAACGGATTGAAATTACTTTGAGGGGGAAACATACAGCAAAACATAGGCACAGAGATTGCTGTGTAGCCATAATATCATTATTGATTTCATTTATTTATGAATTGACATTCCCTCCGCAATGCTGTAACTTTAACCCTTATTGCCACCTGATCTTAATGAGGTAATACTTATCAAGACCTATATGCCTTAATTAACTCTAAAACACACACACACATACTGTACACACGCGCGCACACGTGCACGTGCACGCACACGCACACACACACACACACACACACACACACACACACACACACACACACACACACACACACACACACACACACACACACACAGGCACGTGCACACATAGACATAAGGGGGCTCAAGCCCCTGCCCTTTTATCTGTCTGTAAAAGACCATGAATGAAGTTTTTATTGTGCTGAAAGAAACACAAATGCCTCCTTTCCAGTGGTATCAAGCACCGAAAATATCCGACCTCTAAGCTCGCAGCGTGACGCGTTGTGAGCTTGGAGGTCTGCTATTTACAATATTTTCACCAAAGGGCCCTTTTAGAAATTTCAGCCCCTGCCTCTCTAACATTCTCTGCACGTCACGTCCCTGCACACACACGCATACACACACACATGCGCGCGCGCACACACACACACACACACACACACACACACACACACACACACACACACACACACACACACACACACACACACACACACCTTTCACTGTATGTCACAAAAATGCACCCCACCAAACACAAGACACACAACGGTAGTGATACTTTCTTTCCTTTTTTTTATTAATTGTTTTTCGATAAAGGGACAAAATGGGTGTGTGAACAGGATTATGCAGACATCTGCCAGAAAAAACACAGACAGTGGTTTTCCCAATACATCTGAACAGAGACCCCAAAAAGACCCCAAATATTACAACAGAGGAGCTAAGTTTTGTCCAATGACCTTCGGCCACCATAAAAAATAAAGAAAAAATCATATAACAAAGAAACCCAAAATAATAATAATGATCCATTCCATGTCTCTGTTTAGAACAGAGCATATAGGTAATAATAAATAGCAACTCCCATTGTAAAAGATAATGTTCAAGTTCAAGTTACAACAAACAGCTTTCAGAACAGGAATACAAAAGGCTGATAACAAAATATTCCGCATTGCCATTTACAAAAAAGTTTCAAACTCAAGCAGGCTTTCCCCACATCCCCCGGGGGCTCATGTTCTTCTTCTCCTGTCTTTTAAATATGCTTTGCATATGAAAGTTATACCCAATCTAAATATAAAGCACCATTTAGTATTTGGCAATGAAAACAAAACAAACTGCAAAACATTGATTTCGTTTTTTTTTTTTTTTTTCATTATTTTCTTTATATTTTTGCCGTAATATTTCAACTGTTTTCGTTTGTGATAATCCGCGTACTGCATATGAAGTATGTTTTTTTTTTCTCGTTTTTGTTTGTTTAATCTATTTTCTCTCTTCTCGTTGAGATGTTGGAGTCAGGTGGGAGAGATGAGAGAAAGAGAGAGAGAAAGAAAGAGAGACAGACAGACAGAAGCACACAAACAGAATAGGCTGACGTCAGCTTGCGGTAGCTACTGCATACAAGAATGGCAGCTGGGGGGGGGGGGGTGAGGAGGAAGGTAGGGGGGGGCGGGGGTGAGGGGGGGGGGCGAGGAGGTCCAAACCCCGAAAAAACTAAAAAGAAAACCAAATAAGATATGTACAACCACCTCCATGGACACAGAAACAAAAAACAGCGCGGGCGGCCATCTTATGGCCTCCCCCGGCGCCGGGTTTACCGCGGCGCCGCTTTCTAGCTGCTTCTTTTGTTTTGTTTTTTTGTCTTTTTTTAAGCTTTTATTTCTTTAAACATACAAATAATTCGCACTATATTATCCTGCCAAATTAAAAAAATATACCGTGGCAGCTTGGGAATTTTTTTTCTTGTTTTTTTCCACTACCAAAGAAAAGGTACGATAAATACCTTTCAGAGAGAGAACGAGCGACAGTTAAAAATACGAGCCTCAATATAAATACTATTATAGTGCCTATTCTAAGTGAACATTGAATTCAAATACAATTCTAGAAATACAGAAAAAAGTAGACCATAAATGTGTTTAAGCATAGGAATTGATCGACATGAGTGTGCATTTTTTTCCTATAGTTTAACGTCTTTATTATATACTCATATATAATCTTAGTCCATTTCCCACCCCAATGCTAATTGGATTTCAACCTGAAGAGCCAAGGCAAAGTAAAATATTAATTCATTTTGTTGTTCCGTTCTTCACAATTTTCTATATTGTATATTATGTAGGACGCCCGTCTTGAACACCACCAAGACATAGAGAAGAGAAAAAAGTAAATTAGCTTCCCCAGATAGTGAAGTGTTAATTCTAAAAGATTTGTACAAAAAAAGCCAATAAACAAACACAAACAGAAAATAAAATCAGTGCAGTGAAAGCAGGGAGTTTCTAACAGTTGGAACCGAGCTGACAAGGTCTATAGATTACTGAGGTTTGAACAAACATGACATTAATGCTTGACAATGAAGTGTGTTTGCTGATAGAACCCATTCTGTGGCGGCCAAAATTTGTTTATGCCTTAAGCGGGCAACTTAACCATCTGGCCAATATATCTTTTGTTTACTGCCCTCTATATGTTGAAAACCGTAGAAGGTTTACACCATAGTACTGACCTTGATACAGGGACGTGCTGGCCATTGGGAAAAGCGGGACAACTCCCGAACGGCCGGTCCAGGCCGGCCATTAGGAAAAAAATGTCGGGCAGAAACCTCGATGAAGCAAAGCCCTGCTTCATCATACAAGGCCGTCGCACAAAAGTAGTGAAAACAGCCGATCTACAAGCACACAACGCCTCGCGGTGCGAGGCGTTGTGTGCTTGTAGATCGGCTGTTTTCACTATAGTTCAAATCATTTTTAAAATGAGAAATACAAAACAAACGGTTTTGGACATACAAGGTTTCCACCCGACAACGACGAAATATAACTCATGTAATTGGCCCACTGGCTTGTCACTTTGTCACAAATCTTTGAGTAGCAGCAGCGCTATAGAGAGAGATCTCTCTCTCTATAGCGCGCAATGAGGGCCTCTCCAACTCTTTTTCCTGGGCTGAATCAGGGGCCCAGCACGTCCCTGGTACTGACCTTGATATACTGTGACTTAAGCGTTGCATTGCATTTAATACAACTATAATGGGGGTGTTAGATGTAGGTGTTCCAATGAGCGAAATATTGACGTTACTATTGCCACTGGTTGCACATTGGCACAGCTAAATGTAACACACCCCGGTCATAATTGTATTACAGCTGTAGGCTACATCATAGCTAAACATGTTTTAGCCCTCTATAATTTTTAACCTTTATGGGGCAGATAAACTCTCAACAATGGCCCCGGTGTTGAGTTGCCTTTTAACCTATAGACCTTGCCAGCTAACAGGGATAATTAGCAAAATTTCCATTTTTGTTGTTGCTCAGTTAAGCACTTTGAGTACATCACTGGATTTTCCTGGACTCAACAACTAAGGGTCAGGGGTGAAATGGCATGGATATAGGGGTCATTATGGGTGAGGAAGCTGGAGTGGCTGACAACAGATTATCTGTCCATCATCATTCCTGCTCTGAACACAATGAACCCCATTGACAGCATAATTCAACAACGGCTTTTTGCTTTCCCCTTCTGCGTAAACCTGTAAACTGGGAAAATTGAAAACAGTGCACTTCATGTCTTTAAAATGACAATGTGACAGGCTTTTAGACTCGACCCAGGTACCAACATAGCATCAATGTAAGAGCATGTAAGAGAGATGTCAGTCAGTACTCTTAGGCAGAGTGATAAGTGCTAGTAGAAATTACTCTGCAACTCAACAAGGAAAAGTAGCTCTCGTTTTGGGGTTGAAAAGCAATAGCAAAGAAGAGAGTGTGCCTTGCATTAGCCTATGCATACCGTTAAATCATACCTCTTCTCAAGAGTCATGGATTAAACTGCATTTCTGCTGCATTTTGATTAATCTTTCTTTCTTTCTTTCTTTCTTTCTTTCTTTCTTTCACTGCAATACATAATTAATCACCCTGTTTTGATATTTGATATTGTGAAATGTAAAGTAAAAAAAAAAAGAAAAAAGATTGCCTCGGATCCCCCCAGCTAACTAACTAAAGGCTAGTTTATACTTTACAGCGCATGGCCATTGTAACAGCTGTCGCTCATGCAACAAAGTGTAAAATAGCCTCAAGTAAAATACCTAGTTTCCAGTTCTGTGTAGCTTCT
Source organism: Nannobrachium achirus (assembly GCF_963921795.1). Taxonomy (NCBI): domain Eukaryota; kingdom Metazoa; phylum Chordata; class Actinopteri; order Myctophiformes; family Myctophidae; genus Nannobrachium; species Nannobrachium achirus. The sequence continues at coordinate 22,941,635 of NC_137833.1, forward strand.
GTCTGTCTAGCTTGAAGTCATCTCAATGCCCTCTAATATAATATAATCAGCCTTGATTGGAGCTCATATATTACTTTATGCATTGTTTCCGCACACTGACATATCCAAGCAGCGTCAAAGTTTTGTGCTAACGCAGCTACGTGACACTTCTCCGCCACGCGCCCAGAGTCCCTCGAGATCAGGATTTGCAGGATTGTACGTACACGTGTACTAGAGTACCTTTTTCACTTTCAAAGTACCTCCCGAAACCAGAAACAAAACGACGAAATAATTCAGATATACACAATACTGCTTGTACCATGCTTTGCCATGAAATCCACATATCAAAGATACTATTGAACAGGTAATAGGTAGCTAAATGATGATTAACTAGAATGTTCAGATGTTTCCTTGGTTCCTGTTAACCACTTATGCCCTATTTTCAACAAAATTCAAAACTTTTTTCAGATTTCTTCTAAAATGTTGCCTATAATGACAAGCCCGAAACAGGGACGTCAGGGTTAAAGTGGTTACTTGTCACAGTCCAGTACAGCAGTGGTTCTCAACCTTTTCTGGCCGTTTGACGCACTTCCACAGATAAATATTGTTAAAATGAGATCGACTATTTTCATGTTTAGCCCCTTCTTATATCATTGTACAGTTTGGCCAATGTTAGACCAGGTTTTATAGTCTACAGTAGTTTGATATTTACCGGTACCTTTGATTCAGTAATGCTTTTTTTCTTTTCTTTTCTTTTTGTCTTTAGGTATTAATAGGGTCTAAAATTGCACTTCCCTGTCATCTGGGGACCCCCCACAAATTATGTGGGAACCCCCCCTGGCGGTCCTGGCCCACAGGTTGAGAACCACTGCCGTACAGCAGTCAGGTACTTGATGCAAGAACCTCTCCTGGGTGACTTACTCTCTTCAGCAATACCTTCCAAGAACCCCCGCCCCCCTCCCACGTTTATAGCAGACAAGATTATGGCCAATGCAGTCTTGGGATATCAAAAGGCACTCTTTTTTAAAAGTTTGTTTCACCATTTGATAGTACAAATTTAATTCTTAGCCCATCCGCGTCTTTTTGAAAGAAATTTGGAGGCTGCCGCCACTTTATGTAGGTTTGTAAATCAAGCCAATCTGTGAACTCTCATAATTCCCTTTCTTTAAACCCCTGTGTGGACATGGCGTCTTTCAGAAAGATCAAAACAGGGGCTGTCCGAAATAGGGTCAAGACTGTTGTTTTTAGTTTTTTCCTCCCATGTTACAACACAAAACTGTACATGATATGTGTTACAGAATGTATGCAGCATGGTCGTAGCATTCTTGTCTTTTTCTCTTTTTGAATAATAAAAAGGAAGAAAACAGAACGAGAGAACAGCAACACATTTACTCAACAACTAACCAACCAGGGACAAGTTCTTTTCATTATTATTTTTTTCTTCTTGATTAGCAAAAAACGTACTATGCATGCTGTCTAAATTTCTTAAAAATGGAAAAAAGGAAAAACCCCAGAAAAAAAAACTAAACAAAACAAAAAAAAGTACACAACATGTAAATTATTGCACAAGAGAAAGGCTCGAAGTTTTGCGTAAATGCAATAGTATTGCCCCGATACAGATCATGCATTCAACGGGTAATGGAGACGGGGTGTGCTGGTGCAGAGCACATGGCCTTAACCACTTAAACCCTATACACTTAGTTGACCGGAGTCCCCCAGGGGTCTATATTTGGCCCCCTGCGTTTTTCCCCTCTACACCAAATATCTTTGCGGAAAACAGTAGATCTACAAACTCACCATATCTCGCTATCACGACGCATTGTGAGCTTGTACATTGGCTATTTTCGCCGAATGTTCGCCCCAGAATAGGGACACTAGGGTTCATGTGGTTAAGCTTCCACCAGACAGGCGAAAGAGGTGTGTTGAGGGGGGGTGGGGGGGAACTGGGGCAAAATCTACAAGGGACTGGTATCGGGGGAGTTGTGGAGGGGGCAGGATTGATGGCGGACATAGTTCAGGTGGTGTTCACCGTCTCAGCCCACTACTCCGACTTAATTTCGGTACTCAGGGGCCTGTCACTGTGCCATTTTTTCATGTGTTTCTCCAAGGTGCTGTAGACGCTGAAGGGCATCTTACAAATTTCGCACTTGTACACGTCCTTGCCCACCTGGCCGTGGGTCTTCATGTGGCGCGTGAGCTTGGAGCTCTGGGCGCAGGCGTAGTTGCACAGATCGCACTTGTAGGGCCGCTCACCCGTGTGACTGCGCCGGTGCACCGTCAGGTTGCTGCAGTTCTTGAATATCTTGCCGCAGTACTCACACGTGTCGCTCCGGCGGCTCTCCTTGGAGCCCGGCCGCAGGGGAGCCCCCAGGTGCGGCGTGCTGCCCCCGCTCCCTGTGCCGCTGCGGCCCGACACGCCGTCCACCTCCCCAGGAGGCGTGGAGAAGCGCAGGCTGCCGTTCTCCGAGGAGTGCTCGGATGACGAGGCGAAGGGCGATTGTCTGGAATCCCCAAAGTTCAAAAAAGGGTCCTTGAGTTGTCGTGACGCGGCATAGCCCGCCAGCCACTGGGAGTAGACGTTTTCTGTGTTAGGGATGGTTGGGGTGGGCAGGTCAAATTCCTTCTCCAGCTTGATACGCTTAGAGAAGGGACTGAGGGGACCGGGGCTGCCCAAGAGCAGTTTCTTAGAGAGGCCCACGGAGGCGGCTTCGTTGGGGGACGCCCCTCGCCCGTTGATGCCGATCACCTCGCCGCGCTCCGACTCCAGCACAGAGTTCTCGTCGCACATCTCGCGGCTGCGGTGATCTCGGTCTCGGTTGACGTGGTGATGCAGGTGGTTCTCCTGCGCCATGGCGTTGCGCTTGTGCGCGTTGAGCGCCTCGGAGAAGTGATGCATGCTGGCGGCGAGACCCATGCCCTGCACCACCTCGGGCAGAGAACGTGGGATTGAAGCCTCGTCGATGACTCCTCCCCCCAGGCGACCTCCGATGCCGCCGTTGTTCTCGTGGTGGCGGGTGGCTTCCAGGTTTAGTCCAAAATGGTAGCTGTTGTTACTCCGCCTGCTTCCTCTCTCCCCGTTTGGCTCCTCCTCCTCTTCGCCCTCCTCTTCCTCCTCCTCCTCTTCTTCCTCCTCTTCCTCTTCCTCCTCCTCCTCCTCTTCCTCCTCTTCCTCCTCCTCTCCGTTCTCGCGGAGCATGCGGTTGTTCTTCAGCTTGGCCACCACGGACTTGAGGGCATTACTGGCGCTGCCCAGGTGTTCGCTGGTGCCTGGTTCGGGCGAGGAAGCCGTGGAGAGTCCGTCCTCTGACTTGCCGGCACTGGGGGAGGACGACTTGTGCATGTGCGTCTTCATGTGGCGCTTGAGCTTGCTGGCCTGCGTGCACGCGTGGTCGCAGAGGTGACACTTGTAGGGCTTCTCGCCGGTGTGGCTGCGTCGGTGGACGATGAGATTACTCTGGAACTTGAAGGTCTTGCCACAGAACTCACAAGACTTGCTCTTCATCGGGTTGTTGGAGGTTGGAGGGGCGCCTGCGGAGGGGAGAGGGGTCGTGGGCGTGGTCTGGGAACCAGACGGGGACTGCATGGAGCCTGGGAGAGGCGGAGGAGGTGGGGTGGAGAGGAACGGGAGCTTACCGCCACCCGTCACACCCCCGCCGCCCGCTGATGCCCCCCCTGCTCCACTCTGGAAGGGCTGCAGGAGTCGCTGCATGGGGCTGGGCCGGCTGGGGGACAGCGGGGGAGTGGACCCTGAGGTGTTGCCCGCCAGCTCCCTCAGCCTCCGCGAGAAGTCCATGGCCGGAGGAGGGTCCAGTGCCAGGGTAGGATTGAGGCGCAGCACCCTGTCGAAGGCACTCGGGTGGTGGGCTGCCAGCGCCAGCTCCTCGGGGCTCAGGTGGTGGGCGTCCAGGTGGTTCCGTGGCGGGGGGCTGAAGAGAGGCGGCGTCGGGGGGAACCGTTGATGGTGCCCCCCGCCGACGCCACTCCCGGCTCCCCCTCCCATGATGGCTCCTCCTCCTCCGCCCGGGCCGGAGCTGTCCCTGCCGCCAGCAGAGCCCGAGCCGGGGATGCGGAGGAGGTTGAAGGGGCTGGCGTCCGGCGGCAGGTGGAGGCCGTGGAGGGGCGGCTGGGAGGGGCAGTCCGCTCCCCCGCCCAGGGACGAGGGTCTGCCCATGCGCGGCGTCAGCGGGCTGCCGTGCTCGCTCTCCAGGTAGATGCGGAAGCCGTGGGTGTTCTGGGCGTGCTGCAGCAGGAACCAGGCACTGCCGTAGGAGTGCTTGCAGGTAGTGCAGGTGTAGGTGGTCGGCTCCTCCTTACCTGTAGCAGGAAGAGGAGAGAAAGGACAGAAAACTGGTTAGAAAAACTGTAGAGAAACCAAGTGAGTCTGCAGAAACATATTCAAAATAAAATATAACATAAAGTCGTTGTCGGGTGAAAACCTTGTATGTCCAAAACCGTTCGTTTTGTATTTATCATTTTAAAAATGATCTAAACTAGTGAGGATAGCCAATCTACAAGCACACAAAATAGCAGATCCACACAACGCCTCGTGGTGCGAGGCGTTGTGTGCTTGTGGATCTGCTATTTTCACTAATACTGTGTGACAGCCTTGTGTGATGAAGCAGGGCTTTACTTTATGAAAAATGTTCAAATTTGAAACTTGGAGATACAAGGTTTCTGCCCAACAGTGACTATAACTGTGTGTGTGTGTGTGTGTGTGTGTGTGTGTGTGTGTGTGTGTGTGTGTGTGTGTGTGTGTGTGTGTGTGTGTGTGTGTGTGTGTGTGTGTGTGTGTGTGTGTGTGTGTGTGTGTATATAGTGTAGCATAGAATTCAAATTAGCTTCACCCCTGTCCTCACCCAGCTTGTTAAATTTCAACTGTGTGAACGTTGCGATGTTTATTTCACCGTCTTCCATTACACAGGCATTCAAATGAACTAGTGTCAGAATACAAATCTTTTTGAACTGCAATAACACACTCTCATCGTACACAAAATAAAACCATATTGTCTGAATGCCATTGGGGTGCGATGCAGTTTATCTAAGATGTGTTTTTTATTTGATCCTTAAGCCTCACTGCTATACAGTATTTCAAGTGAGATCTGCCCACGTTGCTGAAGGCACCACAAATACAAAAACAGCATTTCTCATTAAGGTCACGCCCCAAATGTAGCCATAGTGTGTGTGCTGTGCATGTGTGTGTGTGTGTGTGTGTGTGTGTGTGTGTGTGTGTGTGCGTGCGTGCGTGCGTGCGTGCGTGCGTGCGTGCGTGCGTGCGTGCGTGCGTGCGTGCGTGCGTGCGTGCGTGCGTGTTTATGTATGTGACGTATGTACAAACGTTAAGCATTTGTCTGGATCACACCAGACTCCTTAGGGATGTGATTCCATCCTTCAGACTGTGTGTGTGTGTGTGTGTGTGTGTGTGTGTGTGTGTGTGTGTGTGTGTGTGTGTGTGTGTGTGTGTGTGTGTGCGTGCGTGCGTGCACGCTCCATTGTCAGCATGAGAAACAAAGACAGATAGCTGTCCCAGTGGACTAGCTTCCCACTTCCCACCGATATGAACCAAAATAGAGGCTCCTTGACAAACACACAGACAACAGGGACGGATCCTTTCAACTTTGAAATTACAGTGCACTCATATCTGTAATTACAGTATAATTACACAGTAACAGAATATAATCCACTTCTGTTTGCACAGAAGCTATTAATACAGCAAAAACAGACGCAGAGAGCAGACAATTGTGGATGGCTTCAATATTTTATTTTTCTCAAGGTATGAGTAGATATCAGGGGATAGTGAATGTTTGGCAATTTTTGGACAAATTCTCAGGATTTCAGTTTTCACCCTGTTTGGTGGCGTTTGTGAAAAACAATTGACCTACGAATAAGTGAACATTTGGTGAAAACAGGCAAAGATTACAGCAAAATTAGCCTTTCTACAAGCTCAGATATTGCAACGTCTTGTTATTGTATTTTTCTTATGTCCAATGTAAATGTATTTAAGTTCACAAAGTCCACATACGTATTAGTAAATGCATTTATAAATGCAAATAATAATAATAATAGTTAAAATCCCTTTATTATTATATTTGTGACTATGGGTTATTTGAGTGATGGGGTTTACAGTATACTACTGGTGAGAGTGCAGGCCGGAGTGAGTGTGGAAATGTAGTGTCTCTCTCCATCACCAAGGTTTCCCACCCCTGGTCGAAGTCGTATCTGTTGCTCTTTAACTGCGGCTTATCTGCGCTAAGGTGCAAAATATCCTCATAATGCATGCGTGCCCCCCAACCACACCCCCACCAATATTCACACGCACAAACACACACATATGCACACACACTTAATTTAGACATGGCAGGCCGGGGAAAGTAATAGGGGAAAAAAAGCAACATTTCAGGCTCCAATTACGTAATGTGACAACCACTGTGAAAAGACCCAAGCATTCAACAGTCACACACACACACACACACACACCCACACATAGGCACAGCAACAACAAAAAAAGTCATTTCTCTAGCTGTGCTCATAGCCTTTCTCTCAGCAGCGATATGCAAAGAGCCCGCTTTGCCACAGCGCGAGAGAGGGACATTTAAAACAATAACTGCTTTTAAAACGGCCCGCACACAGTGACCTGCACTGCCACCCCACCATGCATGTGTAATCTCATTATATGGGGCCGCGGACGCCCAGCCATCAACTCATTTACCAGATTAGATAATAAATGACCCCTGACGCCACCAACGCTGCTGCTGTCGCACTGACCCAGAGCCTCTCTGGGAAATGCACTGGCAATGTCCTTGTTGTCGGCGGGCAGAAAGCTTGGACGTCCAAAAAAATAAATAAATTGTGAAATAGCCTTTATCTACAGCAGGGGTCTTCAACGTTTTCAGGCCAAGGACCCCTTAGTTGAGAGAGAGATGAAGCAGGGACCCCCACAACCTTTTCATGGATTCCATATAGTTTCATCGTTTGACAGCACAATCATCTGTGTATTTTGGATTCATGTCAATTTGAGTTTTCAGATATTTAACCACTTGAGCCATCATTACCTAATAAAATTTACCTTTAACTCTGTACCCTGAGTCTGCTCTTTTTCCCCTCCAAACCTCTTTGCCGAAAATTGCCGAAAACAAGCTCACAACGCCTTGCAGCCGATCTACAAGCTCACAACGCCTCACAGCCGATCTACAAGCTCACAACGCCTCGCAGCGCGAGGCGTTGTGAATATGGACACTAGGGTTCAAGTTGTTAATATAAAAAGGATTGGAAGTTTTGGAGGACCCCCTGTAGTAACTCTGAGGACCCCCAATGCGTTGTGTGCTTGTAGATCGGCTATTTTCACTAGTCACTAGTTTTGTGCAACAGTCTTTACGAAAAAACGTACAAATTTGAAGCTGGAAAGACGAGGTTTCTGCCCGACAGTGACGAGATGCATGCAACTCACAGCCTTACACACGCACGCGCGCACACGCACACGCACACACACACACACACACACACACACACACACACACACACACACACACACACACACACAATGAATATTCACAAAAGCTAAATATAACCTGCTAAATGCCTAAAAGGTACATTGTAGAGACTCTGGCAGAATCTGATTCTAATTACCAACAAATATTGCTGCAGCATTCAAATGTGGTTATTAAAAATAATCACATCTGCCTACAAAGCAATTATCTTTCTCAGGGCTGCTCTAAAATGGTGTATGTCCCCTTCCTTGTTTTTTGGTAAAACAAATACAGAACACTTGCTACTCAAAAATGGGCAAAATTGGTGCGTGTTGTTTTGTTTTCCGACACACATTACTTCCACGTTGCGTTCGTCCGACTTTACCCATCAGTTAAAGTCGGGTTCTAGTACATTGTATTGGTATACGGCAGCGCAAATAAATACATAAATAATTACACCAGTAAGACTCCCTAATCGGGAGATAAGCGACCGTCAGGTCGGCAACCTCATGCTGGCTCTAGAAAAGGTGCATGTGAGAAATCAGGGGCGGAGGTGGTGGTTTGCCAGCCAAGGAGTGTGTGTGCAAAGTTTGGCATGGCTATGGGCAACGGTGCCAGAGATAAGAGTAGGGCCAAATTTAGGGCTAAATTACATAAATAAAAGTTATAAATCAAACATGGCAGCAATCTGAATTGAGATGTTTCAAATTGTTATCCTATAGCAGGAATAAAGCAAATAGATGCCTTTGTTGGGTCATTGTACTGAAGCTAATTTTATAGGTACAATCCAATTCATCATAATTGTTTCATAAAATAAATTGTCATTCCATCCATGCGTAAACAGGTTAGGTGGGTTGATAATACACATGCACACGCACGCACACATGTACGTATGCATGGACGCATGTACACACACACACACACACACAACACACACACACACACACACACACACACACACACACACACACACACACACACACACACACACACACACACACACACACTCACACACACACACACACACACAGGCAAAATTGGGATATATCAGCTGCTAATGACTGGCAGTATGAGCCTGACAAATTAGCGTCCAGGCTAAAAGGGTGTCATGGTTTAGACAGGAGGGTTTTTTTCCATCTGCGCTCTGCAATTTATCCTTAATAGCGCGAGAGACGCAGGCAGAGAGGTCAAAACAACAACCACCTCAACTAATACGTGCAGGAGAAAACTGGCTGTGTACATGACAGAGAGAGATAGAGAGAGGGGGGGGGGGGGGGGGGGTAGGAGAGCCATAGACACGATAGAGCGGCAGCGGCAGAGGCAGAGCGACAACACACACACACACACACCTTCAGACAGAGGTGTGAGAGTTCTGGTGAAGGGGATAGAATCATGGACCGATGGGTGGATGGACAGACAGACAGACAGACAGACAGACAGACAGACAGACAGACAGACAGACAGACAGACAGACAGACAGACAGACA
>NC_137833.1:22953063-22955563 GCF_963921795.1 Nannobrachium achirus
AAAATCATACACTCTTTCACTCACACACACACGCGCACACACACACACACACAAATAAGCAAACCCACACACTGTCAATAGTAGGCATGTGTTCCAGCGACAAACACAGGTATTAAGCCCTATTAAGTCAAGGGCATTGCCTGGACACTTGTATGGTGTCGGAACGGGAAAGAAAGACATGCACTGGGAGATATAGGCCCACGCGTGCATGTGTGCGCGCTACTATCGATGAATCTCTATACGATGGCCTATACTCTCTTTTACTCTTCACATCCTCTACCCTCCCCCCTCTCCCCCCTCTCTGTGTGGGTGTCCTTGCTTGGGTACACCTGATGGTGAGATGCTAGTAATTGGAGTAATGGAACATTGTGGAAACAGGATTAGCGGCGCACGCGGGGAGAGAGGGACAATGTCCTCTAATGCAATTTGGGAATTCTATCAGCAGGCTTAGGCTTTCAGGAATCTGCTGCTTAATATTTACATCTGGCCGTGTCGCCAGCTCCCCGGTCAACAGTGGCATAAAGTAAATAAATAAAGTAAAGTAAATTTACTTGAGCTTTTCAAATTTTCAGTACTTTTACTTTAGAGGCAAATATTGTACTTTTAGTCCACTACAATTATTTGAAAACTATACTAGTTACTTTGTAGAATTAGATTATTACCCATACACACATACATGCATACATAGTTATACATTACCCACTTCAGACCTGTATACATTCAGGCCATTTGAAAATAACGGGACAATGCATCGCACCGTGACGCATTGTGAGCTTTTTCTATTTTCAAAAGATCTTTTATACATTTGACAACTTGTAAAATGGGACCTTCTGCATAATGAGTACTTTCCACTTGTGGTACTTTAAGTAGGCTACATTTTGATACCAATACTTTTGTACTTTTACTCAAGTACATTTTTAATTCCGAACTTTAATTGTAACAAAGTATTTCTACATTGCAGTAATGATGCTTTTACTTAAGTAAAACATTTGAGTACTTTTTCCACCACTGTCGGTCAAGGCCTCTCTTAGCTCACATCACTGGCTCCCATCTCCAGTCTTGAAGACTAGACTGCTTGCTTTCACGCTAACTTTCTAATTAGGCATTATAATTCAGAGGCTACTAACTCCTTGGTGCAATACTAAACTAGTGTTAGCCTGTGTGCCTTAGCTTAATTTGGAACTACTTGGCTTAATGTGTGTCAAGAGAATGACAGGGTGACCCGCTGCTAGAGGGAGCTGAACCGTAACAAAAAGGTTAATTCCTTGCAACAGGCGATGTGTCCTTCAAAAAAGAAATACAGTGACTTCACTCTGTGAAAGACCTCACTCATTGTTAGTTACTACAGATAAGCGCACTGGAGAAAATTGTTAAAATGTATAATGTATATATTTTTCCCCCTTATCCTTTACATTGACTTTATACCTCTGTGTTAACCTGAGCAGAGAGAGAGGGGGGGGGGAGAGAGAGAGAGAGAGAGAGAGAGAGAGAGAGAGAAGAGAGAGAAGAGAGAGACTGGGAATACGTAGCAAGGAAGTCTATAAAATTCAACCATTGGACAAATGCAGAACAGATTTGGTCTGACAGGTGACAGCCATGTAAAAATCATAACGTATCTATTAGCTTTTATCTCAGAAAGAGTTTGTCAGCTAAAATCACATCAGACCACATGAGGCCACAATATTTGGATGAAAGCCTACTTTGCTTGTCCCTCCTGTACAAGCAAAGTACTTAGCCAGCCCCTCTAGTCTCTCTACTACACAGTCGCTCTAAAAGCCAGTCTCTCTACTAGCCTCTCTAGCCGGCCAGACTACTAGACAGTCCAGCTAAGTAAGTCTCTATATTAGCCAGCCATACTAGCCAGTCACATCGCAGCCAGTCCATATGAGCCAGTTCTTTACTTGCTAGTCTGTCTATTAAACAGTCTCCATAATAGCCAAGTTCTCCAAATCAAATTGCTCCAACTACTGCATCTCTGCTCTAAGTTGAAGCTTCGTGGCTTAATGTCAACCTATTAATGAGAAAGAATGACTCCTATCGAATGACTCAAAGCAAACAAATCAAATTCCTTGAGAGCAAGCTACTTTATATATTTTTCCCCTTGGCTGACATGATGAAAAGTACCATAGTCTGTTCACAAACAGGGCATGATTAATGCATTCAGCCATTGAAATGTGAAGAGCAGACTATAGGATTTAACATTCTGACATCCTGTCAGAAAGTTCAATAGGCTACTGTTGCCAGGGAAAGAAAACATGCTTCTAGCCAATAAGTAAAGGAGAACGTTGGCTAATGCTGCTTAGCAACAACATTTTAATACTAGGGAAGAAATAGTAGGAAAGCTGGAAATGTAAAATAGTTCCAGACCCAGCGGCTGGATGTTACCCGTTTTACAGCTCGACACCTTCGCGCCAGACAATATAGATATTGTGTTGTCATGGAATAAAAGTGCTGCAAACGCAACTGAGCTACCAAAGATAGCAATCGCTTATTCTGTCTG
>NC_137833.1:22958063-22960563 GCF_963921795.1 Nannobrachium achirus
CACGCACGCATGCACGCACGCACGCACGCATGCATGCACGAGCACACTCCTCTCTAATCCGTCCTCATCCATCCATCTGTCCATCAGCTCCAGTGCATACAGGTGGCTGTCATATCTCACTCTTTTCCTTCCTCATCCCTTGTTCCATCCGTCTCTCTGTATCTCTCATCATCTCTCACGCTGACCTCTTTCTCTCCCTCCGCAGCTGTCTCTCTCTCTCTCTCTCTCTCTCTCTCTCTCTCTCTCTCTCTCTCTCTCTCTCTCTCTCTCTCTCTCTCTCTCTCTCTCTCTCTCTCTCTCTCGCCCCTCTCTTGACCCCGGCTATCTTTGGAACTTCCACTCGTTTTCTCTCTTCATCTGCTTCCTTTTTCTCCCGGAGGACGCGGAACACACTGACACTCACCTCGCGAGGTGAGGTGAGAGGAGAGGAGAGGAGAGGAGAGGAGAGGAGAGGAGAGGAGAGGAGAGGAGAGGAGAGGAGAGGAGAGGAGAGGAGAGAAGGAATACCTTTCCTTGAATGCGTGTGCACTGTGCAAGGACAGTGGGGTGGGGGTGGGGGGTGGATGGGTGGGCTGACACTAGGGTCAGCAGAGTAGAATGGAGAGATGACAGAGGAAGAGTTTAGCATAGAGGTGAAGTGCAAGATGAGGGAGTTCGACACTGACAATCACTGCTCTTAAAGTAATGCACACACTCAGGCGTGTCACACCAAATTCTGGGCCCTGGGTACAAGGATTCACTCACCTGTTGTGCTTTAACTATTGAAAAATAGCAGTAATAGCAATAATAGCAATAAAACCTATATTTCTATGTCAGTGGTGCTCAAACTTTTTCATGTGAAGGACCCTCAAAATTATATGTCTTTGGCCACGGACCCCCATCTCAAAATATTTTGTTCCAGGGACGCATGCCCAGATACAAAATTTGAGTTACAAATGTTCGCTTAAAAAGTACATATATTCAAAGATTTGCACACATTTTCACAACTTTTCAAAAATAGCAGATCTACAAGCTTGCAGCGCGGCACTCGGTGCTGCGCTGTGAGCTTGTATATCTGCTATTTTTCAATAGCTAAATCATAAACTAATTAAGGCCCCTCCGTCTTGGGCCCTATAGTAACTCGGCCCCACTTTTCCCCCCCTTGTGACACCCCTGCACACACACACACACACACACTCGCATACTCACGCGCCCATGCACACACACACACACACACACACACACTCCAGCACTCCTTGTCTCTCTCTCTCCATCCAAGGTGGCGAGCAGCACTCAGCACCCCGTCTTCTTTAATCGCATTCCTCCCAAGGAGGCCGATCGATAAAGGACATATTTAATACAAATGTATAACTATTAGCCATAACTGTCAGCCATTAAAAGCCTGCTTGCTGCCTCTAATTCAGAGAGAGCTCCGGATGGGAGAGGAGAGGAGAGGAGAGGAGAGGAGAGGAGAGGAGAGGAGAGGAGAGGAGAGGAGAGGAGAGGAGAGGAGAGGAACAAAACACCTTTTGGAGGATGAAATTAAGATGGAAACAGACAAATATAGCCACGGACAGACACACACAGACAGACAGACAGGTGAAAGAGAAAAACAAAACATCCTTTTGATGGATAATATTGAAGCGATAGCGCGTTCGTTTATGCAGGACACGGGAGTCACTACGTCACATGACTGGCATACTCCAATCAAAGCTCCCAATCAGTAGGGAAGGCTCCTTTAAATACAGCTTGCTTTCTCTACCTTTGCTTGGTTTCCGAAGCTTCGGAATCGGAACCTTCGCTGCTAGCTGCCTCCTCCTCCATCCCAGCCTCCACCTTTCACGATCAGTCTGGCTAAGCTCAAATACTTGTGATTGTCTGACTAAGTTACATGTCAATGTATTGTTAAGCTCAAATACTGTGATTTTGACTAAGTTACATGTCAATGTATTGCTAATGTTCTGCTATTGTATTCCTATGGGGGGTATTGCTTAGCGTTCCCTGGTTTTGCTTAACATGCTCAAAAAGCATGCACAAAGTTCAGGGAACATCTCCGAACGCCGAGCCCATTAACGCCAAGATTAACTGTATTCCAATTGTATGCAATAAATGGTTAAATCTACTTAGACGTGAGTGTTCCTGACTAAAATGAAGATGGACCAACGGGCGAATAGATAGATGGACCCACGGACAGACACAAGACAGACAAAGAGGAAGAGACAGAATGAAGGAAAGGAAAAAGACACTCACGCTCAAACACCACAGATACTAACCACGTACTGTACGAGGCACACACACACACACACACACACACACACACACACACACACACACACACACACACACACACACACACACACACACACAGAGAGAGAGAGAGAGACAGAGAGTGGAGGATGCTGTCTTGATCCCGACCACATATCAGTGGTGGTTACCTGCCTCTTTAAATCCTCTCTGGGCTATCTAACCCTGACAGCTCACTGAGTGAAGGCATCGACGCGCCGCCAAGAGAAACCTGCTT
>NC_137833.1:22963063-22975563 GCF_963921795.1 Nannobrachium achirus
GTGTGTGTGTGTGTGGAGCTCCATTAGCTGTGTGGAGAGCTGGCGTTCCCATCAGGCCTAGCGAGAGGTCTAAGTGCTGCACCACACTCTCCTAAACACCACCCAACATAAAGCCCCACCCTGCTGGGCACAGCCTGGGCATCTCCCCCTGGGGCGCCCTGCACCACCCTGTGTGGCACCACCTCTTAGCATGGAACTATGCTATACCACACACACACACACACACACACACACACACACACACACACACACACACACACACACACACACACACACACACGCACGCACACACACGACCACATATTATGTGCACACATGCACTTACATAAGACACTTACAGACACACAACAGACAATTAGACAGCATGCAAAAAACAATTACAGGACAGACACACATTGTTGGTAGTCGCACACAAAAACGGACAATAACACACACAGGCATGTAGACACAAAGACACACACACATGCGCACGCACATACACATATGAGCTCTCCTAATGAACTAAACCCAAACAGCTCCCAAACAACTCTGAACAGCTATTAGGAGAGGTGGCCAACGTTGATGGGGGAAGTGCATTTTTTTATAATGCCATTAAAAGCCAGGGATTAAAATGGCCATTCGCGTAAATACAGCCACAGTTCAGAGGGGGATAGCCCATCATGGATAATTGAGAAACCTCACTTCCCTCTCCCGAGGCCTAAGAGTGCCCAAACGCCATCAATCACTCTCGCATCAATCACGAGAGGGTGTCTGAGGTGAGAGACGAATACAGGCCTTTCTTTTGCCTTTCAATTTCTGTTCCATGTTCTTGTTTTCAAGTATTTTTAACAATTTAAACTTTATCTACTTCAATGACCAGGGTCCCCCAGCTGTCTACGGTATACTTGATTCCCTCCTCATATGACATGCCCAGAATAAGGACGCTATAAGGTTCAATTGGTTACGCTTTTGGGGGTAGATGTCTCAAACACTGAGTTTGTTTCTTCTTATCTATAATGTTTTTATTTTGTATTTATTTTTTTGTTAAAAAGGAGAAGGGGTGATGAGCTAGAGTTAGGGTTCATTTTTATTGAGAGGAACCTGAGAGTAGACAGTATAGGAAAGCTGAGAGGTGAGACAATGTAGAAAGGACAGACAGCAGGGAAGCTGAGACAATAGGGACTTTAAGCTCCGACGGTTACGGCAGACGGTTAAGGCAGACGGCTACGGCAACCGTAAATGGATCAGAGCTCGATAGATAAACCTGCTCACCGTCGCAGTGTACAACGGCAGAAGCTCCCTTTCCACGTAGTGGCTACAACGTCTGCTGCATAAGACGCGTCAGAGTTCAGTAAAAGGGGTGGGACCCCGTCGCCGACGGCTGTTTGCTTAACGATTTTGACTGCTACGGCAATTGAGTCATTGCAGCCATACTCCGCCTGGCGTTGCCGTCCTGAAAACCGTCTGAGCTTAAAGTCTCTAATGTAGGAGGGACAGGCAGTAGGGAAGTTGAGAGGAAGACAATGTAGGAGAGACAGACAGTAGGAAAGCTGAAGGGCGACGACAGTGTAGGCGAGACTGACACAATAGAAGCTGAGTGGTGAGACAACGCAGGAGAGACAGACAGTATGAACGCTGAGTCTAACAAAGCTGTCCTCAGTTTTACACCCTTAGCTCTCCAGACACCAAACTCTTAACGCTATACTCCACCAGTCCTGCATTAAACTAGGAACCTGGGTCCACAAGAGTCCTGAGGTTCCCAGCATAGTGGAGGCAGGTCTGGGTCCAATGTAAACAGGGTCCATTGCTGGCCTCGCTGGCTCCACTGGGGACCAATGGCAGGTCAGGTTCAGACAAGACTTACAACCCTGACGTCAGTTTTTCCAAAGCTCTGGCATACCTGCTCTAACATCACTCCCCCTGTCTCCCCACATATCTTTCTCTTTTAGTCTCCTCCACTCTATCCATTATTGTTTGTTTTGCCTTTTGACCTTGTGTCTTTCTTGCTCGTTTCCTGCCCTTCTTATATCTATCTGCGTCTCTTCTGTTTCTCACTCGTTCCTCCATATTCTCTGATTTAACCAACCCCCTGCTTCCCCCAAAAGAAAAGAGGCGCGATGAGTGAGACGGACAGATGAAGAAAGAGGGAAAATGACAAAGGACGAGTGGAAGACAAAACAAAGACATCACTCATCCTGCTTAACATAACCACACACAAACGCATGCACACATGCACACGCACACACACATTACCCTGATCCCAGACAGACTAATGCAAATGCAATTTTAATATAAACTAAAGCTAATAAATAAAATGTCATTAAAATATGACCACAATAAAAAGAGAAGGACCTCGCTTCATGGGACACAAGGGCACATGCATGGTAAATGGGTATGAATCAAAATGTACGCGTGCAGAAAAACACACACATGCACACACGCTAAACCTGGCCTGCTTAATCTGCATTTAACACAGTTACACAATCATCCCCTTCTACTGCAAGGTACCTGTAGGCTCCACTGTCTGTCTGTCTATCTGTCTGTCTGTCTGTCTGTCTGTCTACCCTGCTCCTTGCAGCTGGGTCGTGTAAATCAAGTTGAAACATAGCTCTGTGTGTGTGTGTGTGTGTGTGTGTGTGTGTGTGTGTGTGTGTGTGTGTGTGTGTGTGTGTGTGTGTGTGTGTGTGTGTGTGTGTGTGTGTGTGTGTGTGTGTGTGTGTGTGTTGCCTACTGGCCCTTGCCAAAAAAATGTGTCCCAACCAGCCTTCAACCTCCTATATATCGGCCTATAGGGGCAAGAGCCAGAGGGCTCAAAGGGGAGATCGGGTGCGTGTACATTGTGTGTGTGTGTGCGTGTGTGCGTGTGTGTGCGTGCGTGCGTGCGTGCGTGCGTGCGTGCGTGCGTGCGTGCGTGCGTGCGTGCATGCGTGCGTGTGCGTGTAAGAGAGAGAGAGAGAGAGAGTACGAGGGGGATTAAGTGTGGTCCTGTCTGTCAGGGTCATGTGGGTTAAAGGAACATATCACAGACACTCATCTCCAGTAGCTCAGAGCAACGTTCATGAGAGGGGAGTGGAGCACCAGAGGGAATGGGGAAGAAAGAAAGAAAGAAAGAAAGAAAGAAAGAAAGAAAGAAAGAACAAACTACAAAAGGAACAAACTGGAAAAGTGTGCTACTCGGAGCACATGGGTGTCCGCCAGGCCGGGCTGCCTACCCAGCTAGGGCCCGCAAACTTAGGAAGGCAGTCTTATCTAATTGGAATGGGATTTGAAAAACCTGACTCATACAGCTTGATCGCATGACCCCAGAGATAATGTGTACCGATTTCTGTGAGTTATCTGGACAAATTCTGTAGGAGTAGCAAAAGGTGTGTTTTCAAGAAAACGCACTATAGCAGAAGTTTTAATCTGGCAAAAAAACGGGGCCTATACGTTGCATCATGACCCAAGGAATCCAGGGGGGCTTAGTGCAGTGGTTCTGCAGTCTCTGTGTGTGTGTGTGTGTGTGTGTGTGTGCGTGCGTGCGTGCGTGCGTGCGTGCGTGCGTGCGTGCGTGCGTGCGTGCGTGCGTGCGTGCGTGCGTGTGCGTGTGCGTGTGTGTGTGTGTGTGTTTCAGCATGTCCTCTGTCCTGTCTCACTCCACACTCTGCATGATAATTCTTAAGCAAGCTGTGTTGCATCACTGGACCGCTATTATGTAAACCACAGGTGCACCAGTCACATACAATGTTTGATTACTGTCCGCAGTTAACCTCACATCCTATATATGACCTAACCCTTCTGCAAATCAATTCTCTGAATTCACCAATGTAAAAATGGATATTGTAACAAGAAGGAAATACACTTTCAAAATGTGTGTGCAAATCCCTTTTCTGGGTTTTTTGAAATTATATTTTCATCCATTCAATAAATAAGGACAATTTCTCCCCGGTTTTGTCATTCTCCTCCATGTGTACTGTGGTCCCTGTCACTGCCAACCAGGCACGTGCCCTTTTATCCGTCTGTAAAAGGACCATGAAGTGAAAATAGCCGACCTCCAAGATCACAACGCATCGCGCTGCGACACGTTGTGAGCTTGGAGGTCATTTTCACCAAAAGGCCCTTATAGATATTTCAGCCCCTGCCTCTCTAACATTCCCTAACCCTAACCCTAACCCGACTCTTCAGGAATCTTTACCACACAAAAAAGGTACATTAGAGATTAGACATATATCGGACATTCCCACAAGGCCAATCAAAGAAAATGACAAAAACCTGCCATGACCATGAGGCAGTGAGGTTGTAGTACATGCCTGCCTGTGTGCGAGCGCGTGCTTCACTGTGAGAGGGACACAGAGAAGATGTTTGCTTGCCATAGGTTTATACTTAGTGCAGACAAGGCCTAAGTGTTGCTTTTCACACATTAATGTGTAGTCTCTGTCTTAAATGTGTCTGTCTGTCTGTCAGTTTATCTCCTATTTTTATCTGTTCTTCTCTCCTTTTCTCTTTTCTCTCCCTCTATCTCAGTTTTTTATATATCTCTCGGCCTGCATTAATCCTGTTCAGTGTTACATGTCATCTCTCTCTCTCTCTCTCTCTCTCTCTCTCTCTCTCTCTCTCTCTCTCTGTGTAGCTGATAAGGGCATGAGTGGAACTTCTCACCCCTCTTGTCTCCCTTCCTCTTCCTCACATCCAAATGCCACCACCTCAATGCGGCGCACACTTCAACCACCAACCCTTATCTCGCCGCATCCAAAACCGCCATGCGGCTCTATAAATGGCCACAAAATGGCTGCCTCGTTATTTTATTTCCCAGGAACAGTGTGATATCGGCCTCGCGACTCGCGACTCGCGAGGTGGCGGCGGGCGGCTCCACTTGTAAGAAAGTACCGGTGACTAAAGAGAAGGCAAAGTCGATTTTTCTTTTTTCTCACAGCGTGCTGGTATATTTAGACTAGACAACTGCAGCCACGCACCAAACCACCGTGACTCACATTTACTGTATAGGAGGGGGACAGTTACACACACGTGCACACACACACTCATACGCAAGCTTTGATGACTCAAGGACAAGCAAAGAAGAGACATGCAGGCAGGAACATGTGAACATAAACACAAACACACAAACACACACACACACACACACACACACACACACACACACACACACACACACACACACACACACACACACACACACACACACACACACACACACACACACACACACACACTGTAATTAATCTCAGTAGACCGGGAGAAGTTCCACCTCACTGACCATGTAAGTTTCTCACTACCTGTTTTGGTCAGGCTAGCATGCAGGTGTGTGACTATGTATGAGTGTGTGAGTGTGTGTGTGTGTGTGTGTGTGTGTGTGTGTGTGTGTGTGTGTGTGTGTGTGTGTGTGTGTGCGTGCGTGCGTGCGTGCGTGCGTGCGTGCGTGCGTGCGTGCGTGCGTGCGTGCGTGCGCGTACATGTGTACATGTGAAACTAGGTATACGTGAAAGGGGAACTGTGCGGTATGTGTAATAAGGCTGGTGGGGCAGGTGTGGCAGGCCCAGCCCACCGTTGGCAATCGCTCAAAACTGTTAAGTTGGCACCAGGGAGAATGTCAGAGTTTTTGGGTCACCTGAGTCCAGACTTTTTCCTTGAGACATTTTCCATTTTAGATCTAGCTGACGGGGCTCTCCTCCACTGTAACCATAGCGGGTCAGCGTGAACGTCGCTCCAAAGGGATCTGTGACAGGACAGGAGAACACTGGCTGTGGCAGGGATGTGACCTGTGGCCTTTTGATCCTGGCACGAGCTCTCAAACCACGAGTCCAAACTGATCAACCAGGCAGCAGGTTTTCAACATCCTGCTCAATTTAAGACCTGGAATTATTTTAGACTTTAGCTATTGAAAAACATATAGCTCTCGGTGCCGCGCTGTGAGCTTGTATATCTGCTATTTTTCAATAGTTATAGCATAAAATAATGGTTAAAGTAGTTAATATTTCGCGAGATATCGCGGGATCGGCACAAAATGAGTTAAAATCTAACACTGCAGGCGCGTTCCAGGTCTTAAAGGGTTAAGTGCCGTCCAGTCCAACTTTTCCCTAAAATTGTCTGTCTATAGAAGCAGTGTTGTATTGGTGATTTAATGTTTGGGGGGGAATGCTATTTTAATGACGTCACACGCACATCGCTTAACACCTACTCTGCAGGAGTTAGCAGGTCAGACAATGGACTATTCATGCATCCAGGCTCGTTCCTTTGTTAAATCACCAGGCATGACACTATAGATGTTGTCGAGGTGTGCACTTAAGGGTTGTTTTACATCGATGCATGTCTGTGCAGGTGCTCCTGTCCCAAAAAGATTCGGGGCTGCGTGTACGCGCGTGACATGACCGATACAACACTGGCCTATAGTCAACATATCCTCAATATGATAGGTTAGGAATAGTTATCCAAAAGCATATTAAGCACCAAAGGGGCAAAGCTTAGTGCGAAGTCACAACCGGAAGATGATTCATTTTGATCTTTATTTAGCTTTAAGGGTTACACCCGCCACTCCGACATGTCTCCTTTCCGACATGTCTCCATTCCGACACTAACCCTATCTCTAACCCTTACCCTAAACTTAACCCCTATTGCCACTCCGACAATAAGAAGTCAATTTCGGAGTGGCGACATGTCGGAATGGAGAGCGACACCCAGCTTTAAGAACTGCACTGACACACCAAAGACAAACATGCATTTATTTCATTTTTTCCCTGTTATCTGATCTCATCTCATCTTATCACCCTCTGCCGTCCCCAAAGCCAAACCGCACCTGTGGCACTTCAAAGGCGCAAATTAGCTCATTAACGCTGGCAGAGTAGCTTGGCCCCGGCGGCTAAAAACATTAGCATTTCACACAGATTTTCAAGCAGGGGCTGCAGCTAGCCGGCTAGCCAGTGACTGGTGGCCTGAAAGGACAACCCCCTCTGGTGGGGCGGAGGTGGGGAGCCATGTTGGACTAATTAACCCCGCTCATCTGAAAGAGGATGGGTCTGGGGTGGGGGGTCTTTCTCTCAGTCTCTCTCTGTGTGTGTTTTCTGCTGGCCGCAGCGTAGCATGTGTCCATAAACTGACTAGCCTTGACAGATGAGGCCTCACCCCCAATCACAGCCCTGCGTTTTACTGGCAGCCTGCCGTCTCACTTGGCAGACATACACTCACAAGGGGCCTGGTGTGCATGTGTGCGTGTGTGTGTGTGTGTGTGTGTGTGTGTGTGTGTGTGTGTGTGTGTGTGTGTGTGTGTGTGTGTGTGTGTGTGTGTGTGTGTGTGTGTTTGTGATTGCACAAGGGAGGATGGATTATAGATGTTGAACACACACACGCAAATGAGCGCAGGGCCTCGACTGGTCTGCGTGCTGAGTGTGTGTGTGTGTGTGTGTGTGTGTGTGTGTGTGTGTGTGTGTGCGTGCGTGCGTGCGTGCGTGCGTGCATGCGTGCGTGCGTGCGTGCGTGCGTGTGTGTGTGCGCGCACATGCGCGCGCCCCCGTGCATGCTTTAAAGCCAGTGATGTTTTATTGCCCCACTGACACAGTACATAAAAGAAGTGTGTGCCAGAGCCATTAGTGGTATAATTGCATTACATGGTAAATATCTCTCAAAGGTCAGAATCAGCCCTTGAACATCACCAGCCGCTCACACAACTTCTCAATTAGCGCAGGCGAGTATCTATGTTTCTATCAAAGTGCCGTTCAGGGAATTATCATCTATCTGTGAAAGGAAACCATCAATTCTGCGGATGCGGATCGATCTTGAAGTAGCTGTACGGTAGCTACGTTCACTTATTGCATAACTTGTGGACTGTGCAACCTTGGTTGTGTGCTTGAGTGGGCGTTCAAATACGCTGTCTCTTTTTTTTTTTATATTAGTTTTTAGGCTTTTATGCCTTTATTGGATAGGACAGTAGACTGACAGGAAATGGGAGGAGAGACGGCGAGTGACATTCGGCAAAGGTTGTCCTGATCGGGAATCAAACCAGCGACGCCGTCAGGCATCAATGCCTATGTGGTATGCGCCTGGACCAGTAGGCCAGCGGGCGCCCATAAATATGCTGTCTCTAAAGCTTGAATGTGCCAAACAGGGAAGACTAGAGAGAGAGAGTGGGGGGGGGAGAGGTTGCACACAGAATGTCATTAGGGGTGCCAGTGCGGAGACGGGAGGGTGTTTTTTGCAGGTCCTTTCAGTCCGAGTGTATCAAAAAAGCACCTGGGTTAAGGCAGTGGAAGCTTGTGACTGGCTATGTGCGGAGGTGCCGAAAGTCAGGGGGACGGAGATACACCTAAACCTAACCTTAACCCTAACCCTAAGGTGAAATGCAAACCTGCCAACGCTGGTGAATGCTAACCTGGTGAATGCTTAACCCAGTTGCTTTTTTGATACACTCGGACTGAAAGACCTGCAAAGAACACTCTCCCGTGCGGAGACTCCAGTTCAAACTCCGATTATATCTCACATGTCATCTGACTTTGGTTTCCTGTCTCTGCTGTCTAATAATACAAAAATAATCTTTGCCCTTTCTCCAATAAATCTTATTTGACGGAAATAATACATTTAAACTTAACCCTGTGTTTCCCTGCATATATCTGCTAAATCAAAATGAAAAGAATATATATACATTTTTCACAGCAGAATCTTGAGAGTTAGTTTAACTAGTAAGACGCCTCTGGGCGACAAAGCGCCATGTCTTGGCCATCTGGCCAGTGATGTATATCGGACCAGTTACCCATATATGGAGACCCCTGGTACCCATATACTGTATGGAGATCCATGTACTGAGATGTGCTTTGAGAGCCCAAACATGCTCTCACAGCATATCTAAAGTGCCCAAACATACTCAGTTATTCGTTATGTGAAAGTCCTATGATGTCTATGACATCTGACATCATACCCTTTTATGCCCATACATGGAGATTGCTGTCTATAGAACCAGCCACACAGATATGGGCTGTCTTGGCCATCTGTCTTGGCCATATAATGGATTCTGTTAGTGTAGGATGTGGCCTCCACATATGGGCATTCCAATATGTAGTCCTGTTTCACACACTAAACTGTGACCTTCTGTCGCAACTAATACGTGTAAAAATGAATCCTTAATGGTCTATATTTTCACTCTCAGGTTATTTTGCTGTTGAAAGTTAATTTGTCTTATAGGATGAGTTTCCTAGAGATTGCTATGTTGTAGGTTCAACTAATCCTCTGATTTATCCCTTTGAACACTCACAGTCAGGGGTGTCGCACCAAATTCTGGGCGATGCATGGGTACAAGGATTCACTGCAGGATTTTGAAAAATCTATGTTTCTATGTTAGTGGTGCTCTAACTTTTTCATGAAGGACCCCAAAATGACATGTATTTGGCCCACGGACCTTCATCTCAAAATATTTAGTTCCAGGGACCCCCCAGAAGCATTTTAGTTACAAATGTTAAAAAATACATATATTCAAAGATTAGCATACATTTTCGCGACTTTTCAAAAATAGCAGATCTACAAGCTCACTGCAGCGCGGCACTCGGTGCCGCGCTGTGAGCTTGTATATCTGCTATTTTTCAATAGTTAAAGCATAAAATAATTAAAACCCCTCCACCTTGGGCCCTAGTAACTCAGTCCCACTCCCCCCCCCCCCCCCCCCCCCTTGTAACGCCCCTTCTCACAGTTAAATGAACACTGTGTGAGAACTTTACGGTGTGTTTCCTTCAGCCAAGCTTATAGGATGAACGCCACCGATTTGCAACGTACAATATCTCACACATATGATCAAAAACCTGTCGACAGCTGGAAGTACATGGCTGTGGTGACACGACCGTATAGTTAAGAGACACATCCATGCAGGCTGCAGTGGAAGGATAGCAGAGGCAGCCAAAAGGAGAACGCATGAACGCACACCAAATACACACACACATGCCCATACACACACACACATACACGCACACGCATGCACACACACACGCACACGCGCACGCACACACACACGTGCAGCCCCCAGGCTATTGTTCTCCACATTTAGGTCAGGCTGAAATTGAAAGCTACACACACACACACACACACACACACACACACACACACACACACACACACACACACACACACACACACACACACACACACACACACACACACACACACACACACACACACACACACACACACACACACACACACACACCCCATGAGGTTTTCTTCACCTGCAAAGAGGCCAGTTTGGACAAAGTGTCAAAGATTAGACCTGTGTTTTATCTCTGAGAGAGAGAGAGAAAGAGAGAGAGAGAGAGTAAGAAGCAGAATCACAGCAGTGT
This sequence comes from Nannobrachium achirus, assembly GCF_963921795.1. Lineage (NCBI taxonomy): Eukaryota > Metazoa > Chordata > Actinopteri > Myctophiformes > Myctophidae > Nannobrachium > Nannobrachium achirus. The sequence goes on from NC_137833.1 coordinate 22,973,350, forward strand.
GTGTGTGTGTGTGTGCGCGTGTGTGTGTGTGTGTGTGTGTGTGTGTGTGTGTGTGTGTGTGTGTGTGTGTGTGTGTGTGTGTGTGTGTGTGTGTGTGTGTGTGTGTGTGTGTGTGTGTGTGTGTGTGTGTGTGTGTGCGCGCGCACATGCATGCACGCGTGTGTAACATGCATGTGTGTGTGTGCGTTCGCCCATGTGCGCACATGAAGGATGTGTTTTCACTCAGTCCTTTAAAGCAGAGGGCAGAGGGTCACTAGAGAATACACACGCACACATGCACACAAACATCCCCCCCCCCCCCCACACCCCACACACACACACACACACACACACACACACACACACAAACCCACACAGCGCTGCCCTTCTCTGTGTGCGCGGTCAAGTGGAAAGGTGGATCTGTGTCAGGTAGCAAGGGTATTTACTGTTACTGAGACAAGCAGACCCACAGAACACAAACAACACAACACAACACACAGAGAGAGAGAGAGAGAGAAAGAGAGAGAGAGAGAGAGAGAGAGACATTGAGAAAGAAAGGAGGAGAGGACCAGCGGCGTTTCAAAGAACTGTGAAGAAAGCATCCATGTGCAACTTTCAACCCACGCATGTACAGTCACGCGCGTGCGCGCACACACACACTCACACACACACACACACACAAATGTCAGACGCATGCACATCACACAGACACAAATGTACATACAGTACCCATAATGCACGTGCACGTAAGCAAGCATGCACGCTCAAACATCAACCCACGTACTGTACATCTCTAGCTAGCCTGATCCAGTAGTTTTTTTTGGATCAGGGCCTGCTTGAAAAGGCGTTCAGGCCCCAACCATCTGTCTACCCAACAGGGCAGCCTATCGGTTGCCGTGTTCAGCAGACAGATGGGTGGGCCGTGTACTGTACACATACTCCGTCCTGCCAGGGCCACTGAGCAAGGCACTGACCATCAGGGGCGTCACAAGGAGGGGGGGTGAAGTGGGACTGAGTTACTAAGGCCCAAGGTGGGGGGTCCTTAATTCTTTTACTATTGAAAAATAGCAGATATACAAGCTCACTGCGCGGCACCGAGGGGTTCCGTGGCCAAATGCATAACATTTGGGGGTCCTTCACGTGAAACACCACTGACATAGAAACATAGGTTTTTCAAAAAAAAACTTCAAAGACTTTCACGATTTTTCAAAAATAGCAGATCTACAAGCTCGCAGCGCGGCACTCGGTGCCGCGCTGTGAGCTTGTATATCTGCTATTTTTCAATAGTTAAAGCACAAAATAACGCAGTCAATCCGTGTACCCAGGGCCCAGAATTTGGTGCGACACCCCAGCTGGCCATAGAGCCGATCCCACAGCTCCTCATAGTTAGGGCAGGATTCATTTCCACATGAGGATCAATCAAAGTAGAGATTAATCGTGATCTTAATCTGTTTCAACCTGGCATGCCTGTTTTGCATAATATGTCATTATAGATGAGGAATTTTGTAGATCATTTCGCTGCTTGACACCATCGAGTATACGACAAAATAGGACTGAGTGGTTCATCTTGATGTCTAATTTATAGTATATGGTGTTAGAGAAACAGTAGCTAACAAAGGGAAATCCATGCTCAAAATAGCATTTCACAGATGTTATATCTTTGGAATCTGGTACCGTTTTGTACATTGCTGGATTTACACTCATGTCATGTGACAACTCTCCAACCCACGTGTGTGTGTCTCATGTATGTGGACTGCCCAGACATGGTTGATGAAAAAACAGTAAAATGAAAAGAACAGTATTTTTAACATGTCAAACACACAGCTTTGGCCTTCATCAGGCACCTGAAGTGAACGTACTGACACTTTGTTTTGCGTAAAATATTTTCATTTTAAAAACTGTTACTCTCTATCTCTAGCACCTCCAGCGTCCACCTGGATGCGCGCAACCTTCACTTTTAAACATGCCTTTATGGCCACATATATGAGCTGAGCAGCACGCTGCATGGGCGGTGCGGTTCAGCGGGTTCACAGAGCCGGTGTGAACTTCCTCCAGGAGATAAAGAGATGACTAAGTGTTCAAGTGCGTATCTCAGTGATTACAGCTATCTGAACTAGACCAACAGGATAGCGAACCTACGCGTGCACGCGTGTGTGTGTGCGTGAGAGAGAGAGAGACACAGAATAAGAGCGTGTGTGTGTGTGTGTGCCTGCAGGTGTCAAACACACACCGTGT
>NC_137833.1:22988063-22993063 GCF_963921795.1 Nannobrachium achirus
CACACACACACACACACACACACACACACACACACACACACACACACACACACACACACACACACACACACACACGCACGCACACGCACGCGCGCGCACACACAGGTACACCAAGAACACAAACAATCAATGACACACAGGCACGCACACACAATCTTTCTCTCTATGAAGTACGGTACACACAAATATACAAAACACTCACAACCCAGTGGAGCGGAGAGCACGGAACAGCTCATCGGTGAGGCACACGCCACACGGCGTGTGTGTGTGTGTGTGCGCACGCGCGTGTGAGTGTGTGAGTGTGTGTAGAGGCAGTCTGTAATCCAGTGGCTTATATAAATAAGCTTTGTAGAGTATAAACAGTTTTATGGACAAGCCTTCCACTGACTCCAACATAATAAGAGAGTTGAGACACACAGGAACCCCGATGGCTGAGGAAGGTGGTGTGTGTGTATGTGTGCGTGTGTGTGTGTGTGTGTGTGCGTGCGTGCGTGCGTGCGTGCGTGCGTGCGTGCGTGCGTGCGTGCGTGCGTGCGTGCGTGCGTGCGCGTGCCCGTGCCTGTGTGTGTGTTCTCCTCAAGGATATCCCATCTCCTACAACATACAGTACAAACACATTCTCTCTCTCTCTCTCTCTCTCTCTCTCACGAACAAAAGCACGTGCACGCACGCACGCACGCACGCACGCACGCACGCACGCACGCACGCACGCACGCACGCACGCACGCACGCACGCACGCACGCACGCACGCACGCACGCACGCACGCACGCACGCACGCACACACACACACACACACACACACACACACACACACACACACACACACACACACACACACACACACACACACACACACGCCACGAGTAGGAGCGCCAGCCAAAAACAGCAGCTTTCCTTTTGCGCCACAAAGGAGCAAATGTAGCGTGCATGTCGAATCATTCACCAACACACAAACACAAGAAGCCAGATCAATAAACAACACTCCATCACAGACAACGTGCACAAGCCCTCTTGACGTCACCGTTCGCCTCAGCACTCAAACACATGCTGCTATAACTGGGCAATGGTTATCTGTGCGTGTGGAGCCCGACCTCAATTTATTCCTACATGCACTTAGTTTTACGTTCTCCTAAAACTGAATTGCAATTGATTCCGAAATATGAATTATGCCTGTTTAATAAAAGGTGATTGTTTGATTTGATGACTGATTCGATATCTCACTGATTGATTGATTGATTGAATGATTGATTGATTGAAAATATTGTTCTATTCTTCTTGTCTGAGTACATTTGACCCATTAAAACCAGGAAAGAATCTGTGTCGTTTTAGACCTTTGCGTTGTACAAGCTTGCAGCGTGTCACTTTGTGCCGTGCTGCAAGCTTTTAAATCTGCTATTTATGAACGTCTTTGAAAGATCTTGGTTGGCAAATGCAGGCCCTTATTTAAACTCCAATGTGACGTTACTCGTAATCGTCCGATCCTTCTCATTGCGTCTTTCTCAGGTCAAATGACTTTATTCTCTGTAGCATTGAATCCTTATATCAGATACCCTCTTCTCTAACAGACATGAGGTTTACAAGTAAACTGTTTTGCTCAAGCAAATCTGCCATTCACACCTTTGTGTTTTCATCCTTCCACACTCAGCTAACTCCAGGGAGTTGATTTAACCTTCTTGGACCACTTATAGCATCCCTATTCTGGGGGAAACATTCACCTACTCTACAACCACCTATTCATCTACTGCACAATGTCAAAACATGTCGCGTAATATTTTGTGAGCTTGTTGATCGGGTATTTTTTGCAACCCCACTCAACTAAGTATTAGTTTACTAAGTAGAGGGTTTAAGTGGTTAACTCTAGTGTAAAAGTGGGTCAGATTTGACTGTGTATCCAGTTAATCTCTGAAGTTCCCTTGCTTGTGACACATTATTCCTCTCTGATCAAGCATGTGCACATGGGGAGAACATTTTAAAATGATGAAATGCTTTTTTTTAAACAGATTGTGGCAGAGCTGAAAGTATAGTTACACTGCACAGTGATAGGAGAGACAGACAGTAGGAAAGCTGAGAGAGACAGTGTAGGAGAGACAGACAGACAGAGAGTAGGAAAGCTGGGAGTGAGACAGTGTAATGGTCCTCAAAGTATGGTCTGGGGACCCCCGGGGGGCAGGGATCCTTGAAGGGGTTCCAGGGGGTCCCCATTAAAATGTATTGACATAGCAGTAAAATCAGTTTAACGACTTTAACCTATACATCGGCTATATTTGAAAATAGTGGATCTGCTATTTCCCCCAAATCTTGGGAAACATTTTGTTGGAAAACATTGGAAATATTTTTTTAACACAAATCTTGGCAAATATATTTGCAGAAGGGGATGGGGGTTACGCAGCCAAATACATATCATCACTGTGTCGGGTAAGTAATTTAAAAAAAGAAAAAGTAAAGCCTCGCTTCATCACACAAGACTGTCGCACAAAACTAGTGAAAATAGCCGATCTACAAGTGCTTGTAGATCAGCTTTTCTCACTATTTTAAATCATTTTTCAGAATGATACATAGAAAACGAACGGTTTTGGACACAGAAGGTTTCCACCCGACAACAACGATATATAAATGTAGGGGTTCTTGGCATTAGAAAGTTTGAGAGCCACTGGTGCAGTTGAGCCAGACAGACACAGGAAAGCTGAGAGCGAGGCAGCGTAGCAGAGCCAGACAGTGTTGCAGAGCTGACAGGGGAACAGTGACACAGGAGACAATACTGGGCTATGATTCAGTCCTGCGCCAACAGGGAAACACTGGCTTTCACAGACCAGGATCTTCGCTATCCACAACCCATTGAAGACCCGAAGCTGAGTCTACAAATGGCATCTAAATCAGTACTTCTCACACTTTTATGATTTTTCTAAAATAGCAGATGTACAAGCTTGCAGTGCTCCACGAGGTGACACATTGTGAGCTTGTGAGCTTGTATATTTGCTATTATTTAATAGCCAACGCTAAAATCTAAAGTATACAGATGCATTTGCGTTTTTAATTTGTTAATAGAAAGGAAACACAGAGCCTGAAAATATGTATTCTTTTGTCTCTGACTAACGGTATATCCATGAATTCATGCTGCGCTGTCCGTACAGTATAGGACCGTCATTAGTTCACTGTCCCAGAGGTTAAACTATTGACCGTAGAGTGTCCCATTCTCTCGATGATAGCCAGTGCCATGCAGCTAATAATATGCAACCCCCGCCATTGATTTGGCTAGCGATATGATGCCAGGGTCAATACCGCCCTGCTTCTACAGTAGCTAATGCAACAGCACCAAAAACCACAGTGAATGTAGACTTGTGCGTGTGTGCGTGCGTGCACGTACACAACAGCACAAATAATAGCCAGTGTATGAACATTCCTTCTAAAGCAGTGGTTCTCAACCTTTTCAGGCCGCAACCCCCAAAATAATCATGTTTTAACAGGGGACCCCCCCCCCACCCTAACAAGCACTAAGAGTTGAGGCATTACATTTTGTATAACACGGTTCTATTGTGAAAATGCTATTTTCACATTTTCAGCCTCTAATATTTGACAATTTGCCCATTGTTTAATTTGCCATGTGTTGACTGTTTTGTGAGAAAACAATGTTGCACCTTAGGTCAATCATTTGGGGACCCCCCAAAATCATTTGGGGACCCCCTTGGGTGTCCCAACCCACAGGTTGAGAACCACTGCTCTAAAGTGAAATGCTTCAAAGAAGAGAACAGTGTGTTGAGTTATTGTACGGTACAACGTTCTGACAACACAGGAAGGATTGGGATCAGGATCACTGTGTCTTGGTGTCCCACAGGATGTGTGACGGTAAGTGCATTGGCCTTGAAGTTAGTGTGATAATGTAGCTCTGACTGTGCCTGTTGGCACATAGCAGGTGTTTACATGACATCGCTTCACACACATCCCACATCAGATTCTTCTACTGCACCACAGTCCCTCGCTTCGCAGTAAAATCAGCAGTGTTCATATACGGGTACACATCAAAGTGTATTACCCCCTCAGGCTGGGAACACATTTTTCTGTATTACAGTACATGTACAATGTACAGTATGTAGTAGTCATTTTTGAAAAAATATGTACGTTTTTCTGACATTTTCCCATGAAAGCCAAAGGTGTAAGCTATCAAATAGTTTGGGAATTGTGTTTCTAGCTGCTGCAGAGGCTGAGTAATACATTTTCCAGAAAAACAGTGGGTAATTTTCAAATCGGACTTAGGCCTAAATGGGTTAAATCTGAGTGTACAAATGTGTACACTGTCAGAGTTACACATGGTTTTTACTGTGTTTGTAGCACCTTTGATTTGATTAGATGTTGCAGCACCGTTGATTGATTACTTTTGATCTGTTCTTAAGGTCTTGAACTGTGACTAATTTTGACTCAAAAGTAAATCACCTCATATTCCAACCAAGTTTCATGAAAATCTGTCCATTTCTTTGAGTTATTTTGTTTCAGAGACAAACAGTCAGGGGTGATTACAATATGCTGCCACGCATCACTGCGGGCAGGGTGACTATCTCACCCATGCGTAGCAAACCTTGCAGGGGAGAGAGAGAGAGAGAGAGAGAGAGAGAGAGAGAGAGAGATGGCAGAATAATGTGTGCCGGATTTCTATGTAGGTGTTCCATCATGCACTATACCATAGGACATATACACACACACACACACACACACAGACACGCACACAAAGCATACTGTAATTGATTTTGTATCAATTGGCTGTCCTGGATTCGCATTGACTGCTAACAGCACAGTAGAGAGCTGGACTGAGAGAGAGAATGAGAAAATGAAGAGGAGTGGGGCGGGCGTGATGACAAAATGAAAGAGCACAATCTGAGGGGAGGGAGCGAATGAGAACAGGGGAGATTGAGAGATAAAGGAAGGCGGAGAGAGAGAGAGAGAGAGAGAGAGAGAGAGAGAGAGAGAGAGAGAGAGAGAGAGAGAGAGAGAGACTAAAACGGTGGG
>NC_137833.1:23000563-23005276 GCF_963921795.1 Nannobrachium achirus
ATGTCTGCTCTCACTGTGTGTGTGTGTGTGTGTGTGTGTGTGTGTGTGTGTGTGTGTTTGTGTGTGTGTGTGTGTGTGTGTGTGTGTGTGTGCGCGCACACGCACGCAGGGGGGTTTGTATAAGAAATCAGTGCGCCCAGCTCTGTGACGCTAAAGCGAGCCCAGCGGTGAACACCTAGGATCTGTCAACATCCCCGTCTCTGCACTTAAGGGAGTGAAATTAAAATGACAATGATAAAAGGCTGTAACATGTGGGACAGAAAATAAGGTGGTGAGAGCCGGGCCTCCGTGATGACAGGAACACGTGTAACGCGCAGGGGAAACGATTACAGCGCAGACTGATTTCGATAATCAAAATGACAGAAATCCACGTTGGAAAATAAGATCTTGCACACCACAAAGCTAAAATCTCATTTTTTTTCCTAAAACCTAACAATTCCAATTCCAATGAAAGGGGGGGATAAAGGAAAGTTAGGGGTTATAAGAAAATATAGCGTTCACAAAAAAGGACATAATGACATGTGGGTGCTGTTGTGTGATTTGATACGGTACTACTGTAGTGTTTTATTTTATTTTGTTCCTGTAATCTGCACGGGAGAAATTGTCACAAATGTGTCCAACATATGTGCTGAGAAAAAGCAGCCTTACCGACTGCTTTAGGTCGAGAGAGACTTCCTATAACTCTCTGTCTTTCTCCATGTGTGACTACCACACTCTGTCTGTCTCTCTCTCTCTCTCTCTCTCTCTCTCTCTCTCTCTCTCTCTCTCTGTAATGTGTGACTTATAGTTCTTAGATACCAACCACTTTTTTTACAGCCGGAAATCGGCCTTAAGGAGCCGTTCAGCTAAATTCTTCGACGCAGAAGGCCCAGGATTAACGCCTGACTAGCTTTTAAGATGCCTTTTGTCAAGCGGGGCTCCTCCATGCCCGCGTTAAACACCAGAGTATAGTGTGAACACACAGGCGGGTGAATTAAAAGACAGGGACATTATTCACTGTACCTTCTTGTATAAAAAAAGGAGGGAAAAAAGGGAAAAAAGAAAGAAGAGAAGAAGGAAATCTTTCGCTCCAGGAGGTGAGGAGGAGCCTGACTCTTGAGGTAGCCTCGTCTAATGCACATTGACCTTCTTTACACCGCCGCCCAATTTCACATTTTAATGAACCTAAAACCACTGAGAATCAAAAAATAGATTTTAATTTTCGGTAGTCTGGGTGATTGGTACAGATGTCTGATAAAAGGGCTAGAGAGGAGGTTCCTCGGGTGCATGCCTAAGACAGTGACTGAGTGCAGTTTGTCTTTCAGTGCGCGTGCATGCATGTGCGCGTGCGTGTATGTATGTGTGTGTGTGTGTGTGTGTGTGTATGCGTGTGTGTGCGCGCGTGTGTAAGAGAGAGAGAGAGAGAGAGAGAGAGAGAGAGAGAGAGAGAGCGAGCATAATATGCAGAGGTTGAATTTGCTTCGAGTGTGTGTGCGTGTCAAAGGGAGAAAGATGGGGGGGGGGGGGGGGGGGGGTAAAATGTGGACTAGTTCCCAGCGCGCACAAGGGGAGGAAATATCATTGAACGAGATCGCGACGCCTGTGCGCAAACCGGGACACGGAGATAACATGTGATGGATTTCGCGGTGGCTGCTGCTGTGCTGGGCCCCTGGTTCCCTACTCCTTAATTTAACGGCGGGTCAACTGCCCCGCCGGCCCCCGGTTACACAACAACCCCGGGGCATTATTATTACATCTAACGGATCAAATCTAATGAAAGCTGCATATAAGCCCTCACCTCCAAAACCTTACTAACTGCGAGCGGATGAGAGCAGGTCTGAAAAGCATTTGGAGGATTTAATGAACAAAAACAACAAAAAATAGATCGGATCTTAAATCTAGATGCGAGTAATTTAATGGAAAAAAAAAAAAAAAAAAAAAAAAGCATGATCACTTGATTGTTTAATTTGCGTTTATGGTAGCCTGTCGTTTAGCTGTAAACCTGAGTTTAGTATAGGATTGCCTATAACTGTGCAAAATGAAACGAGAGAAGTCAAGAGGATACCACGGCAATTTACATAATCCAAACAAGAAGATGATAATGCTTCTTAGACAGTTTCCGTGGTATGCACTGCACCTAATTAGGACCCTTTAGAAAGTTGTGTGCTATATATATATATATATATATATATAAAACTATTAGAAGAAAAACAAGGTAATGGGATTGTCGCTCCCTTCCCTAAATAAACTGCAAGAAATATGCGGTTTAGATTAACTGCATACATAGGCTAGCCTCCCTGCATATGGAAATCATTTTGTATAAATTATTGGAAACAATCGTGCATGTAGAATATCAGGAGACCAACACTTTCTCTACAGCCTATACAAAATTATTGTATTATTTTGTCAATTTTACCAGGCATAGACAAATATCTTAACATCCCCCGTGCCACTGTTGATGCACTAAAAGAAAATGTTGCGGATTGGTAAATTTAAAAACCCTATATTGCTCAGAAATGATTGTAATTGTTAAATAATAATCACAACAAATAAAATATGTCTTAACGATACGTCAAAACATTTAAGAAACAGAGTTGGTCAGTTCCTATTTAATGACAGAAGTGGTGCCATCGTGTAGCCTATAATGCAAAAAGATAAAACGCCTTTAGACTTCTCTCTGTCCATGCATGCTCCGGCGTATATAGGCCTGTTTAGTTGCATATTCAGATCGCTGGCTGCCCGTGTTAAAAAATAAAACCTAAACATGCTCCATAAAATGTAACGGGGTTGGGGTGGTAAAAACAGCCAATTTGATGCGAAAGGGGGGAGCATATACATGGGAGGCGGAGACGGGCAGGCCCCGCCGTCTTGTACATTTTCCCCCATCCATTCTAAACATATCGTCAAATATGTAGATAGGGGTGGCGGTGAAATTGATCGGGTTCAAGTTCAACGGCGTTTACTGATCATGGTGTGCCTCCTAGCGACGGCAGAGAGAGGAACATGGAGGAGAACACAGTACATTGACTGACTGCTGGACTCTGCTCCAGCCCAGCGTATAGGCTATACCCTCTCTCTTCTCTCTCTCTCTCTCTCTCTCTCTCTCTCTCTCTCTCTCTCTCTCTCTCTCTCTCTCTCTCTCTCTCTCTCCCCCTCTCTCTCCCTCTCTCTCCAAGACCCACCAGCGACAAGCTATACGGCATTGCTTCTCAAAGTGGGGTCCGGGGACCCCCATGGGTCCTTGAGGGAGCTCCAAGGGGTCCCCATCCAAATGATATAGTTAGGAACCAAATGGACCCTTATATTACTCAGAGAGTGTACAAAAAAAGGGAACCACGTTTGGTTCCCTTTTTGTAACGAGTTAAATTAACATTGATTTTACAATAACATTTGGGATCTCAGAGATACAAATGCCATTAAATGGGGGAACGTCTTTATGTAGCCTCTATGTTGCATGTTAAACTGGGGGTCCTTGAAATTTAAATGGTTGGGAATCACTGCTAGAGCCGTGAAAATCGTCTCTTATGAGGTCCCTATATGGCGTCTCTTTTCAAACGGGGGTCCGTGGGCCACTAAGTGTCAATTTGGGGGTCCTTGACATGAAAAAGTTTGAGAACCACTGCTACACGGACCATACACGGAACGAAACCCAATCGTGCAAGGTGATCCGCCTAAAAAGATGGTCCAGATATCTTGTATCTTATGTTTGCGGCATCAGATGCGATGACACCGTTTCGAGTGGCACAAGATGTTACGGGGTGCCATGGTGGCACATGGTGTGGCTGGCAGGCAGGCAGGCTGGCTGCCTTATCCCCACACCTATCCACCCTCCCATTAGGAACACACTGATACAGCACGCAGCTTGCAAAGCAAATAAAATCGAAGAAGAAACCGGGGATTGTAAAAAGAACGGCGTGCGTAATAACGGCATGTCACCCGCTGTTGGGAAATCATTATCCTAATTCGTCACAGGCTGGTGGTGATCACTGTTTTTTTTTGTTTTGATATTGTCTTACCTTGAATCCGCACATTCAAGCATTATGAGCTGAACTTGTTATTTGGAGCATCCAAATGTGGCTTAATGGTAAATAAACGGAGAGAAAATAGACAAGGCGTCTGTCGTCCTGCACGGTAAAGTCAACACTGCAGAGGAGGCACTGGTCTGTTATACAGCTACACATGAAGGCTATATTCAAATATCACATTCATATAAAATGGTGTAATATAGGCTAAAATAAACCGCTTTAACCATATAGCTATTGCGGAGCTGCATGCTTGCGATCGAGGGGGGACTACACACGCGCACGCCGTGCTTGTAAACAGTCAGCCACGAGAATCTTTTTTTCTCTCTCCCCAATCAAAATCAGCTTCCTTTTTTTTCTCCTTTTTTTGAAAAGCGTCCAAATGTATAGTAGTACGGGAGAGGAGGAAGACTACCTGCGGCAACGGAGAGACCCAACAACCAGGAATATTCCCAGGTCATTTTTCTACGAACCTCCGCGAAAAGGAATGAGTGAGTATGAGAGACTACTATGGTACAGCTCGCACAGCCCTGTGTGTGCATTTCCATTGACCGTGTCGGCGGGGGCACCGAAAGGCTTCCTCGATCGCGACCAGTTTTAGCAGAAAAAAATAATAGCGTTAAAATAAGAAAATAACTTTTCCCTGTCTTTCCTTTGACGGGAATCTCTTTGACTTGACTTTTACGCACGGAGCCCGTTTCACTCTCTCTAC
>NC_137833.1:23007976-23065476 GCF_963921795.1 Nannobrachium achirus
AAACAAACTAAAAAAAGACAAGGACGATCTAGTTTGAATCCCCACAATGCCAGACTAATTCATCATTATGTTATGTAATAAAATGACTGATCAGAATCCATACGCTTTTACAGAGGTAGCCGAATAAAATAAAGGACACTGCACATTAACCTTATGACTGGGAATGAATAACAAATAATTGCAGACAATTTACATTTGGTGCATTTTTGAGAGAAAAAAATATGTATAGGCTATATAATAAAAATGAGCCGGCGTAGGCCTATAGCTAATTCAGTAATTTGGAAACATTCCTGCGAATAATTTGAACTGTGGAGAGAAGGGGTTTTCCACAACGCTGTGAACTAGCTATAGTCCTTTTGAGTCATTTGTTTTATTTTGCTTTATAGCCTACTGCGATTTGAATCCACTTGTCGGTCAAAAGTAAGAATAGTCCCATATGCGAAATTCGTGGAATAGCCTATGCAAAATGAAATTGACGTTGATGTGTGTGTGTGTGTGTGTGTGTGTGTGTGTGTGTGTGTGTGTGTGTGTGTGTGTACGCGCGCGCGCGCGTGATGGGCACATTTGTGCGTGCGTTCGTTCCTTAATATAGTCTGAACACCTTTTTAATTGTACGATTGTTTTTTGTACTTGTTTTGTCACCTCAAATGTCAACGTAATTATTTGGGTAGGCTATTATGTCAAACAGCGTGGCTAAGAGGGCTCGTGAACAGGTGCCGCTTTCATTTCTCTCTTTCTAACGAAGTCCAACTTACATCGTCAACTGGCACGAGGAAAGGGTATATAGCCTATAGTGATTATAGTGATTACTGTTGTAGCCCTACTTTTAAAACGACATTTCCCCCTTCTTTTTCATTCATCTGCTTCTACAAAAGGACGTTTCAGTGCGATACTCTGACAGCCCTTTTGCGTATATAAAAAAAGGTATGTAGGAAACTAAAGAAAACTCCCAAGTCTCGGCTTATTCCCTGCTGAGAAAACGACGTGTTATTGTACCAATTCTAATTTTGGGAAGAATTGGAAGATTTGTGTGCCTCGAGCATCGGGTGTCCTCGCTGGCCCTGTTGCTCTGTGTGGATGGTGACAGGCGGTCACCGCGCCCAATGAACCTGATACCACAGTAACATTAGACACAGCTGAATCGATTATCTTTGCGGCGTGGAAAACACGGCAGGTTTATTTCGACGTGCATCGTGATGTGCGGTTTAGAGGGGGAAAACATGTCTAAGCAGATCCTGGATTTGGTATAGCAGCCAGTATAGTGTTAAAGCAGGCCTACATCGGGACCAATACCTCCCCACCCACCCACCCACACTCACTCACTCGAGTCTCGGATGAACCTTAGCCTATACTGCACACTTGCACACTTGGCGTTAAAGTTCTTCGGAGTTGTGTGGGTTAAGTCTAATACCGAACCCAATAGTTTGTGCCTTGTGGAAGTTTCATCATGTAGCCTATAGGAATAGGGTGGTTTCATGCCAGTTGCCAACCTATGGATATGCGTGTGTGTGTGTGTGTGTGTGTGTGTGTGTGTGTGTGTGTGTGTGTGTGTGTGGGGGGGGGGGGGGGGGGGTGTACCTGACCTTGACATAATAACACACCCCTCTCCATCTGTTGACGAACAACACTGTTCTTGCACTTTCCCCTCATCCCCTCTGCTCTCCCATACACCCCGTTTCCCCATCTCCTCCACGGCACCTCTCCTTCTCCACCTCCCATCCCTGTCCTCTCCTCTCCCCCCTCGGCTCCAGTCAAGGCGACATTGATCAAAGCCAATATAGAGCTACGCTCGGAGCCCACGCACGCACGCACGCGCAAGGGACCCACGCGAGGGAATCTCAATATGTAAATGACAACGTCATAAATCAGTCACGCGGCATATATGCTTAATGCATCGGAGGTAGAGACGCGGCGCGCGCGTTGTAGTGCTTTGTGTGTGTGTGTGTGTGTGTGTGTGTGTGTGTGTGTGTGTGTGCGTGTGTGTGTGTGTGTGTGTGTGTGTGTGTGTGTGTGTGTGTGTGTGTGTGTGTGTGTGTGTGTGTGTGTGTGTGTGTGTGTGTGTGTGTGTGTGTGTGGAGGGAAAGATGAAAGCAAGTGTGTATTTTTTCCCCTTTGTTTTTAGCTTCCATTCATCTCCTGAATGTGTGTTTATTGTTTTCAGCTATTTTAGTTGTGCCACAAATTCCTAAAGGCTAAAGGAAATAGGAAACTGCCAGTAGCGAGTAGCCTATAGCTTATATAGACCCTCAATGCATTACATTATTCTGAAACATGATTAAGCTCGAGAAGTATATCAGTTATATAGACCCCTATAGGCTATAGGCTATATATAATTATTTAAAACTGGGAAAATCCAGGCCTTGGCTTTGTACAAAGGCCAGTGTAACAGAGGCGAGACACACAGCCTGGGTCCAAACATCCCCGATGGTCACATGCGTCCCCTTCTATTCACGCGCGACAGCTCCGGGGAAATTGAGTGACTGGGCGCTCGGGCGCATTTCAATATATGGAAATGACCGGGGGCCTCGCGAGATAAATCAGTCCTTCTCTCCTCTCACTCTTTTCTTTTCGCTCCCCTCCTCTCTCTCCTTCTCTCTCTCTCTCTTCGCTTTCCCCCACTCTCTCCCCCCCTTTTCTCCCTTCATGCTCCATCCTACCTATTCCTTCTCCTTCCACTTTCAAGCACTGGCTGGCACGAGGAGACTGTTATTGTAGCGTTTGTTGTTCCTTCTCCCTCTAAAAGTCTCCCTGCTTTTCGTTAACTCCTCCGGAATTATCACTTTTTGACTGTTCGTTTAACTGAGAGACTGAGTGCACAGAATGAAAGTTATATTGCCAGGGGCAGGGGATATAAAGTAACGCTGAGTACAGAGAGGCCTCAGTCATAACTGGTGAAAATGAGCTGTACAGTAGGCTACATCATTGTCATGCAGAAACCTTGTTAAAACGCATATTTTTTCTCGAAATCAAAGGTCTTCTTCATCATACAAGAGTGTTGCACAAAAGTAGTGAAAATGGCAGATCTACAAGCACACAACTGCCATATCTGCCATTTTCACTTTTTATATAATAATACAAATAAAAAAAAGGAACGGTTTTGGACATAGGCCTACAAAGTTTCCACCGACAATATGCTGGTATAGGCCTACTGGTGCTGAATTTAAGTTGACATTCAGTGATTGTTGCTTCAAATTAAGCTAATATCAAACACATAATGGGAAATGTGGTCTAATAGCGCGCCGTACAATATGTCAAATAGACTTCACCCCATTTCCTTTGCAAGAATGGGTGTATACTGTATAGGCTACTTTAGCTCTGCTTTGAAAAACGGATGGAAGTTATTTTGTACAAATGAAGGAGTATGGATGGGGGGCGGTGATTGGAATAACAGAGAAACCTCGGAATTAGCTTGAAATCCCCGGTAAATCTAGGCCTATAGACCCTGGAATTCCAGGTCCCTTCACCGATCGCCCAGCATTATAAATCCATGTGAATGGATCTAGATTTCACTGCGTGTCAGGGACGTGCAGAGAATGTTAGAGAGGCAGGGCTGAAATTTCTAAAGGGGCCTTGTGGTGAAAATATTGAAAATAGCAGACCTCCAAGCTCACAACGCTTCGCAGCGCTACGCGTTGTGAGCTTGGAGGTCGGCTATTTTCGGTACTTCATAACACAATAAGCTAAACATAAAAAATGCATTACTGGAGTGGATGTGGTGTGGATTTCTGGACAACATAAGATGCTGCGTTCAAATTCAGGAGAGTTTGAACAAGGCAATTCTCTGCCCTTCGGGATGGGCATGGAAAGAGGTCATTTGCATTTCTTTTACCATAGTAAAAACTGCACTCATGGTCTAGAGAGGGCACTTTTTACAGACGGATAAAAGGGCAGGGGCTCAAGCCCCCTTTGATGTCTATGTGTGCACGTGCCTGGCGCGCAGGCACGCACGCTGCTCGTGCTCTAGGAGGCCCCGGTGGCGTTAGATGAGAATCAGACGAATTATTTGGCTATAGGCCAAATTATAAGCCCCCACCCCTTCTCTTCTCCCCATTACCTCGCATCTCCTCTGCTCCTTTGTCCTCTCCTGTCTCCTCTTCTCCTCACTTCTCATCCCTTCTTGTCCTCTGTCTTCTACCCTTTCTCTCTCCTTTCATCTCTCACAGACTACAGTGCCATCTCATCACCATCACCTCATCCACAGTAAAACCCTGTGTTCATTTATCCAAATGTAACAAGACTATAAGCCTAGACCCTCCTCAGAGTTAAATTCAAGTCAAGTTTAACAACTCCATGGTCTTAATGACCAGCCAGTGTTGGCAACGACGGTTTGAATAGCTAAATATCTAAATCAGGGGTTTTCAACCAGTGGTCCTTAATGGAGGGGGTTCCAGGCAGCCCAGGTAGTCCCCAGCTAGTAAATGATGGAGAGTTGGTAATCAAATATACCGTAGATCTTCAACTTGGTTTAATTTATACGCTCTCAAGAGTTAATGTATAAACATCTGCACTAGCCTACTTAATTAAAGACTTGCTATTTTGATCAACGTTTGCCTGTCATGTCTCCTATATGTCAATACAGCATGGAATTGTGCCACAATAATTGTGGACAACATCTTTTCAACATCAGTTTTACTTTTGGGTCTGAGAGAGATGCTGGTCCGCTGGCTCAGATGCCGAATAAATAATGGACCTTGATGTGGAAAGGGTTGAAAACCAGCGGAATAGCTAAATATCTATAGATCCATACAGGCCCCATGCATGCAGCACCAACCGCGCATGTAGCCTCAGCGTACCATATAGATTCCACCCTCCGCCTTCTGTCTGCCCGTTAATGCGCGGACATGTTTATGGCTGTAGTAGTTAAGTCGTTGTTAATTTTACACTAAACGGTTGTTATGAAGATGAATGGCGTTGAGAGAGATGGCGCACTTGGGACGGCGCAGCATTTATCTGTGCAGGCAAGGGGAGGAGGGGGGGCTGACGACTCACACAGCCTATATACTGTGAGGCTGGGGGCCTATAAATCCACCTTATTGGAGGGTGGAGACGCGTGTCTATATGTGGAACGTACAGGTTACAACGCGTTTATTATGTCAACTTAAGGACTCAGCATGGGGGGCTCTGGAACATACAGTCTCAGTCTCTCTCTCTCTCTCTCTCTATCTGTTCATCTGTCTGTCTGTCTGTCTGTCTGTCTGTCTGTCTGTCTGTCTGTCTGTCTGTCTGTCTGTCTGTCTGTCTGTCTGTCTGTCTGTCTGTCTGTCTCCCTCCCTCTCTCTCCAGTCTCCACCATCCATCCATCCATCCATCCATCCATCCATCCACCCATCCATCCACCCATCCACCCATCGTCGGCCCTTGTAGGCGCCTATAAATCGAGCCTCGTCTTTCGTTGCACTTAAATACGCGGACTCGGGTGCCATCTACTGTCCAAACAGAGACACTGAACAGAACAGGACGTGGAGTTATCGTTCGTTGTCCCTCCACCGTGTCCACTACTCCCAAAAGTTAAACATGTTAACAGAGTAGATGTATTTTCCTGTGTTCTGTTGAATTTTGAGTGTTTGATACTTTTATCATGCAGGCTCGCTTTATATTATTGGAAAAATGATGGGTACAATACAAATACAATTTAAGCCATTAAAACGCAAAAAACAGGCGCACAGAAATTGATTTGGTGACTGAAGCAATTTAAGATCCATCTTTAATAATAACCATGCAGTCATGACTTAAATTAATATCTCTGTATGATTTTGCATGCACTGCCCCACACCCCTTCAAGCGGGGGTCTGCATGGGGGACCCCAGAAACCTTTTAACATATATTTAATGTCCTGTATTCTAGTGTATTTTGGGAGTTTGATACCAAATCCAGGAGAAATTACAATCCACGAAATCCAGGAGACTTCTGCTGGATCCAGGACACGCACACGCACGCACGCACGCACGCACGCACGCACGCACGCACGCACACACACACACACACACACACACACACACACACACACACACACACACACACACACACACACACACACACACACACACACACACACACACACACACACGTATATATTTCGCATATTTTCCCAATTCCCCCCGTTCACAGGAGGCCAAAAACTAAAACAATGTCGTGGTTCATGTGTAGCTTATAAGGCTCTGACAGTTGTGTGCCAGTTCTCGGTATAGCGAAGTTCGAACATTTGAAAACTGGACGTATTTGAACGCGTCCAATGTCAATTCCTATAATTTTGTTTAATACTTAACTGTTTAGCTGATTATTATAGATTGTATAGCCTAGATATCAAAATGACTGAACAGCACAGAAAAACATGGCACAAAGAGAGGCCTAAATTCAATATTATTCTTCTTAAAATATAGACCAATATATTCTCTGTATTCTTCAGTTCTGAATGCCTCTACAGCTCCCAAATCAACAAATCCGTTCAAAGGTGCTGCAAATATTATATAACTATCTGTCGGCAACTTTGAAGTTGTTCTATTTTTTCATTTGAAGAGATTAGGCACAAGGATCGCAAATGTGTCGATGATCCCTTCTGATTGAACAAAATTGTCTTGAGAAGAATAGAACCGACTATTGAAAAATATCATCATCATCATCATCATTATTATTATCATCATATTATTATTATTGTTTAATACACATGTGACAGCTATCATTAGTCTATGTTAAGCACTGTCCTACTAATCGTTAGTCTATCAGGGCTATAAATCCAATCTAATAATCCCCCAAAGTCAGACGTACGGTCTACGTAGCAACGAAGCTAAATTAAATCCGTGCTTGTAAATTGTCATAAGCGCAGCAGAGCTTTTCTACCTTCAGAAGGATGAATACGACGTACCTCCGAGAGCTCAGTGATAAATCATGTATTTTTAATGAATATCAATAGAAGGGGGAGAAGGAGGGGAGGAAAAAAAAACAAGACATGAACCCGCTATCTAATTTGATTAAGCGGTGCTTAGGGCGGAGGGGGGAGGGGGGAGGGGGTGCGGCTGGGGAATAGTGTGATAATGACTGGTCGGGCGTTAGGCTAACACCAAAGCTATTTTAATGGTCTCTAAAGCGCTGCCGGGGAGCCCCAACTATTGGCGCCGTTCAAACGACTAACAACCGAGGGGAGAGAGAGAGAGAGAGAGAGAGAGAGGGGGGGGGGGGGGGTGGGGGGGGGGGAATCCATCTAATCTGACATGACACCCCTTATGTTCGGCCTGTTAGCGCGCAAGAGTAGTTAACACACCGGGAGTTGAGTTGAGCGCACCTGTCAAATAGTAGTAGGCCTGTAGGAACGGCAAGCGACCCTCTCTGTACGATAGAGCATTGGTTCTCAAAGTGGATTCCAAGGACTCTGTGGGTTCCTTTATGGGTGTCTATATTGACCCATACAAGTCTGTAACTCTGACAGCATACAAATGGAACCAAATGGACCCATTTGGATGCTGTCAGAGTTAAGCGGAAACCTTGAAATTTGAAAGTTTGAGAAACACTGCGATAGAGAGTATAAAGGCGCGCGTGCGTGCGTGCGTGCGTGCGTGTGTGTGTGTGTGTGTGTGTGTGTGTGTGTGTGTGTGTGTGTGTGTGAGTGTGTGTGAGAGTGAGAGTGAGAGAGAGTGAGAGATAGAGATAGAGAGAAAGAGAAAGAGTGTGAACGTCCTCTTGCCCCACCCATGAAGAAATACAGAAACTCATATACACAAAGTAGGCTACAGTGAGTTTTATAGCACTAAATAAAACGTCACACACCAACGTCTGGCTACTGAAAACAGATCCCAGAAACTGCGAGCCAACATGGGGACATCGGCTTTGCAAGTTGCACTTAAACCATCTAGACTTAATAGTCTACACGCTCACGATGCTTGGCTTGAGCTTGTATCTGCTATTGTTGACTAATGTTCCCCCAGAATATGGATGCTGGCCGCCCAGATAGGATGCTGGCCGCTGGGGTATCAAGTGGTTAAAAGGAAATGCTGTCAAGTGATTTGGGGCCTTTCCAGTTTCCGAAGCCCCGTGAGAACAGAGTGAGATCGGTTCAGCACCATGGACAGCGCACACAGCTCTAGAACGCAAAGAGAATTCAGACGTAGGCTTCTCAGATCAAAGGTTCTCTGAAGATACTGGGAAATACAAAAAAAATAACCCTTTTTCTGCTTGTATAGAAATTGCATTCAACTGTAGCTATTGATATGATTTAGGCTCAATACTGCATCATGCATGTTGTTGGAATGCAAACTAAAACGTGGATATAGCGCTGGTAAGGATACATTGGAATGTCAGAATCCATCAAATAGGCCTAGTTGTAATTTCCTGTGTTCTGGTGAATTTGGGGAGTTTGATACCAAATCCAGGAGAAATCCAGTCTGCCAGGACTCGGAGATGAGGTTGAAATCCAGGAGACTCCTGCAGGATCCAGGAGGGTTGGCACTTGGCAGCACTGACTAAAGACCAGCGAGAAACGGAGTCTGGATTGGGGTTTAAAGTATCTATTGGTCTCGGTCTCGGTCTTCCTCTCCCGGAGAAGCAGTGGGTTGTTTTGTCCACTCTCCCATGCATGCACCGTTCCCGGCGGTGCCGAAATGAACAAACATAGAGCCTTTCTCGTCTTGGAATATTCACAATGTAAAATCTGAGTGTTTAATTAGCTTTATGAGTGTACAAATGTAATCACCAACATCATCTATTTTCTAAAGCCTATAATCACGACGTGATTATTATTTATTTGTGTGATTAAATAAACTTTTTTTTTTCTTTTTTTCTTTTTACTGCACACAGATATGCAAAAATGTTCAATTGTCGGTATGTTCATTTTACTGGTCCATGTCGTTCCATTTCCAAGCTTCGTGTGCCTTTTGCCTTTTGTTTGCTGAT
The DNA here is from genome assembly GCF_963921795.1 of Nannobrachium achirus. Taxonomy (NCBI): domain Eukaryota; kingdom Metazoa; phylum Chordata; class Actinopteri; order Myctophiformes; family Myctophidae; genus Nannobrachium; species Nannobrachium achirus. The sequence continues at coordinate 23,016,860 of NC_137833.1, forward strand.
GGCAGGCTTGCCAGGCTATATAATGTGCCGTATTAACTGAAGGGAAAACACATTTACAGGCCCTATACACCTTGTTCAAGCTGTCGTGTTGCTTACAAACTCCATAGCAGAAGTATAGTCTAATGTAAAATTGCCTATTAACCTTTTATGCCACGAAGGATACGAGCAGTAGCTGCATAGAAACATTGCGAGTGTTAGTTTAAGTTATATACTAACCAACATGTATCAAATTAACTAACAGAAATATTTATCAAGCAGCGCAGTTCCAAAGACGGCTGTATGTGTAATTTGTATTCGGCACCAGTTTAACATATTTATTTTAAAAACGTATACGTTGTAAGGCTTATATTCCCTTTTTTGGTTACAATATTAGAATAGCCTACAGCATTAAGGTATTGTTATCATTCGCCAGTCCCAAATTGACACTTATTAGACGCAGACCCCATATCCCAGAGAAGATTTTGGCTCTAGCAGTGATTCCCAACCGTTTTAGGCTACTATACGCACCACCATTTAATGGCATTGTATCTCTGAGACCCCATGCAATCTATATTGTAAACGGGTCCATTTGGTTTCATTTGTACACTCGTTACATACCCATAAGGGTCCATTTGGTTCCACACTATCATTTAGCTGCATGGGACCCGAACCCTTGGGGGTCCTCGGACCCCACTAATGCCGGCCTAGTGGCTATACTGTTCTTCAGCACTGTCCTTATGTCAATTAGGCTATTAGGCTAAAATTAGGCTAAGTGATAATGTAGGCTACTCACTGCTACATTTCTGACGTTGCCTGCATGATTTATGATAATGCTATGTCTTCTTGTTCAGCACATCAGCTGTTGGTTGCATTTATTCTGCATGGCCTGGCTACATGTAATAACCTACACTTGACTTGTGTAAAGCGAACTGACAATAAAGTTGAAGTGAAAATGAATGACTAGTTCATCGGATCCCTAAGGAGGTAGAGGTTAAAGTAAAAACATGAATAGACTATAATACCTACAATAAAAATCTCCCTAATAGTCTCCCCTTTCATCTTTATGTAACTTTAAGGTATGTTTTATTCAGCAACGTTTAGTTATACAAACAGCAATTGGAGGTGCATTTGGGGGAATGTGTCTGAGGATTACACAATAACTCTTCTGATCCATAAATGCTACAATCAGTGATGGAAAGTAACTAAGTACATTTACTTAAGTACCTACTGTAGACTACATAAGTATTTGTTTAGCTAATTTTCATTTTACTTCTACTGCATTATATTGCAAAGGCAAATATTGTACTTTTACTTATACTTATTTGAAAACGTTAGTTTTACTAGTTTCTAGAGTCTAATTATTATTACAAAACATACATTAAAGGAGTAACCCCAAAACGACTTTTATTCTATTGATTACTCATGCTATGGAGACTTGAGTTCAATAATATTTTGAGTTTGTTGTCGCCTTCCTAAAACAATCAATGGAGGTAAATGTACAATAATTATTATTTTGTCTTAAGAATGCGACAAATACAAAAAATATATTGTTGAACTCAAGTCTCCATGGCATGAGTCATCGATAGAAAAAAAGTAATTTTGGGGGTGAACTACTCCTTTAACCACTCCAGCCTTACAGTTAGGCCTACATATAGCCCACTTAAGCTATTTGAAAATTGCTGATCTGCCGTTTTCAAAGAAATACATATTCATTTTGAAAACTTGAAACGGGACATTCTGCACAATGAGTACTTTTACTTTTGTTACATTACATTTTTATGCCAATACCCTTTGTACTTTTACTCAAGTACATTTTGAATACCAGACCTTTATTTGTAACAACAATTTCCACAAGGTGGTATTGATACTTTTACTTAAGTAAAACAAGTGAGTATACTTCTTACATCAGCCTTCCACCTACCTTGTCAATCACCACCAGACCGCCGCTCATGCTACTGAGAACAAGTACAGCCCTTCAGTCCATGCAGTGCGTCTGTTTCACCACGGAGTGGCGCTAACAAGTATGAGCATGGTTCAACATCGCCATCATCTCCCTTAGATGAATCACAGCACAGGTGAGAGACAAAGTTATGCTGAAAATCTGGAATATCATGGACACGCAAGTGCAAAAAATTGTTAAAAAGTTTAAGGTATAATCTGATAGAGCAGGGTTCCCCTAGGGCTGTCAGAGTTACTTCAGGGGGGCCACCAAACTTTATTGTATTTCATGTGATGTAATTTATTTGTCCTTTGTGAAACCCCAGACATTTTTTAAAGGGATATTTCACTTTAAAAAAAAAAAAACTTTTCAAGATTTGAATTTGCTTGATTCAATATTTAGATACTCGATATTGATTTCATCAGACACACTAACCCTAACCCACTCCTATATAAACCCATTGTAACTTCAAACTCCATTTGAACCATTCATCAAAAACACCTGTATTTATTTATTTATTATTATTATTATTTCTGGTGACTCATACTGTCCTGTGTCCTCCTATTATGTGAGCTGGCCGTGTTTTTAGATAACTTTTTGTATTTATTTTTAATGTTTGGGGAAAATGTAAAAAGAAACCCCCAAAAAAACAATAAAGAATTATAAAAAATAAGTGAAATCAGAATCAGAAAATCAGAAAAACATGGCCAGCTCAGGTAATAGGACAGTATGAGTCACCAGGAAAAAAAAGACGTGTGAGGTGTTTTCGATTAATCTATCATGGTTAAAATGGAGTGTGAAGTTACAATGGGTTTGTGAAGGAAGGGGGCGTGTCTGATAAAATGAATATCAAATGTCTAAATATTGAATCAAGCAAATTAAAATCTGTCCAGGGTGTTCACAAAAGCCTGAGTAGACGATAAAATGATCAAAATGAAGTAATTTTTTAAGTGAAATATCCCTTTAAAGGACAACTTTGTTTTTTAACAACAAGGGTTCATACTTGAGATTGTAATTAGAGAAAGGAAAAAGTGAGCGTTAGAATGTTTTCATTTGCCTCATTCAATTGTTTTATCGAGTTTACAGTTCTAAATGTGGGGCATGCGTATGCATGGGGGCATGCGTACAAGTGGCTAAATATGTCTTTTTAGACACAATAAGCCAGCAGTTTCTGTATTGCTATTTACCGTAACACTTCTAGCACCCATAAGTCACATCCAACCATGGAAGGTTGCGTTGGATCTTGGGAATGGGCTTATTCTGTGTAAAATGACAGATTTAGCCACTTGTACGCATGCCCCCAACAACTGAAATAAGAATCTCTGAAACAATATAAAGAAGTAAATGAGGTAATTTTAACACTCATCTTTTATATTCTTTAATTATAATCTAAAATATGTACCCTTGTTGTAAAAAACTAAAGTTGTCCTTTAAGTTGCTTGATTCAGTTTAGATATCTGATATTCATTTTGACACTCCCTTCATATATAAATTCATTGAAAACACACTTCCTTGGTTCTTGTGACTGATATTGTCCATCTAATGTGTGAGGAGGCCACGTTTTTTTTTTATTTTTTTTTTATGACATTTTTAAAAACATGGCCCCCTCACATATTAGAATGACAATGTCAGTCACCAGAACCAAGGGCCGGTGTTTTAGAAGAATACATCATGGTTAAAATGTGGGTTCAAGTTTCAATGCATGGGTCTGAATAGGAAGGGGATATTTAAATACTGAATCAAGCAACTTAAAACCTGTCTGGGGTGTTCACAAAGCCAGAGGAGACCCCAACCATGTTTGAAAGTGAAATATCCCTTTAAAATCAAAATAAAACAGTGGAATACTTCCAAGCTAGTCTCAAATCTCTCAAGCAGCTAAATATGGTGAACTATGAAAGTTGAGAGCCTTTCTCAAAAGAATTGTCATGGAAATGTAATGTTTTATGTTTACTAAAGAGCTGGAGAGACGGGCACACACCAACAAACACACTATGAATACCATCAGAAAATAGAGCTATTTTGAACAAACACTTACACCACCTACCGCAGGGTTCCCCAATAGGCGGCCCGCTGGCCATTTGCGGCCCGCGGGTGGCTACCGTCAGGCCCCCACCAACCCCAGTAATAATGGTGGTATAAGAGCAGCAACAACACTAGTATATCGTCATTGTCTTCATCAAACAAGGCCGTCGCACAAAAGTAGTGAAAACAGCAGATCTACGAGGCGTTGTGTGCTTGTAGATCGGCTGTTTTCACTAGTTTAAGTCATTTTTAAAATGATAAATGCAAAACGAATGGTTTTGGACATACAAGATTTTCAACCGACAACGACGATATCTGAACTGTCATTGCAGTAGTGGGAGCGCCACCGTCGCCCCCTGCAATGTTGTGGCCCTCGGCTTGGTACCCTAGACATAATTTGGCCCTTGGGGAAAACTAATTGGGGAACCCTGACCTACTGACCAACTACTATAAAAACACATGAACAATGAAAAGCAATTGGTGAGTATATCTATTATACTTATGGACACTTGTCCTTCTCGTCCGTCACCACTTGGTGGCGCTGCTGCTGAAGGTCTCCTCACCACTCAGAAAAAAAGTTAATTCATTGGAACTTCATCAATGTTCTATATCAGGTTGGGATCTTCCATTAAAACATTTTCTCTGATATTAAGCTATTCATGGGTTGCATTTGTAGTCCTAAACCGGACATATTGAGGACCAACACAGGTGTTCAATTTGTCTGATTGGCATATAACCAATGTTCTATGTTAACTCTCCCCACGCTTTGAACGATAACGCTCGCCCCATTTTTTACAGAACCTCGATGCCAATACGGCGCTCGTTCGGTTCGTTCGTCTGATGACTGTAAGCTGATGAGGGGTCGCGCGGCCGTTTACTGTAAACACATTTTCCGCTGTGATGGTGTAAAAAATCCATTATGCGTTAGATCAACGGAGAACAATTCACTTCCTTGTTGATTTCCTCTGGCCCGGAGGCTCTGTAGCCAGTGACTGCTCTGAATGTATGGCAACACATAGCAGGACAATTCACATTCATTCTCGCATGAGGCCGCCCTCTGCTGCCTGGCAGACCAAAGTGCACTATTGCACAACCAAAAAAATAAAAATAAATAAATAAATGTCTGTCTGTCTATCTACTATAACGTCGCAAAGGTAAGCCGCTTTTTGATGGCGCCAGACCCAATAAATAAATAAATAATCTGGCAGTAGGAGAGTTAATCAAACCACCTTGTCATCCTCAAAATGGCTGGTGTAGGACTACAAATGCAACCCATGAATGGGTCTTTGCTATATAATGTACATATTTTAAACACAACGTGAACCTGAGAAATGTACTGTACAGTATATGGTTTTAATGAATGATGATTAAAAAGGAACTTACAGTTGCACACTAAAGACTGACATTTGTCCTTTGTCCTCCTGGTCGCTATTGTTGATCTGTGAATTTACAGTAAATGTGTTCTACAGTTCCTCCTGGTGAAAGCTTCTCCTCTGGACATCAAATAGCAAAACAATACATTTAAATGTAACTAGAAGTTTGCGGCCCGAAGTCTAGAGTTCAGGCCGCTGTGCGGCCTTCACCGCCATGTTGTGTCCACAGTGTGGTGTGTGTAATGGGCAAATATGGGAGAAAAAACAGAAAAAAACACACCCCTCTGTTGTAATTCGATACACACACACACACACACACACACACACACACACACACACACACACACACACACACACACACACACACACACACACACACACACACACACACACACACACCCCTCTGTTGTAATTCGATACTCTACTCTGCTCAGCTCCTCTCCCACCTCCCTCCCCCCCCCCCCTCCCTCTGTAACTTGATACTCTGATGATCATTTTGACGTTTCAGCACTGGCCAGAATGTTCAGAATACTCTGTCAGGACTGGCTGTGTGGCCCTGCACTGCCTGTGTGGTGGCCCAGTGTGGCCCTGCACTGCCTGTGTGGTGGCCCAGTCTGGGCCTGCAGTGCCTATACTGTTTGGTCCCCCAGCCTGGCCCTGCGCCGCCTACAGGCCAAAATTTGGTCAAAAAATTGTAAACATTCTGTGATTATGAAAAGTAGAGACGCATTTGAAGGTGGAAAAGTTGATGGTCAGCAAGGAATATGCGTTATTGATTTTTGTATTATGTTTTTTAGACAATTGAACAACTGCTGAACGTGGAGTTGCAGATGCACATACATACATACACACACACATATACACTACCCCATTCTGATTAGGTTGTGAGGATGAGATCAGTCAACGCTATGTTGTACCAATTCCTGCCACTAGAGTGTAGTAGAAGTCGGAACAAGAGTAGATTACATTTTACTTCTGGATCATTCTGAAACAATTAGTGGACCAGAGGGAGGGCTGTGATCATGAACAAAGATCAACCATAATAAAGTAACACAGTGTTATTTCCAGAATAACATGTCCTTACTCTGAAACCACACACTGCATGTGTTCATTTAATACTGAACATGTCAACAATCCCAGAGTTGACCCATTTAGACCTGAGGTTGAATCTAAGAAATACAATCTTTTCTGATAAACTCACTTTTCAGCATAACATTTTGGTAATAGTAGCAGATCTACAAGCTCAAAATGCATCCACGTTTTGAGCTTGAATATCTGCTACTTGTGTGTCATGCTGTAGTATGATCAACACGTAAATGTACAAACAAAAACTCAAAGTTGCTCTGACGGACAACAGTGATATATCTATAGCAACAACTAAATGACAGAGGCGTTCCCAGCTTGAAAGGTATAACGACGACGTGTAACAGGTCTAAATGGGTTAAATACATACTGAGGATTTTACTGCACAGTTTAGAGCCCACCCTGTGAGACCACCATCCTTATGCCAAGAGGTTGAGCATTACATGACCTACCGTGTTCCAGGTGGCGCGGTGTCGCTGAAACGAAAGACAATGTTCATATTGTTAGTTACATTAACCAGCTCAGTGGCCTTGTGGTTAGAGTGTCCGACCTGAGACTAGGAGGTCGGGGTTCAAACCCTGGTCGGGTCATCCCAAAGACTCTGAGAAAGATGGCACCCAGTGCCTCGAACCTGCTTGTCACTCAGCATCAATGGTTTGATTGGGGGTAAGTCCCTGCGACCATACTAGCGTCATGTCCATGGGATGTACTTGTACATCAAGCTGCCTCACGCTACAGAATCAGGAGATAGGCTCCAGCCCTATGGGCCTCATGGCTTGGCATGAGGCCCATAGTTAACAGTGCAAAACAAAATGAAACACCAGTAGAGACCATGCCTTCAAAAATTCCATGTCCTTTTTTTTTCTCTTCCACACAGTCTTTTATTTGTAAATAATAAAAATGAACTCTTGAATATAAAACATACACATCAGTAGAGCCACATCTGTTATACAAACAAGAACTGTTGCAGTGAATACTTTGTCTTTCGTCTAGAATGGTGTGTTGGGAGTTGGAGGGGTGAGGGGGGAGGGGGGCATGGTACTGTAAACAATCAGTATTCCAGGAATAATACTGACAAAGGAAAGGGCAGTAGGCCACACCGCCGAGGGGCTTCAACAGAAACATCCGTGAAATGTAGGTACATCCACGAATTATTTTATATATATTTTTTCCCGCCAGCTTCAGAAGTCCAGTCCAAACTGTGAGTAGAAAGAAAAATAATGAAAAAGGTATTTTTTTCCCATGTAAAATGAGAACAAACAGAAGAAGAAGAAAAAACTTGTTCCCATCAGGTTTGTTCATGTTTGGTTGCAACTGGGAAAAAGGAAAAACAGAAAGGCCTGTTGTTGGTGCCCCCTTGTGGCTCAAGGCCGCTCAGCGGCTCGCAAACCTTCAACTAGACCAGGAATGTTTTGCGGGTTGGCGATGTGTTTGTTTTTGTTTTGTTTGTTCGTATTGTAGATTTCCAAGCCGTTCATCCCGACTCTTATATACAAGGTGTGCGCGTCTGTGATGGGTGTACTGTCAGATACACTCTTCTTTTTATATTCATATATCTATATTCTTTTATAATTTCTGTCAAACTCATAATTATAATATACATTTAGCTGTTATAGACACATTCTCTATCTCTGTCTCTAGCCGCCACTCCCTCTCATTCATCACACACTAGTAATTATAAATACACCTCTATGTCCTCAGGTTACCCCCAGGGGCTGGAAAATGCACAGTACTACAGAACAGCACTGTTGGATCAAGGGGTTCAAAACTTAAAAGAAATGAGAGAAACAAAAAAAAAAAACATTAGCTTTCAGAGACTTCCTAATATGGAGATTCAGACCCGGAGTGGTAGGCGTGGCCTGGGGAGGTGGGGTGAGTTTTTCTTTTTTTTCCTTTTTTTTAAAGATTCCCTTCCCCCTATTGGTCCGCTCCTGTCAGAGGGCGGGGATGGCTTGACTTTTCTCTGTTCTTGTATTCATATTCAGTACGAGCAAACTGTACAGGTACATGCAACATACAAGCTGGCCTAAAAGTATGTGGAACTAACACACACAAGTCTAGTCTCAGTTTTTTCCTTTTTTTCCCTTTTTTTTTTTTTTCTTTTTGAGAATTCTTCATTAATTCGTCTCGTCAAAAAAGAAGAAAACAAAAAACAAAACAAAAACAAAAGAAAGAAATAATCGTGCATGCAGCTTGGGGCCAGGGAATGTCCCCGAGTCATGCTGCTCCCTCCTGCTGTGGGGGGTGGGGGGTGGGGGGGGTGGAGTTAAAGGTCAAAGGTGGAGGGAGATGGGGATGGGATGGGGTTCAAAGGTTATTCGGGCGGACATGATCAGGCCGCTTTGTGGATCGTTTTCGGAGCACCGTCGCTCAAAGACCCATACGTACACACACGTAAGGAGTCTGCACCTTATGGTACCATCCTGAACTCTAGTAATAAGAGAGGAGAAATAATACGTAAAAAAAATGATCCAGCATGTAAAATAATAATAAAAAAAGATAGCTAATCCATTAATTTGGCCTCTATTTTTGAATCCCCTTACATTATTTTAAGACGAAGACCACCAGAACTTTTTGTTTTTTCTTTGGTTCTCCGTCCAAATAAAGGAGTCAAGCTAATCCTTGTGCTTGCGTTCGTCTCTTGACAAGGCTAAGAATGTGCACGTGCATGTGCTGGGCTCCCTTCCTTTTGGCAGGTGGCGAAACCATGCCAACTGTTCCCCTCCTGCGTGTCCGCGGTGAAGAAGTTACCGCGGTGACAGTGATAGAGGCACCAGTGCCGAGGAAAAAAACAAACAAAAAAAAAACAGGATGTGACATCAGCAGCTGTCAAAATGCTGCGTTGCCTATCGCTGTTCGCAGTCGACCACCGGCATCATTAATACACACATCCCTATGGCCTAACGGTAAGCTCTACTCTGATTGGCTGGGGACATCTCGCTTCGAGGACGCCCCCGTTTTGTCACTCGTTCGGGTGGGCTGCACAAAGAAAAGAAAAGAAAAGAAAGGAGACGGAGGAGGAGAGGAAGGAGTGAATATTGCAGGGCTCAGCAGCCCAAAGGGAGAAGGAAATAATGAAAGGAACATTTTGAAAACAAGAGTAGGAAGGAAGGAGGAGGAAGAAATGATGAAAAGTGATTGTCAGACTCCAGCTAAGCTCTGATTGGCTAGTTCTCTCTCTCTCTCTCTCTCTCTGTCTCTACCTCTCTCTGCATCTGCGTCTGGCTTTTCATTGGTTGACGGGGCTTCTCGTCTTCCCTGGGCGTGTGTTCATGCACTCTGCTCGGGTTCAGGTCCAACAGCTGTGGTCCATTTTATAAAGATATATCTTTAGGAGGGGGACAGAGAGGGGGGAGATGGGAGGATCTGGAGGGGGTGCGCTACTACGGCCACCTTTCCGGTCACTAGGATCGAACGCCCGGAGGCGGTCCTGAGCTGTCCAATGACGTCTGGGAAGCCAGCCGTGATGTGAGCGGGGCTAACGTGGGGTCCACCAACGAGGACGGGGGAAACAGTTTGTACCAGCCAATCACTGTGCTGGAGAGGTCCAGCTCCTCCAATAGGATCTGTGCCACGCCCATGAAGCATTTGTGGTCCAAGCGTCCATAATCGCCCCACACTATGACCTGCAGGACAAGAGCGTCAATGAGGAATGTACAATATATAGACTGTTATAAAAAAATAACTCATTTAAATAATGATAATAAAAACTATTTGTACAATCTTTGTACACTCAATTGGTACACTCTCAGAGTTAAATGTACACAGATGATTTGACTATGTATCAGTGGTTCCAAAACCTTTTAGCTCAAGACCCAAGAGAAATTAGACGTTTGCCCAGGACCCAAGCTAGTGAAAATAGCAGATCTATTTTTGTTTTTTAAACTATGTTTTTAAACATATCTTTTCTAAGTTATGGAATTTCTTAGATTTTTCTTTTATTTATTCATGAAGAATTATCATTGCATCTTTTTTTTTTATCATGACAATTTTTGCTTTTTTTGGTAATGTTTTTTGAAAATGTTTTGAAACAATAATAATTAAAAACAAAATTTAGGAATCCAAAAACTAAGGGACCCATAAAAACGTGTCCACGACCCACAAATGGGTCCCAACCCACTGTTTGGGAAACTGCAGATAAGATGATGCATGTACACAGATGGTTTGACTGTGTAGTCTAGGTACTGCAGATAAGATGACTCATATCAAAGGCTGACAGTGGGAAAACGTTGGTCCTGGTCTGCAAGAATGGGCATTGTTCCTGGTGCATTTTTTTTACAGAGAAAGGCGCATTGTTACAGCATTGTTTACTCTTCGCATAGCAACCTGAGAAATAAAACCAGCACAAACATTAAAAGGTGTTGTCATTAAACATATTGACTACTGTCACTTGGAATCAAGATGAATGAAATACCTTTGTTTTTTGAAAACAGTATCAAAGGTTAAGTCATGATGTTACTTGGTTGTATCTCCCATTGACATAATCAATACACTGAATGATCTGTATGCGCCAACTCAAACCAGACAGGAAGAAGAGCATTATGCGTTGTCTTGCTTTCCTCCTGTTCTGTTCATTCCCGCAGCAAATGTAGCCGTTTGCTATATGAACTCTGTATGATTAAAATGTACCAACAATCACCACATGGTGTCGCCAAACTAACAAATCCTTCACGGTGTGACATTTAAGATAACATACACATAATGACATGCATCCACACATGCACGTACGCAAACATGCACAAACAGAAGTGTTTACCTGTAACACTTTGCCCTGGGGACTCTCCTCGAACAGCAGGTGCTGCTGGTAGAGGGGCTCCAATGTCTTGCGTGCGATCTTGGTTTTCTTTTTGGCTTTACAAGCTCCATTATCCAACAGGTACACTTTCACATAGGGAGCTGGACGGACAGAGGCAGAGAGAGAGGGGTGTAGTTTGAGAGGACAGGCTGTGCTCAGGGACGCTGGAACTCCCAAATCCCAAGGGGAGCCGAGCTTGGTTCATGCGCCAAGATTAAAAAAATCACGTTATTTATCCGGTTTTGGGTTCTTTTTATTATGGTTTCGGGTGCTTATTTCCCACACAACGGTTTAACAAGGAGCTGTTCACTAGTTATTTTAGCACACAGTGCAACACACAGCACGCACGCACACACAGTCACTCACACACACATACTACAAAATCAGGTATTTTTTTACAACTGTTTTCTACAGTTTTTTATTCCCCATATACAACGGTGTTAGTTTGCAACAATGAGCCTACAGACAGTTTCTAGTCAAACACATTATTGTTTTAATATAGCTCTGTGTGTGTATAACATTTTATATAGCGTTAGGGGATCTCCATGTATGGGCATATGATGTCAGATGTCATGACATCATAGGACTTTCACATAACGAATAACTGATTAAGCATGTTTGGGCTCTCACAGCATATCTCCATACATTATGGATCTCCATATATGGGTACCAGGAGTACCTGGTAACTGGTCCGATATACATCACTGGACAGATGGCCAAGAATTCGCGCGACAAGTCGCCCTGAGGCGGCTTACTAGTTTTGATCAACATTTGCCTGTTATCTCTCCTATGATACCAACATCAATACAGCATGGAATTGTGGACAAAATCTTATTCAACCGATAACAAAATATTCTAAGTTTTGGGTCTGAAAGGCTAAATGTCATCAAATGGTGGTCCGCGGCTCAAAAGGCCAATAAATAATGGACCCTGTCCTGATGTGAAAAGGGTTGTGTGTGTGTGTGTGTGTGTGTGTGTGTGGGTGTGTGTGTGTGTGTGTGTGTGTGTGTGTGTGTGTGTGTGTGTGTGTGTGTGTGTGTGTGTGTGTGTGTGTGTGTGAGCTCGCATACTCGTACCTGGAAGGGATTTAGAGCCAGGTTTGGAAGTAAGGCCTCGTGCCCTTATCACCTCGACCTCCAGCTGACCTTTCTTGTCCATCATACCGATCTGAACATCTCCTATAGAAAACAAACACACAAGCGCGCGCGCACCCACGCACAGTCGCACACACAAAGAAAGCGGGAATTGTATGGAAATTGTAAAAGAATTCACAGAACAGTCCAACATTGAATAGCAGTACTGAGCTGTCACTCACCCATGGCAGGCGTGGCCAGTGTTTGCCGACCAACCAGCTGGGCGGGGCCTAAGCCATCCAGGAAGTCACTGAACTGACTGTCAGCCCTCCCTGAGAATATTAGACTGAATGACACACACACACACACACACACACACACACACACACACACACACACACACACACACACACACACACACACACACACACACACACACACACACACACACACACACACACACACACACACAGGATCATTGTGTTATTCAAACGTCATAGTCCTGCACTAGGTCAGGCACCCAGGGTTCCCTGTGGGAATTATCCCCATAAAAATGATAGTTTTACAGCATGGCTCTTTAGGAGGCGAGCCATCTCTAACAGGGTGTGTGTCTATGAGTTGGTCTAGGCCTAGCCTTGCTGAAGCACAAATGTGTTGTGCACACTGCCAATAGGCAAGGAAAGTCTTTTTTTGTTCGTTTTTAATTACATTTCTTTCTATTTTATAGGCATTGGCATCAAATCGAGCCATGGCGGCATTTGAGATCCACATGGGAACAATGCTGTTAATAAACCCCATCTTGGTTTCAAATATCTGAATCCAGATAATAGTTTCCTGCATTCACAAGCAAACATTACTTACATTACTAAATCTGTTCAAGACAATTTGTTCTGATTAGAGGTCTCAGAATTTATGACTGCTGCAGAACCAAAATAAGGACCAATGTAGTGTATATAAAGTAGCTACACAGCAAAATCCTGCTGACAAAGGATTTTCAACTTGTTTAATTTTCAATGTGTCCATTTGTAATTGTGATAGTACACACGTGGACCATTGTGGGTCCATGAGAGTACACACGTGGACCATTGTGGGTCCATTTGGTTCGCATGTGTACACTCTTCAGAGTCAAATGAAAACACAGGATTTCACTCCGTGGTGTCGACAAGTCGACTCAGTCGACTTCATTACACAAGTCGAATCCCACCAGAGAAAGTCGAAAGTCGAAGTTGGGGGAAAAAAAAAATCTATTGTTAAAAAAGCAGATCTACATGCTCACAACGCCTCACGTTGCGAGGCGTTGTGAGCATGTAGATCGGCTATTTTCACAATTTCCGCCTCTATATATTTGACAATTTGGCCAATGTTTAATTTGTCATTTTAGGGGTATTAAAAAGTCCTTAAATTGAAGATACCCTCTATACACTTAAACTTCATGTTGGTTTGTTTACAGTTGAGTGAGAAAACAATGTTTCACATTAAGTTAATCATGTGATCATCAAACGATAAAGTCGACTTCAACTCAACTTTTTACTGAGTCGAGCAAAAATCACAAGTCGTTAATGCCCTAATGTGTACACTGTCAGAGTCAAATGAACACACAGGATTTCACTCCGTGGTACATACTTTCCCTCAGAGCTGTAGCTGTTCATGCTGCCGTCTGTGCCTGTGGACTCTCTGCTGGCCTGTCGGTTCATGGTGGAGCCTCCTCGCGGGTACTCCACCGCCATGCCCGTCTCCACACTCCTCTGGATGCTGGAGGCTCCCTTACCTTTCTTCCCAGGCGCCTCTGTGTAGCAGTCACAGAGGGAACACACGTCAGAGCTCAGAGGTCACACACCCACGACCACATTCTGACCTGGACAGCCTCATTACTAGGCGTGTCAGAGAATGGAGGAATTATCAATATCGTTGCTGTCGGGTAGAAATCAAAAGTGTTACTTGGATTTTTTTGTAATAATAACTGTGGTCCAATGGATTCAGTGTAGTTATTATTTAGTCAAAGCACTTGTTAATAATTTTAATACTTAGCTCACAACGCGGCGCACCGTGGCACGTTGAGAGCTTGTAGATAGTCTATTTTTGCTATTTAGAAGGCAAAATTAAAATGAAAATATGGACATACAAGCTTTCTGCCCTACAGCAAACATATAAAAGCCTGATAACTATGGGCCAAGATACAGTATGTCAATGTCCACTCCAATGACATCAACCAATAAGAAAAAAGGTTTTTGCATAACTTAGCAACAGATTGACTGCCATTATTAGGTCAATTGGGAGAAATATATGATTCATGCCAGATCAAATAAGCACAGCATACCTCTCCAACACTGTAAATTCCTCCAGGACCTTATTTTTTTTCTAGTCTAACGTGAATCCTATAAAATTAAAGTTGTATCCACAAGTATATGAATTCTAGAAGACCAACAGAGGCAGTGTATTTAGCACTGGATGCTTCCATCTTATGCATGCACATGCTCAATAATTATACTAACAAGGTCACCTGTTAGGCTCTACGTATGAAACCCCACGTCATCCCATAGACCGTTCCAAAAGAATGCCAAGATTCCGAAAAACAGAACTCTGTCTCATAGAACCATAATTCTTTCTATTTCATCTGACCGCTAGTGCTTTTAGCACAGGATAACTTGATACCATTAAGGTCACAAGGAATGCTTGCCATACTAAGGGACATACTGTAGCATAAGACAGCTGTTGCCATAGCATGTTGTTGCCAAGTATGCAGCAACGTTAACCTTGTAGAACTGGGCAAAGTTGTGTCTCTCTGCCAGTAGGCATTGAGACAGGCCCTTGTCAAATACTGGCCAACTGCAAACTGAGTGAACTAGTGTGACTCTGGCGTCTGCGGTTCCCAGGGATTGAAGTTACACCAGAAGGAATGGGCTTGTGTCTCCAACTTAACTAACCCGACCTTAGTGCCTTAGTGCAGGGGGCATGAAACTGCAATTCATGCACGCGCTATCTGACACCACTTTCCTCGTGATTTAAGCCCCAAGACATGCAGGACATCGATCACGGCCACCATCCACTTGGAGGGTGGCCAAGCAGGAGACACAGATATGTACCCCAACATTGCTCTAATGACTGATGAACTGGACCAGTAGCAAGTACACTGCAATCACAACTAGAAACTGCACTCTGATGAGGTGCCAACTTGTAGGCCTACTTGTGAGCCAGCAGAGCGCGCCATGAGGTGCGCTCACCACTGGCATCACCAGGAATGCTGGTCCCTCACTGGCTGTTAATGATGACGTTGCCAGAAATGCTGGTCCCTGATTGGGCTAAAATAAACACAGACACCGACATGCGTACATACGCAGCCGTACACAGTACTTGCACGCTCTGCTGGCGCAAGTAACTAGAACTGCACTCTGTCGAGGTGCGCTCGCCACTGGCATCACCACTGGCATCACCAGGAATGCCGGTCCCTCATTGGCTGTTAATGATGACATTGCCAGAAATGCTGGTCCCTGATTGGGCTATGGGCTTAAACACACACAGCTACCTACCTATACCTACCTACTTACCTACCTACCTATGCAGCCAAACGCAGTACTTGTGCGCTCTGCTGGCACAAGTAATAAAGGCAGGTGGCTGGCTTGCAACACAGGAGTTATTCAATAGCTAATGGTTACTCTGGCCCAACAGGGAAAACGTGGCCGGTCAAGAACACAATTAAGTCCTTGCTTGCACTTATCAAATCTTACTATGTTAAACACACAATTAAAGGAGGACTTCACCACTTTTCAACCTATCTTCATATAATTGGTCCTCACTAAAAAATAGCTTTTATTTATTTATTTTTCTCAGAGGAGGGCTGTGGGCAGGTCAGAAACCCATCGTCTTGTGACATCATCGATTGGGAATCCAAGCTAATAGAAACTGCAGGCTTTCTATTCCTGAAAAGTTGCAATGTTAAAGTGGAAGCCATTGTTCTTGCGATAATAAAAATCTAAATATTTATTTCAAAAATATTGATAATTCTTTTTTTTTGTTGAAAATGATGATGTCACAAGACGATGGATTCTGAACTTCCCACGGCTCTCCTAGGAGACTTGGACCGAGTAGAAAAAAATTGCGCAATTTTATTATGAACATTAGTGAGGACCTATTATATGAAGATAGGTTGAAAAGTGGTGAAGTCCTCCTTTAACAATCAGTGACCTCAAATGGGAATAGTGTTGTCTGCCAAACAAAGCGGAAACACAAAAAAAAAACTGCCACGAGACAACAATGGCATCCACAGCGGGAGCTAATTGACGTTAGCAACCACCAGTTGATAGTTGACCACTAGGCGCGGATGTTGTGCCATCACTGCCCACACAATCTGAAACAGCAAGATGACCGCTGACTGCAGTTGTGTTCCAAGAAAAAGGAGGTTAAATAGGCTTGTTGTAGTCTCTATCAGGCTTGGCTGACCTGACATCACTAGTCGACTCCACAATCATGATAAGATACTGAATGACCTGGGGTTTATACTAGGGCTTAGGTCCTCCTATCATAGCAGGTGACTTTGTTGGCATACTGTAATTACTTGACCTGCACATGCACAAGATGGAAGCATCCAGAGCTAGAAGCATCGTCTGCAATAGCAGCTCACAGAATTGACATTTAATCTGGGAATTTAAGTGTGTTGCCACTCAAATGGTGGCTGTGGATTTTACACTTACCGATAACCTAATATAGAGCAACTTAAAACGAGTGCTGTTATAGATTAAAACATTTTAAAATAAAAGTAAATACAAGATGAAAAAGTCAAACTCTTCAAACATTCCATGACAAACAACCTTTTCTCAGTCTCAGTTACTTGAATATATGGGTGGGATGGTGACTATGGTGGTTAGGATGTTAATGAAATCTTACAGAATACAGCCATCTTTAAAGGGATAGTTCAGCTTTATAAGAAGCCTATGCGGTTTATGATTAAGTGGGTGCATAGTCAATAAAATAAATGGGTACAAAAGAGCTGGCCCAAAGAAAGACTTTGAGCCATGCAAAAAACTTGAACTTGAACTAGAAAGGTGGAGGCTGGGGTGGAGGAGGCAAGGCTTTGCCGGCAGCAGCGTGTATAGCAGCATTTAGTAAGGGAAAGTTAGCCTATTGCTACATCAATCTGGGAACTAAATCTAAATCACTAGCTTTCTTCACAAATGTGTTCATAAAGGTGTCTACTATCACCTCTGAACTTTGTCAAACCCAACTCCCTTGACATACTTTGTGGGAGCCAATCAAAGTTGGAGGTATCGGGATACCCAGGGCCTGGGATTAAAGGGGGGGAAATAAAACATGGCCAATATGAACGTATGAAGTGTGTAATTAGGGTATTGTTGGGCTGCTGAATCCATTACAACCATTAGTTATAAGTAAAAATGACTCCTTGGCCATAAAAAAGGCCTAATTGGCTAAGGCTTAGCCAATCATGTCATTCGAGTTCACCTGTGTCCTGTTAGTCCCTATGTTTTAAACTCTGTGTTTGAATGTTCCTTGTCAGATTGTATCATGTTATCCTGTGTGTCATGTGTGATTACCCACCTGATCTTGAATAGTTTTCATGAATTCAAACACTACTACAACCTTTTTTTTATTGCCAATATGATATGTCTCTCTCATGGACACACACAATTAGGTGTGGCCTATTTTATGGCCAAGGAGTCATTTTAACTGAAAACGAATGGTTGGAATGGATTCAGCAGCCCAAAAATACCCAAATTACACACCTCATACGCTCATATTGGCCATTTTTTATTTTCTCCCCTTTAATCCCAGGCCCTCGGGATACCCAATAACTTTGATTGGCTCCCACAAAGTATGTCAAGGGAGTTGGGTTTGACAAAGTTCAGAGGTGATAGTAGACACCTTTATGAACACATTTGTGAAGAAAGCTAGTGATTTAGATTTAGTTCCCAGATTGATGTAGCAATAGGCTAACTTTCTCTTACTAATTGGAGTAGCAGTGTAGGAGGGAGTCATTTGTAAATGAACCCCCTTGTTGTGACAATGAGCTGTGATTGGTGCATAGACATGTGTGGCTGATTAGAAAACACAATCAGCAGACTGACAGCTGATTACAGCTGGGGCGTACTGTATGACTCCCGTGCACTGCATGAACCAACGCAATGCTTCATTTCTATGAACAAAACATCACAAGCAATGTCTTAAAAACAGTCTTACATTTCAACTTACTTTTTCCCTTTTTGTTTTTCTCTACCACTTCTGTCAAATGCAAAACAAAAAGAAAACATCCATTTCCGAAACCCTAGCCAAACCAATCGGTTCACATGAATCATTACAGCTTTTTATAAAACATGAACAATTTCTTTAGGCTACAGATATGGTGGTTGGAATGTGTAGAGAACACAGCAAAATTCACAGTTTAACATGGACAGTGTACAAACTGACCCATAAGGGTCCATTAAGACTAAGGACTTTACCAAGTAGGAAGCGTGAAGGGGAGGGCTGCTTGTTCTATTATTGTGGAGCCATGACACACCTGCTTAGCTGTGTCTGTCTCTAAGCTTCGTGTTTCTGCCTGCTCTTTGCGCTAGCTTGGGAGCTGCTTGCTGATCACACAGTCAAATCTGTAGTGTTGATTTAACTCAGAAAAGGAGGGGCAGCGGCTTCTTTAAACGGCCCGGCCCGCCCCGCGTCCTCATGGAGGGGGGCCGCGGCCCCTTAAGGGACGCAGGTGAAATGTTAACCTGCCGACGATACGGAGCGCCACGGGTGAAAATCTAACCTTCCGCGATGCTCCGGTCCCGCCACGGGTGAAAAGAACTCGGTCTTGCTGCAGAAAAGTGTACAAATGAAACCAAATGGAGGGTTCATTCGCACACTACTCGAAGTTCAATTAACCAGTGGTTTAAAGTAACTAAGTACATTTTGATGTATGTTCACTACCAATTTTCAGGACTTTTACTTCTACTCCACTCCATCTTTTTTTTTTGGTCTTGTGGTAAATTAAAACAATACAGTATAGTTATTAAATTAAATCTTGAGGTTATACCTTTACTTACTAACTTTTACACTAGGATTATATAGTTATAGTTAATTTGTAGATTTTCATTATTACCACAAAGCATTTAGTAACCACATCAGCCCTATTTACATTTCGGCCATTTGAAAATAGCCATTTTCAAAAGATTCTTATACATTTGAAAACTTGTGAAATGGGACATCTGTATAATAAGTACTTTCCACTTTTGGTACTTAAAATATATTTTGATATCAATACTTGTACACTTTTACGAAGTAAATATTGAATTACAGATTTTTACTTGTAACAGTATTTCTACATTGCAGTATTGATACATTTTCTTAAGTAAAACATTTGAGTACTTTTTCCACCACTGCAAGTAACACTGAGGATTTTAATGTGCAGTTTCAGCATGTTTTAAATGTCACCATCTCTCTTTGCAGGGCTTGCACAAAGTTTCAAAAGCCAAATTCAAGTACACAACAAGCAACTTCAAGGATTGTTTAACCAACTTCTCTCAACGTACCATCTAGTTGGAAAAGCCACACTTAGGGCACGGTCACACCGCACTAGTCTACCTATGAGAGTGGATTCTGCCAACGCATTTCAATGGGAATGGCGTGGTTCAATGGTCTTGCACAGCTTTCGGCGTGCCGCGCAGACCTTGCGTTTAATGCTTGAAGGCAGCAGATACATTCTCGACACAGATCCTGCTTTCCCCCCTCTGTCCAATCGGGTAAGTAGAAGGCCGACCGTCACAAGACTCAGGAAGCGACAACTAACCTTTTTTTTTTTTAAAGATTTGTTTTTGGGCTTTTATGCCTTTATTGGATAGTACAGTAGACTGACAGGAAACGGGGGAGAGATGGGGAGAGACATGCGGCAAAGGTCGTCCGGATTGGGAATCGAACCGGCGACGCCGCCAGGTATCAATGCCTATATGGTATGCGCTTAGACCAGTAGGCCACCGGGCGCCCCAGCGACAACTAACCTTGCGTCACCAGACTTTCAACCTCGGAGCGACAACTGGTTGTAGCAACGTGTGTTGCAAGCTTTGGGAGTGCACAAACCGGGGCGAGGGGACCCCGTCTCTCTCTGCTGTGCATTTAGATACCTCGTCACATACTTGTGTTGTGTAGCTACGGGGAGGGTCCTGAAAGTGAGTGACAGGTGTGTCACTGTATATTGGGACAGAATGCGCTGGGCTTTTTAGAATCCGCTGGCTGCGAAAAACAGTCGGCCGCGCACAAAAAGAGTTAATCAGCTGACAGCCATCCTTTGGTGTGATCGTGCCCTTAAATGTTTATATATTGATGTGTTATTATTATATGCTGTTTCAAGGAAACGTTCTTTTAATAAATACCTACAACGATTAAAACATTTCCCAGCACCAACATTCAATTATAGCCTATTTCAGCACAGATTCCAAGTCTGTGTCTAACTACCTGTCACCCTGTCTGTCTACTCTACAAAGTAAAAACCTTCTGTGTTAATCTATCCATTTGTACTACACACACAGAGTTAAATGAACACTCAGGATTTTACTGTGCACCGGTTTATCTAACTATGTGTCTGTCTGAATATCTGACATGACTATCTACAGTCTGTCAGTCTAACTATGCTTTACCTTTCTGTCTTTTGGCCGCCTTACCCCCCGCCGCCTCTGAAATAACACACAACAAACACAAATAAACAACACTGGAATGATTGAACACATAACTGGAATGTGTGACAGTCTGTCTGTGTGTGTGTGTCTGTGTCTGTGTCTGTGTGTGTGTGTGTGTGTGTGTGTGTGTGTGTGTGTGTGTGTGTGTGTGTGTGTGTGTGTGTGTTTGTCCATCGATCTGTCGGTCTATGTCTTCTAGACAGACTGTCACACTCTTGCGCTGGCTCTTACTACAGCATGTCCCTCAGTCAGTCTGGTTGTGTGCGTGTGTGTGTGTGTGTGTGTGTGTGTGTGTGTGTGTGTGTGTGTGTGTGTGTGTGTGTGTGTGTGTGTGTGTGTGTGTGTGTGTGTGTGTGTGTCCACATGTGTAGCTCTTTGATCTCTTTGTCGATTCACTAGTGATGCGCGGATCAATGCAAAACCCACCGGACCCAGGGATTTCAGATTGAACCATGGATTTATCCATAGTTGGGAGAGTTTGAAGAGAACATTGGGGACTGGACAGGTGGGTTCAGGTCAAACAGGCCGTTGACAACATTGTAACAGTCTAAATATCAGTTACATTAACCCAAGTAAAACGCTGTAAGGGCGAGAAGCGACCGTCAGGTCGCACAGCAATTTCCCCAACACACACACACACACCCACACACACAGACACCACTCCGTTAAACAGCTGAGCTGTGAAAGCCACAGCCAATCAGCGACGCGGCACAGACCCATGTGAGTGAGTGTTACACCAAATGTGTTTTTTTTTGTGATGGAATGGGAGGGAGGAACTGAAGTCGATAGGTAACGAAATGTTGTGTATTAGCGTGACTCACGGACAAGAGCGTGACTCACTCACTCACGGACATGAGGTGGACGTTTTCATACTAACTGCGACCTGACTGTCACAATAATAAATCCTTTTTTGTGCTTGCTTGGGATTTTTTTGTCCCGGCAGAAATAGAGGGGCAGAGCGAGAGATATTCCTCATTAATAGAGTATTCTTTAGTGTGGTTGCCTACAGGGCAACTATCCTATACTTTAGTTCTTGTCCAGCTTTATAATTTCATCTAGAGTAACCCCAAAAGTCCAATAAGTTCAATAGACTTTTTCTGTAACCTTTTCTGTAACCCCAAAAGTCCATTGAGTTCAATGGACCTATTCTGAAACCCCAAAAGTCCACGGGGTCGGGGGCCCCAGTAAAAGTCGTTAATGTGGTAGGTTGAACAAAACCTGACCCGCGCATCAATACTGTCTGTTCATCTGTCTGTCTCTCAGTCCATCTGTCTTTAAGTCTGCCCATCTGCCTACATCCATCTGTCATTGCGTCTGTCTGTCCGTCCTGACCTGTCTGGCTGAGTTGGGAGGTACTGCGGCTGCGTCTGGACGGGAGGACCGCCACCACCCGTTGGCTGAGGCTGTTGCGGCGCTTCTTGATCCCTCCCCCCAGGCTGAGCGCCGTGTCTGATTGGCTGCCGTCAACGTGGTCCATGCCGTAGATCTCACCGCTGACGCTGGTGCTCTTCATCATGTGACGACCTGCGGCACGCATGGCACGGCTGGAAAACACACACAATCAAAGACATGTAGGGGTGCAACAGTATTGGTAATAGTGACTTTAAGCTAGATGATTTTCAGGATGGCAACGCCAGGCGGACTACGGCTGCTATGACTTAATCGCCGTAGCGATCAAAATGGTTAAGCAAAGCCTCGGCGGCGACGGGTTTCCACCCCTTTCACTGAACGCTTTGGTTCCCATGGCGACGCGTACTCAATGGGTCTCGAAGTAGGGTCCTGGGGGGGTTCCAGGGGGTCCACAGCAACATTATTGACAATTAGGAACCAAATGGACTCTTATACGTCTGTAAGATGGTCCATTTGGTAACATTTGTACAAATACACTGATGTATGTGTACCTGAACCTTCCGCGGGGTCTCTCTGACTGTATGGACATGCAGCTGGTGCTGCTGATACGAGAGGCACTGCTGGTACGAGAGATGGCTGACACGTCGCTGACATCGCTGTCCGAGGACTTGTGGGAAACGTTCTCGCAGCTTCTCCGCTGGTCCTTGTAGAGCTGCTCGGGAAAACAGGTTCATATTCAGCCGACACTCCAAATACCGGACAAACAAAGACACACTTAGCAGAGGAGTAATTTCAGAAAGAAATAGGGGATGGCACAGTCCCACTTCTAAACTAACGAAAATAGTAGATCTACAAGCTCTCAAAGCATTGCTTGGCGACGCGTTGAGAGCTTGAAGATCAACTGTTTTTAATATTTGTTTGGGGGCGAAAAGAGAAAACGTTTGAAAATGTTCACTATAATGACATTCCCAAAATAGGGATGCCACGTTGAAAGTGGTTAATAATAAATTAATGGTTGCACACAATACGCACATCAGATTAATCTGCTACTGCAATTCAGAGTTGAGGACAATATGCATAAAATAATTGAATACAAGGTTAAATGTGAACACTATAGGGTGTGGCAATTGCCTGATTCCCCAAATGACCCCCTGACGCCAAGTAGAATACACAGACGAGTGTCACTGTTGAATGAAAAAAAAAGAAAAGAAAAAGAAGAAGAAGAAAGAGGGAGGGAGCGTCTGACCTCCCGTTTGTTTTTGAGGGCTTTCTCCAGGTCCTGCTGACTGGAGGTGGTGGCAGGAGCGGCCCGGTTGGGGTGAACCCTCACGTTCAGCTGCCGCACGCGCTCTTCTGATGCCAGGACTACACACAGAAGAAAAGCGACGCAGTGTAGAGTTATTGCTTCTTAAATTACGTAACATGTGTCTCTCACACACACACACACACACAGGGGCGTCACAAGGGGGGGGGGGGGGGGGTGGGGGGGGGAGTTGGACTGAGTTACTAGGGCCCAAGGTGGAGGGGCCTTGATTATTTTATACTTTAGCTATTGGAAAATAGCAGATATACAAGCTCACAGTGCGGCAAGCTTGTAAATCTGCTATTTTTTGAAAAGTTGTGAAAGTGTGTGCAAATCTTTGAATGTATGTATTTTTTAAGTGAACATTTGTAACTCAAATTTTGCTTCTGAGGTGTCCCTGGAACTAAATATTTTGAGATGGGGGGTCCGTAGCCAAATACATATCATTTTGGGGGTCCTTCACATGAAAACGTTTAAAAAAAAAACTAGAACACATTTATAGAATCGTGTCAAAGATATACTTTTTTCAAAAATAGCAGATCTACAAGCTCGCAGCGTGGCACCTAGTGCCATGCTGTGAGCTTGTAAATCTTCTATTTTTCAATAAGTTAAAGCACAAAATAATGTGTTCCCAGTCTAAATGGGTTAAACCCCATCCCCTACGAAGAACATTCATGGGGGGCCTGCGGTGAATCCTTGTACCCAGGGTCCAGAATTTGGTGCGACACCCCTGCACACACACACACACACACACACACACACACACACACACACACACACACACACACACACACACACACACACACACACACACACACACACACACACACACACACACACACACACACACACACAAACCTTGTTCTACATTGCTGCTCTTAGCGGGGACCTGTGGAAGCTGTCTCACTCTGCGGGAGGAGGAGGACATAGACGAACCACCTTGGAGGTGAGACCTGGAGGAAGGAGGGACGAGGAGGAGGAGAGGAAACGGGGAGATATGGGACAGGGGCAAAGTCAGAGAGATGGAGGAGACGCACAGAGACAGGAGAGAAATACGAGTGGAGGTGGACGGAGACAGAGAGATTACAGCCAAAAGACAAGAGGGAGGAGAGGTGGCGTTGAAGAGAGAGGGGACGGATAAGGGTAAAAGAGGACAGCAAGAAAGGCACACAGATGGATAAAAAGAAAGGGATGGAGATGGATGGGAAGAGATAGAAAGGGGGGGGGGGGGAAGAGGGGATAGAATGAGAGGGTCAGTCTAGAGAAGACCAGTATGTACACCACAGCAGTCCTACAGGCATACTGGTCTCAAAGACTCAGGTCAAACACTGTAAGTGTAAAACATTTGAGCCACACATGTCAGCAAAACCCATATCTTTTCTTTGTAAGTAAAACTCTGATTTGACTGCACACACAACACAGAACATTCATTGACATCAAGTGATTGCGAGTGTTACTCTGGAGGTTGGAAGAACTCACTTATTCCAACTTTTCATTATAGGAACATTCTTTCAGTTGTCCCCCGCTTGCCTTATTATGCAGAGAAAATGAAACAAAATGGTGTTTGGAAACATCAACATATCCTAGAACATACGTTTTTGCAAGCTGGACCTCGGCTGAAAGGCCAAACAGCGCAGAGGGGGCATCGCCTGGTGCAGCAGTTTGTCAGAATGCATGTTTAGCGAAAAGCAGGGAACTAAACCCTTGTAGACTTTTGTCAGTCTGCTGCCATCGAAAGGTAAAAGAAAAAAAACTAAATCTTGTCTTGGGACACTGATGTCAGCAACAGAGCTGCAGGCAATAAAATAATAAAAATGGGTGTGGTGGATTTTAGGCGTGCCACTGTGGAAGCATTGACAGTAGTCAAGAATATTGTCATCGGCACGTAAAGCTACCAAGGTGAGCCTATAGCACGTTTTTCACCTTCTATGGCTTTAACCTTTGGAGGGCAGCAAACGCACAAAAGTGTCCAGGTGTTGAGGTACGCTATAAGCACATTCAACATTTGGGGTGGAAAGCATGTGGAGGAAAACACAACACGATGGTTTAAAATAAATCGTTTTACAGTGAGGGATCCTGTTGTGGAAAAAAAGCAGCAAATTAATAGTCAGACACTGAAAAGAAAGTTGTTGTCAAAGGAAGCTTTAAGCAGAAACACCACATATTGTACACCTGCACATGGCTATTTATTCAAACTCATTCATTATTACCATGTACTCACATGAAGACAACATAAATGATTATCAAGAAATCCCACCAGCGTTGACTGCAGCTCAAGGAGCTGAGGCACAGTCCATTATTTAGCAACTGAAATTAATCTTAGACCAGCTGAAAAGAAAAATATGTTTTGTCACAATTTTAGAGTATATCCGTGCCACAACCTTTTTTCTTTTTGTTGTCAAAAGTCCCTAAAAGTCAACCATAATGACAAAAATGTAACGTGTGATTGCACAAGCAAGTCCTTATGAGTAATCATGAATCATGATTTTCATTCACCGGTGTGATTTCCACAGGCCACAGCTCAATGTTATTCCACACGCAGCCTATATTGTCATTATGGGCTGCTGCTACTCTGTAAGTTCCAGTTTTAAACAGTATACTAAAATATGTATCTAAAAACAATTTGAGGTGAGAAATAGGCAATGTACTGTAGTCTCTCTCTCTCTCTCTCTCTCTCTCTCTCTCTCTCTCTCTCTCTCTCTCTCTCTCTCTCTCTCTCTCTCTCTCTCTCTCTCTCTCTCTCTCTCTCTTCTCTCTCGCAGTGTCAGTGCCGACACAAGGCAGGATCCCATAACCCGAGGTGACGGGATGGTTGGTTGAGACTGTGATTGGCGGAGACACAACCAGCCGCTGTTTTCCCAAGACATTTGTCAATAATGGTCGCAAGACAGATATTGCTGCTGGTCTTTAAAGGGATACCATCAAGATTTTCAATGCCATCTCTCTATACTTTTGTTTTAGAGCTAATGGTCCAATAGCAGCTCAGTTTTTAACTGAGCTGTCTTCTGAAATGAATCCAAGGCTGTACAGAACAGTCATCCGTTACCAGATAGATACCTTTATCACCTTTACCACAGACCACATTCATTTTTTAGACTATTATCATCATCATCATCATCAACAATTAACTGAATTAAATGCACATCGATAGTATGCATTTACGGCGTCCCTTTAAAGCAGTGCTTCTCATCTCAAGTCCTAGGAGCAGGGAAGTCCTCTGGGATCCAGGTGATTGATTGATTGATTGAATACTTTGCATAGGAAAAAGTACAGGATGGTACAGTTCACTGATACAAGGTCAACTAAAAGGACAGTCGGGAAACAGAATAATGAACAACAACAAAAAAGACACACACACACACACACACACACACAAACAAACACAGTGCACACACAGCGACAACAGACATCCGCTCACCTTTACACACGCGCACATACTGTACACATCTACACGCTCACACAGCGACAGGCACACAAAGCCGAGAGCTGTGCCAACCACGCCGACACCAGGCCCGGCGGCACGAGGGGGACTGCTGGGGCCCGAGCCCCATCACGCGGACCCCCGGCCCCATCAGTGAAACCGGCAAATACTCGAAAACAGGGGTCTTCAACGTTTTTAGGCCAAGGACCCCTTAGTTGAGAGAGAGATGAAGCAGGGACCCCCACAACCTTTTCATAGATTCCATATCGTTTCATTGTTTGATAGCACAATCGTCAGTGTATTTTGGATTCATGTCAATTTGTGTTTTCAGATATTTAACCACTTGACCTTTCACGCTGTACTTAGTCTGCTCCTTTTCCCCTCTAGACCAAACCTTTGCCGACAACGCGTCGCAGCGCGAGGCGTTGTGAGCTTGTAGATCTGCTATTTTTGGCTAAAGTTCTCAGAATATGGACACTAGGGTTCAAGTGTTTAATAGAAAAAAGGAGAAAAAAAAAGTTTCTATCACACAAAGATTTGGAGGACCCCCTGCAGTAACTCTGAGGACCCCCTAGGGGTCCCGGGCCCCCTGTTGAAGACCATTGCTCTAAAACAAAGGCCAAACACTAATCTGCATAGTGGTCGCAACCTTAAGCTCACGGACGGCCCCATTAGCCATTGAGTCCTGCCGCCGGGGCTGGCCGTCACACAAATACAACACACATGCACACACACACACAGACACACAGTTGAAATATGAAGGAGAGAGTGAGTTCCTCTCCACTTGAGGGCATGGAGTGATCAGCCTGTGTCAGCCTATGGGTCCGACTCAATGTACAGTATGTGTTGAGTGGGGAAGCAGGGGGAGGGGGAGGGTCCCCTTACCAAGCGGCCGCAGAGGGGCCTTCTTTCCTCTGGAGCCCCTCAGGATGGAGGTGGGCTTAATTTGGACTCTGATACGCGCACACGCGCGCGCGCGCACACACACACACACACACACCATACAAATCCCACAGAGGCCAGCCACACAGTGCCAGGCAGCATGCAGAAAATAAACACGAAAATAGGGAAAGGGATAATAAAAATGGGGACAGGGGTGAAAAAAAAGAACATAAAAACATTTAAACAAAGGATCAAGCAAATACAAAGCCTGCTAAATATGACATCAGCAAAGCTGACAAGCCAAGGCCCTAGTAACTAATGTACTGAGTTAAACAAGGCTGGTCCAGACAGCATAACCTATAAGATATGGAATAAGAATACTCATAATTATGTGTATCCGTATAAACAGATTTAGGCTTAGATATCTTAGACTTATCTTAGTTAGGTTTAAGATAGGTGGGATAGCAAGTTGCTAGAATCAAAAAATTGACCTTGATCTCGATACGCACTGTTGGTGAATTGGTAAATTACGTTTGGGCAAATTCATGAAATCTCTTTTCTCCTACATTTGATTTCCTATGTTCAGGCTGCAATCCATAGTTTTGTGTACATTGTCTCCCTCTCCTGGTAGAGAGAAGTAATTGCCAAACTAATTAGTAAAGCATATTTACTAGATATGCTTTACTTTTTCTAGTGTTCAACCCAGTGTGCCATCAGCTTCAAATGACAGAAGGTGTCCTATACCAGGATTTAAATGTCTTAAAATTTAGGCCTAGAATTATGTAATGCTTTAACTATTGAAAATAGCAGATATACAAGCTCACAGTAGATCTGCTATTTTTTTTTAAATCGTGAAAATTATAATTTTGACCCGATTCCTATGTTTCTATGTCAGCAATCTGGCCAGCCATCGTCAAAGAAAAGGTCCTTTTCACTTAACTGGAGCTCAGTCTGTTCTTGAGAGACTACTGTGTCAGTGGTTCTCAAACTTTTTCATGTGAAGGACCCCCAAAATGATATGCATTTGGCCAGACCCCCATCACAAAATATTTAGTTCCAGGGACCCCTCAGAAGCAAAATTTGAGTTGCAAACGTTCGCTTTGAAAATACATATATTCAAAAAATTCCACACATTTTTACGACTTTCATTGTAGGCCTAAATGGGTTAATGGAAGAGTAAGGAGACCACCTCCAAACACTGCAGATATATTGTACTACCATACTGTACACCACCATAGAGCAGTGGTTCTCAAACTTTTTCATGTCAAGGACCCCCCAAATTGACACGTATTAGCCCGCAGACCCCCATTTGAAAATATATGCCAGGGACCCCCCAGTAGAGAAGATCTTCATGGCTCTAGCAGTGATTCTCAACCATTTTAATTTCAAGGACCCCCAGTTTGACATACATTAGGCTACGGACCCCCATTTAATGCTATTTCTATCTCTGGGACCCCGATTTATATTGTAAAATCAATGGTACACATTACACAATGGTACCATTTGTACACTGAGTTACAGACCTACAGCTGAAGGGTCCATTTGGTTCCTAACTATCATTTAGCTGGGGACCCCCTGGAACTCCCTCAAGGACCCTGGGGGTTCCTTGGCCCCCACTTTGAGAACCAATGCCATTATAATATTCTTTAATGCTAAGCTTTAATGCTAAGTAGAGGGTAGCACGGGCCCCGAAAATGTGAGCCGAGCCGAAATGGAGCCGAGGAAATTTGGACCGAGCCGAATGGCCCAGAGAAAAATACGGATTTTCTAGCCCTCGCCCAAAATGGATCCGAGAGAGACTGGATTCGACCCTAAAATGGAAACGGGGGAAACGGACACGATCTGTCCAGGTCTTTGGCCCGAACTGTGTCCAATGCTATAGGATGCTTATGTTTTACCATTGCTTTTGAAACTAATAGCCTAGACAAAGCGCAGCAGCAGCGCACTTCAGCTGCCCCTCCGTGGACCGAGAGGTGAGAGGTGAGAGCTATTATTGCGGAGGGTTTTGTGCGCCGTGCGTCATGCATAACAGTTAGATTTTCAGCTCAGTCCCCAGCTGAACAATCACCGTGATATCCACAACAAACACCAACCTGTCCAGTGAGAGTGTTACTGTGCAGTCAGTGTCCACGACACCACAGCTTGCATCACAAAACTTTCCTCCTCCTGCGCTCTCGGCTGCCCCACCAGAGTAAACACAGACTGAGACGAGACGAGACGAGCTCGCGTGCGTCAGTGCGATTGTGTTGCAGATAGACAGATTTTCGCCGACTTTATGTCGCCCATCCCTGCAGATGATGTCCAGAAACATGCTCCATATAGGCTAATTGACGTTCCAACCTGCATCTTCCAGGTGGCCTTTGTTTGCGTTTCACCTCGCAAAAAAAAGCCCTCCATGATTTTCACTTCAACAGCAGTGCAACGCTTGAGATTGGATGCGCTGAACGGGACTCATTCAATAAGCGAGACGATAATATGGATTTGGGAGCGTAATTACAATGCATGTCTCATTAAAAACAATATATATTTTAAAGTTGAAGGGTAAATACAAAGTATATTTTTAAATCTCGGGTCCTCTCGGATCCTTGTGGGTAAATACATTTTGGAATGCCCCGAACGGACCCGAGGCAATTAGACCCTACCTTACCCTGACCCGAGGGACAAGTGAATATTTTAGACCCGAAACGGCTCGGTTCTCGGTTCGGGTCTCGGGTTATCGGGTCCTGTAAGACCCGTGCTACCCTCTAATGCTAAGATCAAAGGAATATTATTTGGGTACTATGGCCCCGAACCGTTGTAATGTTGGTGGTCTGAGAGGCTAAATGTCATCAAATGGTGGGCCGTGGCTCAAATGCCGAAATAAATAAAGGGCCTTGATAGGAAAAGGGTTGAAAACCAGCGGTTAATGGTGAATGGCACTGCTACTCGGCGTGGTGTGGCCTGCAGTGCCTTACCTGCTACTGTCAGGAAGCATCCTGCCATAACTCTGACATTCAGGGGCTTCCAGGATCCCAGGTTGCCTGGAGAACGAACGGCAGACGCCGAGTGGAGAACAATGATACAAGAAAACAGAAAAACAAAGATGGATGTGGGGAGGACGGAAGATAGCATGATGGAGGGATACATCAGTACAGATTGAGTTGGATTCTCTTTGGGCATTTACTTTTGACTAGGGATGGGACGATATGAACATTTCATATCACCATTATTGTGACAAAATAAATCGCGATTTACGATATCGCGATAATCAAAATCCATTATCCTTGGGCGGAACATTTGCCAAAAAATAGCAGATCTACAAGCTCACAACGCGTCGCAAGGCGACACGCTGTGAGCTTGTAGATCGGCTAGTGAAAAAAAATGACTGGATCAGCTACATATATAAGTACCTTTTACCAATTATAGAGCGTTTAAGTGGTACCGGATATGCAGCTCGGAAAATAAGAGGTGAATTTATCCCAGTGCATGACGGAGGACGATATCCCGATGAATTAAATCTCCACAATACGATTATCGTGAGTGTTTTTTATCACGATAAACGATAATATCGTGTATCGTCCCATCACTACTTTTGACTATATGAGTTTATGAGCTGGACGAAAAGGAAATAAGGAGTATGATGTGACTGATGGAGGAGGGGGGGGTGGGGTGTGAGTGGGCCACACTCACTCGCTCATTCTTCAACTACTGTGTGTGTGTGTGTGTGTGTGTGTGTGTGTGCGCGTGCGTGCGTGCGTGCGTGTGTGTGTGTTTGTGTGCTGTCACGATTATGACATTTTACTTGACGATTAATTGTTGCCCAAATAATCGCGATTAATGATTTAATTGTGTTCCTGTCATCGTACATTGGAACATTTCTGTTTGGCTTTTAGGCTTCGTAAACTAAAGTTGCACAGGATAAATATGACAAATAACTTACATTAACTTCATACTTTGTAACTTTATACTCAATTTTTTTAACATTTTGAAAATATATCAAGATTTCTCAACATGGAAATGATTGACAATTATGACGATTATGCAAAAAGGAATTGCGATTATCTCAAATAATTGCGATTTGGCAATTATGTAATAATTGTGACAGCCCTAGTGTGTGTGCGAGTGTGAGTGTGTGCGTGTACCTCTTCTTTGTACCGAGGTGATTTACAGCCTCCTGAAAAGGGTGTAGCATCCATATTCTCCATTCAAGCCATGAACATGAGAATGATGAGGATGACACATACACACACGTGCGCATGCATGCACATGGACACACACACACACACACACACACACACACACACACACACACACACACACACACACACACACACACACACACACACACACACACACACACACACACACACACACACACACACACACACCTATGATGTTAATAATGGACAATGTGAGATACATATCATTTGCACTGAACTTTTATCCTTGACCAAAAGCACCTCTTCAGGTACTGCTGGGAACAGGAGACGAGCACACATACAGACTGTACACACAGTAAAACCCAGAGTGTCCATTTAACTCTTAAGAGCACTCTCAGAGTTAAATAAACACTTTCTTTGCATTTGACTACAGTTGACTACAGGGCCAGAAGAAAGAAAAGCTCTTGCAGTGAGCAAACTGAGCAGCACCATAACCAACAAACACCATAGCGCGGCGCCAAAGAAACACAAGCTGCATGACCACAAACTAAACGTTCGACAACGCAGACTGAAACAAAAGGGCACCAACTACATGACATTTAGCCCAGGCTCGGCTGCAGGATGAAATGACTGAGGGGGCAGTTGAAAATGGTGAGGGGGCACATCTCATTTTTATATTAAAACAATATATATTTTGATGTTGTCGAGTGGAAACCTTGTATGTCCAATACCGTTGGTTTTATATTTATCATTTTTAAAATTATTTAAACTAGTGAAAATAGCCGATTGCTTGTAGATCTGCTATTTTCACTAGTTTTGTGCGATAGTCTTGGAAGATAAAGCAAGGCTTTACTTTACGATAAAACATAGAAATGTGAAACTCGGAGATACAAAGTTTCTGCCTGACAGTGACAATAAAGGCCCCCTCTGGCACCCCCGTGGCGCCGGGCCTGATTTAGCCTGCAGCAAGTACATACTAGAGCAACAGTACGTCACCACAAATTAAAACAGCCATTCGAGTTAACTTGTGCACAGCGTCAGCATCTAGCGGACAAACAGGAACGTGTTAAAGAAACGTCACAAAGCAATATTGTTGCTTTTGACGTGGTCCTCCATCATGATTTGACACATTCACTCTCACATGTTCACATATTATTCGCCACACAGCTGACTAGAAGTAGTTGCGCGCGTAGTTGGGTGCCACACGCTGAAAACAGCCGATCTGTAAGCTAACAACGCCTCGCATCTCAGCTTGTTGTGAGCTTATAGATACATTTTTTGGCAACCAACACCGCCGCACAACTAACTATAAATGTATTGAATTCAATGCAATCATTTAGTAGTTAATTAAGAATGTATTCTAGTTGCATTTATTTGGTTTCAAGAAATTTCAGAAAAGAAAAATAACAGTTAAGAAATGTAATTAAATCTAAAAAGATTACTTGAAAACAGCAAAAAGATTTGCCTTCATGTGTCACTTAAAATAGGATGAAATAGATTTGATGAAAAATTTGATGAAACAAAGTCAATCCCTATGCTCGTAATCTTCTGCAGTGTAACAGGAGCCAGCAGTTAGGTATAGCAGGAATAGTTAGAGGGTTAGGTTTGAGGTTAGTACATTTGCTACCAGCTACTAAGGACATCACCAGAATCTAGCAGAAGGAAGACAGAGGGAATGGGAGTAAGGATAGCTGCAGACGATACTGTAGGTAGAGCTTGACATTTGCCCAAACCCAATCTGGGAACCCATTCCGTTTAAGAAAACATATTTTCTTTAATTGAATAGCATGCTACTATGTTTAACCTCTGGAGGCAAGCTTGTTTAAATGCCTGAATAACAGGAAATCAGGCTTGACTGCTCCCCTTTATTCTAATTTGCTTGCTTCCTGCTCAAGGGCCTACCCCCTTAGGAGAGCTCATATTCAACTAAACAGCGATCCTGCAGACAGATTTTCATTACAAACTGAAAATCTGTCTTGCGAGTTTAGTCCAAACCCACTGGGACTTGACTTGACAACAAAGTTGAAGTATAGTCTAACTAAATCCATTGGTTTGGGGTCCAATTGAAACATATGACAAATCAGCCTTCAGACCGTGGTTTGGGGTACATTATAAATTGCTTAGGGTTTGAGTCGGGCGGGGTTCAGAGTCAAGCTCTATGTAGACGCAGTTACCGAGCCAGGTAGGAGTACCTGTCATCTTCAGGAGAGGCGTGTTGGATTAGAATCCTGGGGCTTGCCGGACGCCTCCAGGGCAGAGAATGGTACAAAGGTTTTCTATGTACAGGGAAGACACGATGGCTCAATTTCAATGAAGCTGAACGCACCCTTGCACAAACTATGCTCTTCTCCAAGTAGACGCTTCCTCCTGCTCTGCAAATGAGACCTTTACCACAGACGAGGACCTCTCAACACTCAAGATCAGGTCTTCTCACCAAGTATTTATCCAAAGAAGGCTTTTGACAATGTGTAAACTTTATAGGAATTTGTTCCAATTTAGCCTCACAACCGTGAGGTTTGATTTTATTCTGAAGTTAAATTTACACCTGCGAGTTAAACTAACTCCAAAGTATTTAATACTCCACTTTTCCAAGGATTATCATTTAAACCACACCTGTAATGTGTGAACTTAGTGTTAATGTAACAAAGAGTATACATATGGAACCAAATGGACCTCAGTGTTAAATTAGACTGCACTCTGTCGAGGTGCCAACTTCCTCCTTGTGCACCCATAGTCAAATATGGCCTACTTGTGCGCCAGCAGAGCGTGCAAGTAGGATGATGAGCTCTGTATGTGGGTATGTGGCTCAGCTGTCAATGAGTATGTGACGACACCTGTTGGTTTGTGGTGACGTCACCAAGAACGCCCAGCCTTTGTACTGTCAGCCACATACCCACAGAGCTCATCGCCCTACCTGCATGCTCTGTTGGCGCAAGTAATCAACACTGAGGATTTTACTGTTGGGTGTGATATATCCTGTTGTACAGGAGAGTAAGATAACACCTACACCTTGACAACAGACCTGTTGTACAGAAGAGTGAGAGTCACACCTTGACGCAGTTTACTATGAAACCCGGCAGATCCTGTCCGTCAGTGTGACCTCATCAAACCCTGGACATCCATACATGGAGACGACTGGATCATCACCTAGATCTCCATATACTGTATGAAGCTGACCTCTACATCTGATTCCCAGATGATGCCCTGTTAGGGCAACCGCACTAATGTAATCCGTGTTATGCCCATCAATATTAAGCCCATATCTGGGAATGCCCATCCAATAGAATCATTTTTATGCCCATCAATATTAAGCCCGTATCTGGGAATGCCCATCCAATAGAATCATTTTTATGCCCATCAATATTAAGCCTGTATCTGGGAATGCCCATATATGGACATAGTGTCAGTCTAACCAGTGTGGTTGCCGATACAAAAGTCACACTTGCAAATTAATTCAGTCCTTGTCCCTTCTATGCCCATAAATGCAGATCCATGTCCCGATGTCATCAATATTAAGCGCATATCTGGGAATGCCCATATTTGGCAATGCCCATATTTGGCAAGGCCCATATATGGACGCTCCATATATGGCCAAGACAGAATTCATTTCCAAATCAAGACTGCTGAAAATCATCACCTGGATCTCCATATATGAAGCTCACGACACTGACCTCATCAAATCCTGGATATCCATACATGGAGACAACTGGATCATCACCTAGATCTCCATATATGGAGCTGGTCAATACCTCTACATCTGACCTCACGGATATAGCTGACCTGTTCTGACATCACAGTGATGACTCGACCAGCTCAGCAGAAGGGTATATATGCCAAAGCACCCATGTGCACTGCACACACCCATGTAGGGCAAGGTCGCTTCTCGCCCTTAGGGTGTCTTACTGGTGCTAGTTATTATAGAGTGTTTAGTCCATATTTGGACTTCAACCTTATCCCCTGTGAGGAGTTAAAAGCAGTTTCAGTTTTGGTGGAGGAGACCGGTTTTCCTCCAATCAGGAAAGAGCGGGGCCTTACTCCAGTCATGGTCAAGTGGAGGCGGGCCTTAGGTGCACCAAGGCTTGCCCCCACTTGATCATGATTGGAGGAAGGCCCCTGCCTGTCACCTACATGAAAACTGAAACTGAAACCTAAACTAAATCACTTGCCTAACTTTAAGTACAGAACTTGAGTAAATGTAGGCTACTTACTTACTGAGTAGGAAGGAGATAATTATAGATTTATATTATTTTGTGGATGTGGGAGAGATCACCAACCAACAACCAGAAAGAACCAGCATTTCTTTAAGACCCACTAGGAACACTGGTACTGATGGTTGCATGTGAAAAATATTCAGGTATTTACTACCTTCCTTGTCCTACTGGCAGACAGTCACAAAAACACACTGACAGACCCTCTTCTAGACAGCTGGGCCCCTATTAGTGGAGCGGCGTAGCTCTTGAAACATGTCAAATCGTTCAATTTTGCGATACAAGCGCCAAACTTGGTAGATATGTTGATTGATATATTAGAAACAAATCTGGATATCGGGCCGTCAAAAAAAATTATTTTTCAAAATGGCCACTGGCGGTTTGTTAAACCTTCCTAAATCACCCTCTAGGAGCGACAGTTTTAGTGATAGGAAGCTGAAATGTTGCA
This sequence comes from Nannobrachium achirus, assembly GCF_963921795.1. Lineage (NCBI taxonomy): Eukaryota > Metazoa > Chordata > Actinopteri > Myctophiformes > Myctophidae > Nannobrachium > Nannobrachium achirus. The sequence continues at coordinate 23,053,532 of NC_137833.1, forward strand.
TGCTGTGTGTGCATGTTCATGTCAATTGGTTAAAAGGGGGTGTGGCAATGGGAGTGGCCTATCATAAAAAGGTGCATAACTTTGATATAGATGCACAGATTTGCACAAAATGTTGTAGAAAGGTTGGTCACGACCCAAATAACATCTGAGTAACTGTTCACACCATCTTCCAAAAAAGGGGTTTGTCATTAGGACCAGTGTAATACCAGTGTAGTACCAGTACAAAACCAGAAGCTCCCTGTGGTCCAAACACCCAGAGGTCGTAGCGGCACGGGGCAGGGTGGAGGAAGCATGGCTTGGCTTTGCATGTGAGCCTACGGTGGAGAGACGTGGGATACTGAACGAGGCCAAACAGCTTCTCTCCAGTACCTATGATAACATCAAGGGGGAGGAACTGATGGAGAGGGTGCAGAGAGTCCAGGCAGCGCATGGTGAGAGGCAGTATCCTCATTCAGTATCCCACGTCTCTCCACAGTAGGCGCACATGCAAAGCCAAGCCATGCTTCCTCCACCCTGCCCCGTGCCGCTACGACCTCTGGGTGTTTGGACCACAGGGAGCTTCTGGTTTTGTACTGGTACTACACTGGTATTACACTGGTCCTAATGACAAACCCCTTTTTTGGAAGATGGTGTGAACAGTTACTCAGATGTTATTTGGGTCGTGACCAACCTTTCTACAACATTTTGTGCAAATCTGTGCATCTATATCAAAGTTATGCACCTTTTTATGATAGGCCACTCCCATTGCCACACCCCCTTTTAACCAATTGACATGAACATGCACACACAGCATGCAACATGTCAGCTTCCTATCACTAAAACTGTCGCTCCTAGAGGGTGATTTAGGAAGGTTTAACAAACCGCTAGTGGCCATTTTGAAAAATCAAAATTTATGATGGCCCGATATCCAGATTTGTTTCTAATATATCAATCAACATATCTACCAAGTTTGGCGCTTGTATCGCAAAATTGAACGATTTTATAGCCACGCCGCCCTACTATATAGAAACCACCAGTGAATTAATTCCCACACGGCACAGGCCAGCTATACAGCATCAATGACCCAGGTATGTTTGGTTGCACAGATTTGTGAAATTGTATTTTTTTGCCTCCCTGTCCCTATTTGTTCACAGTACACACAGAGCATTCTCATTTTCTCATTATTGTTCAATTATTCTAAGACTTTTGGAAACCAGACTATTCTGCCATTGGGAGAAGCTTTGAATTCTATGAAGGAAAATTGCAACTATGCGCCTCAGCCTAGGGTAAAGCAAGGTTATTTTCTGCGATAGTTGTCGAGGTGCAGCAGATTTCTCTAGACTAGAGCATTGCTTTTAACACCACACTGCCCGACAACTCCAGCTGAGGTGGTGGAGCTTCTACATGTGCAGATGTCAAGCAGGGCACGGGGAACATGACCATTTGGGTTTGTGGACTGCGGAGCTCAGGCACGAACAGATAGGGTGAGGAGTGTCGGGGACAGCTTGGCCAGAATTTGGGTGAGGCTGCGAGGGTAAGGAAGGGACTACGCTGTAGCTTGTACAAGACTAGAGAGAACAGTGGACACTGCAAGTTCTTTGTAGGAAGAGTAAAAGACCAGAAAGGAAGGAAAGATAAGCGACAACTAGGTGAGAATGAGAAACTGACAATGAGGAATAAGGTAGAGCAGAAGAAAAACAGGGCATGGAACTAAAAGGATGACAGGGAAGCTAAAGGAGCACAGGGGGAAATAACTGAGAGGGTGGAGTCGTGGTTAGGTACAGAGGGTGCAGCGGTTAAGGTGGGGGCACAGGGCTGGTACCTTTCAGACCGTGGTGAGGGGGCATGATTGTCTGGAGTCAGACAGTTGATGCTAGCGCTCCTAACCCTGTCCAGAGAAGGCTGAAGATCACTAGTCACCACCAGAGCACAACATGCCATCCAATGCAGGAAGAGAGAAGAGGAGGAGAGAGAGGAAGAGGAGAGGGGACAGGAGGAAAGGACAGAACCAAACACAAAGAGAAAAACAATGGAGAAAAAAATAAAAGTTAGTTCCACAACAGAACCGTGGTTGATTGGTTGGCATGGAGATGGGGTTGAGACGGGTTGCCACGGAGATGGCCTTGTTATGGAAACCTTGTTGTTGTTCTGCAGTAGGTCTAGGAACTTTTCTGATGACATGATGACCTACAACGAGACTGTTGAACTCCAAGTGGACTGTAGGACTGTGTGTGTGTGTATGTGTGTGGGTGTGCGTGTGTGTGCGTGCGTGTGTCTCTTACCTAACCGTAATCTCATCTGTGAATCTGGGAATGCGGTGGTGTGTTATGGAGCGACGAGTTGCCGTGGAAACGTTTGACCCCAAAGCAACACTTGTCTTTCGACTTGCAGGCAGGGTGGAGCTATGCCACGACAAAAAAATAAAAAATAAATAAAAAGCATGCAAAACTAAAGAAACTGAAACGGGAAAAGGGTTTCAAGCTATTTGTTGCTGTATACTCACACAAAGAGACTTGTCCATAGGATTGGGGGATAAAATAATAAAAGTGCATGTGGGAGTGCATGTGTGCATCAAATGAGACGCGGTTCGCCTGAAGCCTGATTTATCAGCTATTTAGCAACAGGAAGGTCAAGTGTCCTGCTCAGGGAGACCTTTGCGTTTACAGTAGACACTCAGGCAGAGCCCAGTATGAGAATACCGTATATCGTTGTCAGGTGGAAAATTGTGAAAATAGCCAATCTACAAGCACACAATGCCTCGTGGTGGGCTATTTTCACTAGTTTTGTGCAACGGTCTTGTGTGATGAAGCAGGGCTTTACTTTAAGAAAAAACATAGAACCTTGAAACTTAAGAGATACAAGGTTTCTGCCCGACAGTGACGATATGGAAAGTAATTCAATGTGCATGGATGCATGGAGGCTATGTGTGTGCAGCTTTGTGCATCTCCATTTGCACATAATGTCTGTTAGTAAGGGGATTTTATAAGATATTTGACCAATCTGCGAAGTAAATCGTTACCAAGAAATGTCTTCACCAATGTGTTTCTAAAGGTGTGTAATAATATGTAGGCCTACTAAAAGGTTGAAATTCAACTCCCGGGGGAAACCTCATAAAAAAAATGATTTGTGTTTGTGTCCCATTAATTTACTCCACAGGAAAAAAATACAAAAAATAAATCTGCTTTAAGTAGCATGTGAGGGGTCAAACTAGGTGGTTTTCATGATGCTGAATCCATTGCAATTATTTGTTTTGCACGAAAAACATTCCTTGGGCTAAAATCGGACCCACAAAATGATGGTTTAGTGATGAATCATCACTTTTCACCGTTTTGTGGTGGCCATTTGTTGCCCATGGAATGTTTTTCGTGCAAAACAAATGCTTGCAATGGATTCAGCATCATGAAAAACCCCTAGTTTGACCCCTCACATGTTACTTAAAGCAGATTTATTTTTTGTATTTTTTCCTGTATAGTAAAGTTAATGGGACACAAACACAAATCATTTTTTTTATGAGGTTTCCCTCAGGAGTTGAATTTCAACCTTTTAGTACATATTATTACACACCTTTAGAAACACATTGGTGAAGACATTTCTTGGTAACGATTTACTTCGCAGATTTTCTTATGTTCCCCTTACTACAGTATGTATCAAACGCAATACTTTCTCATTACGTAAAGTATAGTATGTGTTCATTTGAATTGACACTTATTTGCTGTGTACTTTGTCGATGACTGTCTCGAACTGGACTTACCTGTAAGTGACCTTGCCGGTGGCATTAAATAAGAGGGGCATCTTAGGTGGCAGTGTGCCACTGTGCCTAGTAGACCTCCTGGCATTCCACGTGGGTTGTGTGACAATGAGTGTGTGTTTTTGCATACATGCAAGGTGATAGAACAATACAGGGGTGGAAAGATGCAAGCAAGGTGAGATGAGAGGGGAAAAAATAAGAACTTAAGAGTTGTATTCACTGGAATAACATTCCTACATGGGAAAAATAATTGTGAACTGGAAAGTAGGCTATATTGGGACTTGTCAAACTTATTTCAGGATATATAAAATCCATATACAGTATCTTACAGCTATGTTCACAACTTTGGCATTAAGCTGTCATGCTTATCCACAGTCACAGCATGAGAGCAGTACTATTTGTACTAAGTTCCTCAGCTTGAATTATTAACGTGTCATATTTTAAGCAAATCAAGCCTAAGTTTAAGTGTCATGATTTCTTTTTACAATTCAACATGTGTGCTTAATGAAAAGAGGACAATTCATTGACACTTGAGTGAGGTTACTGGACAGAAAATGTCTTGAGATAGAGCCTACTGGTAAAGTAACTTTGTGAGATACTGTTTGGGCGGCAGCCCACAGCCCAGGGAGTTGGAAAGGAGAGAAAACTAAAAAGTAAAGCCATTTTGCAATGGGGAGGCAGACAGAATCTATGGGTATTTGGGGTCCCTGTCATGGTAAAGTTTGGGAGCCCCTAATATAAATGACAGATTAGAGCCTAATCACGTCTCCTGTTTGTCAGTGTTTGTCAGTCTGCTCTTGGTTTCCTGTCTATCCTGTCTACATAAAACAATTATCATATTTCTTTTTTTTTTAAAGCCTAGAGATAGGACTGATAAATGTCAAAATACAGGCAGTTTGTTTTTTTCTTACATTATAACTAGTGCTGTCAATAGAATTATTAAACACTTACATTTTAGATAAGACAAATATGATCAACTATGTAATAATAATTTGACAACACTAATTATAATAACAGATTCACCCAGGTGCCCACATGCCAGAGTGTAGAAGCAGAGAGGTTCTCAACACTACAGACACTTAAAAATACCAGTCAACTTTTTGAACACATCTCCAGTCTAGTCAGGGACAGCTTTACTTATTGTTTGGTTTGTTCCTAAAAACATACCCATAACATAGGAAATACTTTCCTCTCACTGCAGATAACATAATTTGCGATATATCATATACTTATCACACAGTAAAATCCAGAGTTAAAGGTCATCAAGGTCTGATTTTGGGCAATTTGTCAGGCATGCTTATCCAGCACAGTTTACTTTCAAAGAGCAGGCTTGGGGTTCATTCTGTTTCTTGATCAAGAACACATTGTCAGCCAGAGCACACAGCAGGGACTGTACAAGTCTATTAACTAAGTGTTAATGTGGTGTTCACAGCGGCCATTGTTGAGCTGTCCCTTACTGCAGTGTTTCTCAAACTTTCAAATTTCAAGGTCTCTCCTTAACTCTGACAGTGTACAAATGGAACCAAACTAACCCGTTAGGGTTCACCGTCAGAGTTGCAGAATTGTCCATTGTCCATTTAAACCCCCCTAAAGGAACCCACAAAGTCCCTGGAATTGACTTTGAGAACCACTGCCTTACTGGATACGGGAATGTGGGTGGGAAAACTGGCATTTTTTCCCCAAGAGTGTGACTAACTTACCTTTTTCAAGAGAGTGTTAGATCAAAGGGTTATGTGCACTGGTGCGGACATGATTACAGGCGATAGAGTTTAGGAGACCTTTTGCTTTAACCTCCCCTGTCAGTCAATGTAATGGAATGCAGGGCACACTGCAAAAGTTTGAAACTCGATTTAACTCGACTTGACAGGAGAGCTACAAACACTTCTTTGAGAGTTATGTTTTCCTTTTATAATCTTTGTGACATTTGGAGTGGCTTTGAAGATGGGAAGCCACAGCTTGACACTGGTGTATGAAAAGTGCTGGGGATTGAAACGAGGACATTACAAAGGCATGGTGCCCTCCAGTGGTTTTAGGAAGAATGGCAGGACTCAGTAACAACTCATTAAAGGAGAATTCCCGGATTAGCCGTTTTATTACCTAATTGTCTCTCTCATGCACGCGCGCACACACACACGCTCGCACACACACACACACACACACACACACACGCGCGCACACGTGCATAATACGTAGGACTAAGAGTTCCTCCATATAGACGTCTTGACATATCGCTGAACAGAGGTTAAAATATTAAACCAAGCTTCTATCTTAGCCATAAATTATAATTCATGTAGAGCACTTTTATTTTGAAGATGTTTTATCTCTACAAGAGTTATAACGACGAGAGATAGAGTATGCCCGGTGAGGCCGTTTTTTCCTATAAATGCTCAAAACATTGGGGACTGCCCATAAGTCCGAAGGTTCATTAGTCCGAAGGTTCATTAGTCCAAATTTAGTTAGGGTTACTGAGGTTAGGGTTAGGTATAGTATTCTTAACAGATTCGGATTAATGAACCTTCGGACTAATGAACCTTCGGACCAATGCCGCGGCACCGAAACAAGCTTCTATCTACTATGTTTTGATGACGATGAATTTGATCCAAGAGAGATGACATATGATCAGAGGGTGATCATATTACAGTCATAACGTGTCACAGAAGGCTGAGTGTATGCAGGTTTACAGTCCAACCAAACAATTGACAAATCACAAAGAATAAGGAGGGGTCTAGTTGGTGAATTTGGTTGTCACTTGGCAATGGCAAAGTAAAATCCGGATTGTTAATTCAATTCAGAGTTAAAATTAACACGCCAGATTAAGCTGTGTTGACACCACTGAGTCAAAACAAACCACACAAACACACACACATAAAACAAATGTACAGTCATCAATGTCGTGATTGGCTGGTTTACCTGGAGTGTAGGCACTCAGCACTTTTGCCCCGCATTGATTGGTGGATCATGATGACCTCACTGTGGGTTACCATGGGGATGGGTGACACATGAGGAAAATCAACAACGGAGGCGAGGACCAGAGGGACAGGAAGAGAATGTGAACAGGAGAGAGAAGCCACTGCTTGTATACACGCACACACGCAAGCACATGCGTGTGCAAACACACACACACACTAGGGCATTTACGAATAGTGATTTTTAGTATTCGAATTATTCAACCTCAAAGTATTCGAATAGTCGAATATTCGACAACTGACAAATATTAAGTAAGCAAGAGGCGAACATTGAGAAAATAGCAGATCTACATGCTCGCAACGCGAGGCGTTGTGAGCATGGCTATTTTCACAATATTTATCTGCGGAACCGAGTCCCTTTAAATGTAATACCTACAATTCCAAGTGCTTGTCAGGGTGGGGGTCCCCAGTTCAGTTCAAATATGTTTATTTTGGGGGTCGCGGCCTAAAAAGGTTTGAGAACCCCTGGTATAGAGCATTAACAAATTCATCCACCAGGGGCATTGACAACTCATTCGTATGACTTCCTATCTAGCCAAGTTTTATAAACTATATATTTTTTTAAAGAGAAAACAATAAAAAAATATATATATATTCGAATATTTGACTTCGGTGAACAACGTCGAATAGTGACTTTAATATTCGAATATTCGGTGAATGCCCTAACACACACACCAAAAGTTAAGGGGTAGTAACGGGGGCTAGCAAAGGGGAAGTAATGAATAAAGTGAATAATTCGATTCTTGACTGAACAAAAATTAATCACTCTTACAGAATCAACAAGCCTTCTGCTGTTCAACACACTGTCATGTTCTGTTACACATACACACACACGCACAGCGACAGCTCAGACAACTCCTGGAGACAGAATGGATGAGAGTTAGACACAGTATAAGCAGTGCGCAAACGCGCGCACACAGATGCACACACACACACACACACACCTGTCGTCCAGGTACTCCTCTTGCTGGGGACCTCTGGTGGCGTGGTGGTAACGTGTGGGAGACCGCGAACGGCGGCTTTGAGGAATCTCGTCGTCTAGACTCCTGCAGGTCAGTAGGAGAGGCGTGAGAGAGAAGTAGACAGACACAAACAATCAGAGGTGAAACCTAAACCCTCCCAGATCCCTGGAACAAAATATTTTGATTTTTGTGGTCTGCGGAATACATATTCTTTTGGGGGTTGCTGTGAAATCTTTTTAGCATCACTGATATAGCAACATCTTGTCTTTTCAGAAAACTGTTGGGATTTAGAACGGTGGTTCTCAAAGTGGATTCCAGGGACTCTGTGGGTTCCTTTAGGGGGGTCTAAATTGACCTATACAAGTCTGTAACTCTGACAGTATACAAATGGAACCAAATGGACCCCAATGGTGGTTTCATTTGTACACTGTCAGAGTTAAGGGGAGACCTTGAAATTTGAGAAACACTGATTTAGAAGACATTTTTACAGGCTGTGTGCCGGAGTTGAAATTAAATGCTTAATTAATACATTGTGGCACTTTGTAGATTGGCTATTTTTGGCATGTGACACTGGTGTGCAAAGAGTATGAATCAGGCTAAAACGATGCAGGCAGCACTGTCTGTTCTGCACCCCAGCGGCCAACACGCTGCCAGTGGTGGACACAATCATGTGATAATCAGATCCTTCTGTCCTGTACAGCAGGGGTCTTCAACGTTTTCAGGCCAAGGACCCTTTAGCTGAGAGAGCGATGAAGCAGGGACCCCCAAAACCTTTTCGTAGATTCCATATAGTTTCATCGTTTGACAACACAATCATCAGTGTATTTTGGATTCATGTCAATTTGTGTTATCAGATATTTAACCACTTGAACCGTCAATACTTAATAAACATGACCTTTCACTCTGTACTCAGTCTGCTCTTTTTTCCCCTATACAACAAAGCTCTTTGCCGAAAATAGCCGATTTACGAGCTCACAACGCCTCGCGCTGCGAGGCGTTGTGAGCTTGTAGATCTGCTATTTTGGGCTAAAGTTCTCAGAATATGGACGTTAGGGTTCAAGTGGTTAATATAAAAAAGGAGAAAAAAGGTTTCTATCACACAAAGATTTGGAGGACCCCCTGCAGTAACTCTGAGGACCCCTCAGAGTCCCGGACCCCCTGTTGAAGACCCCTGCTTTACAGTGTACAGTACACACATGGTGGACATGACGACGTCCAACCTTTCTCCGTACGGTACCTCTGTGCGGGGACTTTGGAGGGTCGTGAGCGGGCGCGCTCCTGCTCCTCTCGATGCGGGGACACGGAGCGCGAGCGGAGGTGGTGGCTGGGTGCCCTCTGCTGCTCGGGGACCTCCAGGGTGGAGGCGGGCTCCCGCTGCCTCTCCCGACCGCGCCCGTCTGCTGCTGGGCACCAAACCAATGTACACACATGCACGCACGCACACACACACAAAGGCACAGTAGAGTGCACACACATTGACGGACAGATATATATTTGCACGCACACATACAAAGAAAAAAGGACAAAAGGTTTGTAATTAAACTTGCAGTAGAAAGTAGAAATGACCATTGAAGAAGTCCCACTTTTTACATGTTTGCTGAGGCATTGCTGCCCTTTGATTTCACCCTGAAGATGAACTGTTTGCTCAATCTTTTTGGTACTAATGCAGAATAGCTGCAGGCCAAGGGAACACCTTGCATGACTATTAATGCCGTAGTGGTACAGGGTAAAGGGACTTCTTTAATGCGTACACTACAAGATCCTGAGTGTCAATTGAGTGTTGTTAAATTGACATTGATTTTGCAGTGTAGTATAAACTATAATTTATATTTGCAGGATATATGCAAGCACAATAGCTACCGCTCTGCTATAGCTGGAGCTGTAGTACAGATATTAGACATGAGTCAAGTCTCTTATCATGGCAGATGAATTTGGAGATGCCATGCCAAAGTTTCAGTTTGCCAAAACTCAACACCAAACCCCATACTAGTCACATGTGAACAAATAATTGTCTAGGCACTGAGACAACATAATTTATGGTCTTTATATACACACTGAAAAGAATATTGGAAATGTTTACTTTTGGGTAAAAAGGAAAAACAAAATAATGCAGGCGGGGAACTCAAATGTATGGGACTAAGGATAAATATGACATGTCATTACTGAGACAATGACCCCTTTGAAACTCGCAGTTGGGGCAGGGAGAGGGGGCTTAGTGTTGATTTGGAAAGTGATATCAAGATTGCCCATCATTAATATTCCATGCATGGTAAATGAATAGGTGTTAGAATAATGGTTTGTATTTTTCCATTCTTTGTCTCTTCAAGTCAGACCCTCAAACATTGTGAAAACATTGCTGACACACACACACAGAAAAATGGCAATGTCACAGTCAGCATTTGTACGAAAAGAAAAACGACGATACGGTTAGCCATTTGTTACACCAAGCAAACACCTCCCCAAATGACATGGAGTTGAGGTGTATGGTTGTTGGAGACGTCTTCTTCTCCAAGTTCATTGTTCTACGGCAGTGGTTCCCAAACCTTTTAGCCCGTGACCCAAAATAGAAATTAGACATTTGCCCGGGACCCAAAACGTCGCTTCGCGCCGTGTTGTGTGCTTGTAGAGCTTCTATTTTCACTACTTCTTAGACAATTGTTTTGTAATTCATGTTATTTCTTAGATTTTTATTTTATTTATTAACGCTTCCAGTGCCAGCCCCTAGAGGGCACCAAAGAATGCCAGACTTTCTCCCATAGGGGACTGCATTAGCATCCGGGGGCTCACGTTGCAGTGACGCACGTGCTCACGTTCGTGCACGTCATGGAAAGGTCCCGGATGATAATGCTAACAGAATAGCTATTCCCATTTTGTCATTTTAAAGATCATTTTTCGGCGATTTCGCCGTAAATAAACCTCGCGCCACATCCCTAAAAACACAATCCAGAGATATGGGCCTCCAAAGATGTGGTTTTTCATTGGATTCGGCGGCGATTCGCGGCTACGTTCGCGGCTCACGGCCGGCATGGCTTCCCCAGGATTTGGACCACTGGATTTTAAATTTAGGCTCAGGCTTCAGAAGGCCTCGGATCATTTTATTCATTTCATTAAAAATCCCGAACATGTTCGGGATAGGCACACTGGACTACGTTCCGGAAGCGGCGCTGAACATTCGGTGAACATTGGGGGTCTCAAAAATGTATTTTAAACCATTTTTAATGGAATATATCGTCGGACCATGTAAAATGGCTAGCTGGCTAGCGTAGGACGAGCCAGGACCACCCACGGCTCTACAAGCAGCTCAGGGTAAGTCAATTAATTTAAAAAAAAAATGTTTTGGATTGAACATATCCCGAACATGTTCGGGATAGGCACAGAATGAGTTAATACAATTACTTAGAGAAATCATTACTTTTTTTATTCGTGAAAATCTTTGCTTTTTTTTTTGGAAACATTTTTTGAAAATGTTTTGAAATAATAATTAAAAACAAAATGTACCCACAAATGGGTCCACAGACCCAGTGTTTGGGAACCAGTGTTCTACGGTAGGCCTATGAACCAGTGTTCTACGGTAGGCCTATGCGTGGCAGAACAATGTCTCATGGGACCATGGGCTCCAAGGTATGGAGCCTGAACTACAACCTCCTGGGCCGACAACCCATGATGATGAATGCCCTGCGACACACCAGTGTTTCCCACTTGACGTAATGTTATTTGTAGAGGCTGACTGACTAGTCATACAGGCCCACCCCCAGGTTCTTTTTTAAGGGGACATTTACTAAGATTCGTGGTTATGTTAAATTATGTTATTGCTGCACTTTAATGCATTAGCAAGTTCTGATTAATTTGAAATTAGTCCCTAGAGAAATGTAAAGCAAATTTCAAACGTTCATGACTTCTAAACAGCGGCAGACTTTTCACAACAAGAATAGTGTTTAGAGATGATGTTAACCTCACATTACATGGAAAAGTATTCTTCTTATGAAAAATATTCCAATGAAAGATTATATATTTTTAAATAGCTTGAAAAGCTTGAAATGGTTACTCTGTATGCCTTTATATATTCAGGGGAGGTTTTAGAATTCCAATAAAAAGGTTTATCTAAACTGCATTATGTACACATACAGACACGTGTATCCAAAAGGCACCCCGGTACAGTTAAGAACTGCCCGCGGGAGTTTGTGATTGGCTGAACCGGAGGTAGGGAGCGCTCCGGTGTGTTCACTTGGACAGCACCGAGTCAGTTCAAGCGGACTTCGCAACGCTCGACACGGCGACTCGCTCGCTTTA